>NC_065578.1:146348233-146948233 GCF_024542745.1 Macaca thibetana thibetana
TGGTGCTTACTGTTGAATTAATATTCTGTTGTGATTGTGGCAGTTCTTATTCTCATCTGTAAGTGGAAAAAGTGGATTTTGTGGATTGTCATAGGTTGGTTATTCAGCAGCATTTGGTGATGGGGCGGGGGACACTCAAGAATCTGAACACTCTACTGGGCCTTTGTTTCAAGAAACTATTAATTGGAGGTTTGCAGGGAGAAATCAGAAATTACTGTAGGTTCTGAAGATGTAATAACTTCTTTTAAAATAGATTTTGTACTTGTGTAGTGTGGATGTGCTATTTCAATGTATAATTTATCCTTAGAACTGTGTCTGTATTGAAAAGGGACATTTCTGAGTGTGCCAGCATTCCGTTCCCTCCACATCCACCCAACGTTCTTACCAGAGAAAGCTGTTGGGGGACGCTGTGGGGTAACGTCATTGGGATGGTGAACTGTGGCCCTTCTCACTCCAGTTTTTACTCATATGAGTGCAAACTCCCTGGCTGATATCACAGAATCTGGACTTTCATGGTCCAGGCAAACACGAACCCACAGAAAGAAATGAAAATACGCACATCCGAAAGATGATAGAGCACTCACTAAAACGGCATGGCATGAGAAATTGAGGGAATGTCTTCAAGATATGTAAAATCACTTTTCCTTTTAGTATTGCTTTTCCTCTTTTAACTTTGGTTTTATAATCTATAAGTGGGAATAGTAATATCTAGCTCATAGGTTTGCTGAGAAAATTAAGTGAATAATGTTCCCAGCCTGGTGCTTAGCACATATTAAGTGCTTCTTGGTCATCATTTTGAGAAATAGGGGATATTTAACTGGGGTAGTAAAGGATGGGCATAAACATCTGAAATTTTCTGTCTAATACAATCAGAATTCATGGATGTGTCACCTGTGCAGTCACACAGGGCCCCGTGCTCAGAAGTGCCCTGTGCTTGGTTTACTACTCTGCTGTTGCCATCTTGAAATTCTTAATAATATTTCAACGAGGTGCCTGATATTTTCACTTTGCACGGGTCCCCACAAATTATGTAGCTGGTCCTGAATATAGTTATTTGATTTTGTTCATGCATTTCTATTTCTTTTCCAACTACAACTTTTATTGGATATTTTAAGCCAGCTTTTGGCAATATCAGACACTGCTCAGTGAATTTTCTCTTTTTTGACTTTTCTTACTGCCATGCTTCTTCTAAAAATGTCCAGTTTGACCCAAGCAAACTGCAATCCTCCCACTTCCTTTGTCCCAATGCCTCATTTTCTTGGGAAGATGTGCATTGCTATTCCTTCTTCCCTAGGTAAAACTTGCTTGGCCTCCATAAGGCTCAATTTCCACACTTCCCCAAGCAGAAAAAAGCACAGCTCAGGCTGTCCACACAGCATCACAGCTTAGTTTGATGCTTCTCCAGTCACTGCACTGCATGGTTTGCTCTTTGAGGGAAGGGACATTGTCTTTTTTTAACCATTATTCTGACACATAGTCAGTATTCAGGGTTTGTTGATTGAATAAGTAAGCAAACAAACTGATTACCAGATCTAACAAGTGTACAACTAGCTCATTTTTGTCTCTTCTTTTTATAAAAAATGTTTCCTGCTTTCCACCTGCAGAGTATTTTTGAGTAATGGGATGCCTCAAATGTACGCAATAGGGACCAGATGGAAAAACAGATAAGCAGGATTCCCTCTGAAGTAGAAATCAACTCCTCATTATCAAGAATCGGTAACTCACACAACTTAATAGCAGGAAAACCATCCAATTTTTTAAAGAATGGGGTAAAGAGCCTGAATATACGTTTTCCCAAAGAAGACAGAAAAATGACCAACAGGTCTATGAAAAGGTGCTCAATATCATTAATCATTAGGGAAATGCAAATCAAAACCACAATGACATATCACCTCACACCTGTTAGGATGGCTATTCTTAAAGACAAGAGATAAGAAATGTTGGCAAAGGTTTGCAGAAAAGGAAACGCTGTACACTCTTGGTGAGCATGTAGATCAGTGCCCCCATTATAAAAACAGTATGGACATTCCTAAAGAAATTAAAAAATAGAACTACCATGTGACCCCACAATCTCTCTTCTGAGTATATAACCAAAGGAAATGAAATCACTACCTTGTAAAGATATCTGCTATCTGCACACCCATGTTCATTGCAGCATTATTCCCAACATCCAAGATATGAAAACAACCTAAGTGTCCATCAATGGATGAGTGGATAAAGAAACTGTGGTATATTTTTACAATGTAATATTATTCAGCCTTTAAGAAGAAGGTTATCTTTTCATTTGCCACAACATGAATGAACCTGAAAGACAGTACATTAAGTGAAATAAGCCAGACACAGAAGAATAAATACTGGATGATTTCACTTATATGTGGAATCTTCGAAAAAGAAAAGTTGAATGCAGAGTGATAAAGAATAATACAGTGGTTAACAAGGGCAGGGGGCAGGGAGTTGTCGGAAATGCGGTAGTAGTAGTAGGTCACAGGATACAAAATGGCTGATATAGAACTAGGAGTGCTGGCATGCCTGTACCCATAACTACTCTGGAGGCCAAGGCAGGAGGATTACTTGAAGACAGGAGGAGTTCGAGTCCAGCCTGGACAAAATAGCAAGATCCCATCTCAAAAAATTCAATTAATTTTCTTCTGAAATAGCAAATATGTTGAATGAACAAGTCTAGAGATCTAATGTACAACATGAGGACTACAGTTAATAGTATTGTATTTGGAATTTTTGCTAAAAATGTAGATTTTAGGTGCGCTTGCAATAAATAAAAAATGGGCAATCGTGAGATGATGGATATGTTAATTTGCTCGATTATAGTAACCATTACACTATGTGTATATCAAAACATATTGTATGCTTTAAAAATATACAATAACGTTTTAAAAAAAAGAATTGGTGTGAAATTAAATGGATATCATTGTATACCACACAATTAAATGAAATGTTTCTTATAATTCCTATTCAGTTTGTTAATACATTAACACCTTCAAACTCTTGTCCTAAGGTCTGAAAGCGTGTTTCTTTAGCACAGGGCTTTCTAAACTCATGAGTTTATAAGCCTTTAACATATGAACCCACAAGATAACAGAGGACTCATGTAGGGATGAGTTTGACAATGGGCAGAGGTGGGAGTTAGTAACCTCTGTGAAATGGAATACTAAATTTTATGAGCATATGCAGTTTTCTGCAGAGAAAGTCCCCAGCTTCCATCAGATCCTCAAAGGAGCTTCTGGCACAAAAGTAATTAAGGACCCCTGCCTTGGTATTTCAATTTGAGAAAATGATGTTTCTTTCTTATTAAAATACAGTACTGTATATAACGACTTATCATTATTAAAGGGGTATTTTCATGGCTTTTAACAACCCCCTATGTATATCCCTGTTTATTAACTGTGTATTTTGGATAGATGTTGCTTAAGCAGTCTTATGTGTTGTTTGAAATATTTGTACTTGCTTTTCAAAGTTGTCTACCACTTCCCTCCCTTTTTTGTCCAGCCTGTGTTCTTGCTGCTTTTGTAAATTTTTCAGCGTACAGTGGTGCACCATGAAAAGGCAATTGAGAAAGCCCATGTGTCATTGGTTCCTTGATGGTTCATTCCTTTTGTTGTTCTGGATTGTTTTTAGAATTCGTATCATCAAGTGCTGGGGGTACTGGTGACAGTATGTTAATGGTTTCCTGACTGGGCAGACAGCTGTGTTGAGAGGTGTTAAGTTTTCAGTAAAATCATCTGTTTTATTAGTTCAAATTTACCTGCAATGTTAGCTTATTTACAACTGAATTTTTAATCTACATTTCTTAATTTAGCACCTTCTGTTTCTTTTCTTTGTTTTAGCATAATTTCATTTGAGTGCTGAGATTCCTCTCCCCCTCACGGCAATAAGTAAGGATATTTTTATTTGCAAATAAATGTGGGGTTTTTTCTGGGGGGGGTGGGGGAGACTCCCTTTCCTCAAGAACATTACACAGTTCTAGGGCTACATAAGTGATAATCCCAAATTACTGACTAATGAAACGTGTGCAGTTATCATTCCAGATAAATTCACCCAGTCCCATGGAAGTGCCCAGAATGTTTCTGTTTTGCTTTTTCTAGTTTGTGTTTATGAATGTATGATGTGCCTGGGATTGGGAGAAGCAAAATTGTGTCCCCTTGGTGTGTAAGATTTTGCAGACCTTTTACTGATATGAAAACGTAGTTGTGATCATATATGCCAGTGTTCTTGGCTCTTTCTGTCATTGCATATTCCTCATTTTCTTTCCTGTGCATTCTTTCCAGTCCATCTAGAGTCTGAACTGAGAAACCATTCATAACTTCTACATTCTTATATTCAGTCTTCTTTTGTATGGATTAACCTTACCTTGGTAGGTAAATTGTGAGCTCCTGGAGGTCAAGGGCCCCTCTTCATTGTGCCTCCCTGCTTGAGTGATTATAATCGTCACCTCCTATCCTGAGGAATCAAAATCATCGTTTACATTGTGGTTGTGTGGGTGGTGTATTGCTGGGGAAATACTTCTAGAATATGGAAGAAAAAGCAAGACAGGACCATTCTGAAACCAACAGAAATGGTAGACCACATTCTGCTGGTCCTGAATGTGAAATGTTTAGGAATGAAAAATCAATTTCATGTTTATCGGAATTCCTTAGTCAAGAGAATATTTTTCCCCCTTTGTTGGTGTTTTTGAAAGGGTCTGATAGAAATTGCAAAGGTGTAGGTTAAGTAAGATAAGGTTACATTTACTGAGTGGGCTCTTTGGGGACAGCTTACATCAGAGCATATAGTCTTCTTGGACTAGCAAAGAATAATGGTTATGAAAATTAACCATTTAGGACTAGAGAAGATCTTGGAAATTATGTAGCCAAGCCTCTTCATTTTGTCAGTGAGGGGATTGATTCTCCAGCTGATTTAGGTCTAAGACTGTGATGATTTAGACACGTTTTCATGATAATTTAACTGGTATTATTAATGGCAATTAATATGAGTCAAGCACTTCTTTAAATGCTTTGCATATATTAACCCATTATTCCACAACAGCTCCATAGGTAGGTATATTATTATCCCGCTTGTAAAGATGAAGAAACTAAGGTAAGAGAGTGTAGTTCCCTCAGCTAAGATCCCATATTTCAGTCTGTTTGTTAAATCTGTATAATTTTCTCTATCACCACAATTCCTACTCTAAGCCAAGCTACCATCACCTCAGTCCGGACTTCTGTAAAGGTCTCCTAACGAGTTATCCTACATCCACTCTTACTACCTAAAAGGATTCTTCCCTTGTAACAATCTATTTAAAATTCCAATCTGGTCATGACACTGCCCTGCTGTTGATGACCACAAGTAGCTTGCAGGATTTTCAGGAGGCAGCCCTTCCTGGCTTTCTGGAGGCCTTTTTCATCCTCTTTTCCTTGTTAACTGTACTACAGTGCTTCCTCCAGACTCCCTCACATGCCAGAACTTTGCACATGCAGGACCTCTATCGTGAGTGCTCTCTTACTTATAGAGGAATTTGTTCATAGACTTACCATTCATATCTTAAAGGTCCCCTTCTCAGGGAAGTCTTCTGTGACTCCCTAGCTAATTTGGATGGCACTATTACAAGCCTTTGGACCCTCGGGGACAATGTCTTTTTCGCTTACTGCTGTGTTTCTAAAGTTAATACAATGCCTGGGAGGTTGCAGACAAGAAGTATGTGTTGAGGAAGAGAAAGAAAAGAAAAGAGAAAGAAGAAGGAAAGATGGAAGCCCTAAGGTCCCAGGAATAATTAATTTTCTCTCTTGGTTCAATGAAAAGAATCAGGGTTTTGCATTACAGGATCTGATTCCAGGCAAAACCATACTGCTTACTTTTGGGAAAATGCACAAATTGAGGAGGAAGGACAAAAGAGGGGTCAAAAGTGATGCTGAGAAAAATTCCAAATAATCTCTATAGATACTCTGCCCTATAGGAGGTAGAGCATGACTCTCCAGTCCCTGAGTGTGAGCTGCACTTCCTTCTAAAAGTACAGTACAAAATAAGGGGTAGAAAAGAATAATTTACAGGGGAGAAGCTAGACAAACACTACCTTAAGCAGGTGATCAAGGTTAGCATCAACAGTATTAAGTCATGTTGGTAGTACACACCCTTGATACGATGTGATGAAAACAACACTCTATGTCTGTGGTCTCCCTCCCCCAAACCCACAACCCCTGCCTGATCCCCAAAAAAACATCAGGCAAATCTCAGTTGAGGAATTTTACAAAAGACCTGATCAGAACTATCAAGGTCATCAAAAACAAGGAAAATCCTAAGGAATGGGATTAATTTTTTTTCCCCTTTATGGAACCTTTGTTTTCCCAATAGGGATTTATCAGACTATGTGAGTTGGTGGATCTGGAGGGATGGGTATACTGTGAAGTATCTATCAGAACTAACTCCTGCTACTGCAGAACGTAGTTCCCACTTATGGAAACTGAGAAGGTATTTGGTGACATTCAGGAGAAGCCTAAGGAGTTATGGCAGCTCAGTGTAATATGACATCCTCATCCTCGGTGGGATCCTGAAACAGAAGAAGAATAGGTAAACATTAAGAAAATCTGAATACAGTATGGAGTTTTGTTAATAATAATGTATCAATATTGTTCTGTTATTTGTGACAAATGTACTATCCTAATGCGAGATGTTAACAATAGGAGGCCGCACGTGGTGGCTCACGCCTGTAATCCCAGAACTTTGAAAGGTCAAGGCAGGCGGATCATGAGGTCAGGAGTTCGAGACCAGGCTGACCAACATGGTGAAACCCTGTCTCTACTAAAAATACAAAAATTAGCCACGAGTGGTGGCACACGCCTGTAATCCCAGCTACTCGGGAGGCTGAGGGAGGAGAATCGCTTGAACCTGGGAGGCAGAATTTATAGTGAGCTGAGATCGTGCCACTGCACTCCAGCCTGGGTGACAGGGCGAGACTACGTCTTAAAAAAGCCAAAAATAAATAAATAAAATTAAGGAAGTTTAATTTTTAAAAAAGTGATGCTGACATTTTGAGCTTGGGTGTCTGGGAATGAGTGTCATAGAAGCAGGAAAATCCACCAAGAAATTTCTGGCTTTGAACGTTAGAAAGTGTGGAGAGGGCTGGTGGTAAAATCAGACCTCAGGGTTAAAGAGATGCCAGGAGCTCGGGAAGGTGGAAGATGAAGTTCTTCAGAAAGTGAGACAGGGAGAAGAAGGAAGGAAATTGGATTAAAGCTAGAAGAGACAGTAGAGGCCAGTGAAGGATTTTTTTTTTTTTTTTTAAGATTTGGAAGACTGTGTATTTATTAATAACACAGGATAAGAAACCACTCAAATGCTAGTTTCTTTCATATTTAAGAGTGAGGCACTGCAATAGTGATCCTTAGATGCAATGATAGGAACTGTGAATGGGTTCTTTCTACTTTAGGGTGATCTTCTAGGGAGCCAGTTTTGCTATTGTTGTTGTTGCTATTGAGGGCATCCCAAAATATTGGTGTCTCTGGGCCTTTTCGCTAGAACATTCTTTTTCTCCAGAGCAGGGTCCTGCAGTGTTCTGCCTTGGAGATACACAATTGCCCGAGGGCATCTGGGAGCCCAGTGGGGAAGTGGGGTAAGGGTATGCATGCTTTCCTGTAATGCTCTCATTTTCAGCACGGTGTCCCACAGCACCCGTCTGCTTCTTCCTCACCCCACTGCTCCTTCTATTTCTGTTATCAGAACTTCTCTAGCTAATTTTTTACAAAGAGAAAGTAGGGAGGAAGAATGGTTGCTCTGCCTTTTAGGAAGTAGGTGGAGGAAGTTGAGGCCGACTTCAGCCAGCCCCACTTGTTTTCAGCCGCAGGCCTCACAGGCCTGACCCATGACCTACACCAATATCTGGTATACAATGCCCCATGGTGCCTGAGATTTTGGGGAGAAGAGTCCTGCTTCTTGTTGACATCCCATTCAGTCTGTGTTTATGGTTCACTTCCTGTATACCTCTTGATCAGTTACTATTCTGCACTCTGCTTTGTAGCTTCATATACCGTGGTTCAGGTTCACCTGTGACTCCTATTTCCATCAAAGATGGAGAATGTTTTTCTGTTTTTGTCTCCTTGTTTTACAGATGATTCCTGAGAGGAAGGAGACATCACAATCTTTAACTTCTTAACATCAAAATTCCAAGATTCAAAATTTAAATTGCCTTTGTTTTCCTAGAATTGTATTCATGTTTTAAACATATATATTACAATTTAGAGACCAGGTGCGGTGGCACGTGCCTGTAATCCCGGTTACTCGGGAGGCTGAGGCAGGAGAATCGCTTGAATCCAGGGAGCTGTTGCAGTGAGCCAAGATCTCACCAATGCACTCCAGTCGGGGCAACAAAGTGAGACTCTGGCTCAAAAAAAAAAAAAAAAAAAAGAAAAAGAAAAGAAAATACATAAAATAAAATAAATACAATAAAATAAAATTTAATGTATTTTAATCTATTTGTTTATTTTAATGAAAAAACACATGTACATTAAAGAACGTAGCTGTTCATTTATTTTTCCAGTGAGTCTGGTTAGTTTAAGGTTTAGTCTCTAGAACGTGTTATTTCATGTCTTTGGGTCAGTACTCACATTTTTGAGAAGTAAGCAGTCTTTGTCAAGTGATGCAAGAATCAAAGCTTGTTTTCTGGAATAGAAATTAACTGAACCTGAGGCCCTTTTTTGTACCACCCCATTCAGTTATTTTCTCTTTTAATATTTTAGTGAATTTCTTAGACGACAAAACTAAAAAATGATTCTGACCGTTGGCTTCCTGAGCTGTATTTAGTTGTCACCTAGTTTAGGGTGGAGACAAGAAAGATAGCATTTCCTGAGTCGTTTCTTTCCCTGAAGAGAAGAAGGCTAGAGATTATCCTGGTTCATGTTCCCTGAAGGTATAGCCTGTGCAATCCAGGGAAATTATTTCCCAGTGAAAGGCTGTCCTTTTCATTCATGCAACTTGAACTTCCCTTTGGTAAAACTTTAACTGTGCTGAGCAAAATCTTTGCTTTTCTTCTTTCTACTCAGTGAACCCTTTTCACTAACACTCTGGAGTAATAATTCTAATAACTCTCTCCCAGAGGAGATCATTGTCTAGGAAAGGGGCTTAGTCAGTGGGAAAAAAGAGAAATGTTGCTCTGTTAGTAAATGTCAGCTCAAGCAAGCACATCTCCTAAGAGGTTTCCAAATGGATGCATCTTTATTTCTCTACATGGTAATGGGATTATTTTACCCCTTTATGTAACCTGTGTTTTCCCAGTAGGAACTTATCAGACTATGGGGGATGGTGGATCTGGAGGGATGGATATACTATGAAGTATCTATCAGAACTAACTCCTGCTACTGCAGAATATAGTTCCTACTTACGGAAACAGAGAAAGTATTTACTCCCGGATTCCCCCCAAGTGATCTAATTTACCAAGAGAGACTTACCTTTAGGAATTTTTCTCCCCAAGTCGCATTGAGTATAAATACTGCTCCCTAAACCCAAGACCTACAGGAGTTTATTTCTTTTACACTTACGTCAGCCTTTAGTCTTTCCCATCATGCTGTCATGTCTTAGCTGGTGAGGCCAAGTTTTAGTTTGTAATCATGAATGCTTATAAGGCAGAAGGCCAAGGCTTCCTAAATTGCTCAGTGAGCCTCATTGTAAATTTATATTGAACTCTTAATGGTAGGAGCATTTAAAAACTTGGACCTTCTAAAAAGTGATCTCATTTCAGAATTTTTTTCTCTTCTGTATTCTCTGGATTAAACCACAGTATTAAAAAAAAAAAAAAATTCCTTAGTTAAGCCAGAAGTCTGGAAGTGTAATTGTCATTGAATTTACTTTAATGATAAAAACAGGAAGGAGAGGATCATTCATTCAGAAAATGGTTATTGGATCTGCTATGTCCTTAAGCACTCTGCTAAACCTGTAGATGAATAAGATGTGGCCCTTATCCTCAAGTCACTTAAAAATTAGAAGAAAAGCAAAACAAAACAAAAACCTGTAGTACCTTTTGCTTTGTATTAGGCCACATAACAAAGTACTTGAAAACTTTAACCGCTTAAAACAGCAAATATCTATAATCTTATACAATTTCTGAGAGTCAGGAACCTGGGAGTAACTTATTTGGGTGGTTCTGTCTCAAGGTCTCTCGTGAGGTTGCACTCAAGGTGTTGGACAGGGCTGCAGTCATCTGAAGATATGACAGGGCAGGGGAATCCGCTTCCAGGCTCCCTCACGTGACTGTAGGCTGGAGGTCTCAGTTCTCACCATATGGATCTCTCCATATGGCTGCTTACAACATGGCAGCTGGCTTCCCCCAAAGCAAATTATCTGACAGAGAGAGAGAGAAAGAGAGGCCAAAACAGAAGTTGCAGTGTCTTTTATGACCTAATCTCAGAAGTGACATACCTTCCCCTCTGCTGTATTCTGTTGGTCACTCAGACCAATCCTGGTACAACATTGGAGGGGCCTATGCAAATATATAAATACCAGGATGGGGGAATCACTGGGGGCAATCGTGGAGGCTTCCTACCCCAGTCATCCATCCAAATACTGGCCTGCTCAGTGTTCACGATTAGCACCAAAGAAGCATGATCAGAAATATCCAGATTTTAGCCAACACTGTGGGACCAGAAGGGCAGTAAAATTTAGAGACTGAGTGGTGGACATAGAGGATAAATATGGATTTTCCAAAAGGAGCAGGAACCTCAGATACCTGTCTGGGAAATTTGTTTTATAGAAATTCTGAATTCTAACTGTATTGCATGTTTCTGATTTTACAAAGAAAGGGATTTGAGGTTACTGATCATATTCCTATCTGCAGCAGACTAGGAGCAATTCTTTTCACTAAGGGATCATGGTGCCTTATGAAAATGGAAATGGGAACAGCATGAAAAGCTATATTGAATGAGTCCCCTCCATGGCTCCTATGGTATGGCATCAAAACCAACTGTAGCTAAGCAATTTTTCTTCATGTGCCACTACATTTCATGCAGAGTTTGTTGTAAAATAATCTAAGAAAAATTTTTGCGAGTGCATTTGCAAAATTATTACTAATCTGGACTGAAGTGGCATATTCTACTGCATAGTTCTCTTTTTAATGACTAAATTATTTCATGTAAAGGAGTCTATAAAAAGCATTTATTCAATTTGAGGAAATATGCCAGAGCCTGTATGTATTTTTCCTAATGCCACTGCCTCATCTTTACTTTTAATATGTAAACAATGCCTAGGCAGATTCGACTTTTACCTCCCCTTTTTCCCTGAATAGTTGCTTTTCAAGAAATTGTTGATGGCTGTAAGTATCTAAGCATCTTATCTCCCCGGCCTTCCCCTGCCTTAACCTGGCAAAAAAAAAAAAAAAAAAAAAAAAACCCTGGAAATATATAAAGAGTAATAGCTAGAGGGACAGGAAGAATAAATTATATTGGTATTACTTTCTAGTACTGTACTTATGCTCAGACTGACTTCTAGTTCTTGTGTAATACAGGACTAGGTCTGGAGAAAAAGTCCTGATAGAGGACATGATATAAAACGAGATATTTAGCAAATCTGCATGAATGTCACAGAGGTAATGAATGAGGCTGACCAAGTGCTTCTTGTCATTGTGTATGCACTTAGGTAGGTCCTTTTGGTTATGTTTTATTAAAACATTCCACTTTAAATTTGATATTTTAGGTGCATATGTTACTGATAAGATATACTAATTATAGGGAATGTCAGGAAAACTTAACCCTTCCTCTTAGAGATTTAAAATAATTTTTTTCATATTTCTTATTCTGAGAACAAAGAGAAAATCTACTTGATAGCAATGGGACTGATTATAATTTTTGTGGAAAAGAAAAATAAAAAGGAAGGGTTGGTTCTAGGATTTTAGCAAGGCCTTTAGTACAGCATCTAGGTCTGAATTTCCTTATCTGCAAAACTATGCAGAAGATCTATGTGATTTTTCTGTTTTTTTCCTAGCTGTAAAGTTTTATCCAAAAATTTGCACTGGTTGACTTTCTTGTGAATATGTAATTTTTATTCACCAAGTGGTATGATAAAAATGATAGTGCTTATAAAGTAAGTACAAATTATGAATAATGAAAAAATATTCTTGCTTGTAAAGTGAATTCCAAGATTACTTTTGTAAATATATCTTAGAATGTGATTGTAAGTATGGGAGGGTCTATGGCTCCAATGTATTGATGATGAAGGACATGTGTCTGAGAAATTAAAGTGATGGTTTCCAAGGAATCTTTTCAGAGATCACACCTTTCCTCTGTATATTAGACATTCTTGCACTGCTATAAAGAAATACCTGAGACTGGGTAATTTATAAGAAGAGAGGTTTAATTGGCTCGTGTTTCTGCAGGCTGTCCAGGAAGCATAGTGGCATCTGTTTCTGGGGAGTCCTCAGGAAGCTTGCAATCATGGCAGAAGGCAAAGGGGGAGCAGGCCTATCAGGTGGGGCAAGCAGGAGCAAGAGGGAGAGAGAGTTGGGGAAGGAGGTGCCACGCACTTTTAAATGACCATATCTTGCAAGAACTCACTCACTGTCTTGAAGACAGTACTAAGCCATGAAGTATCTTCCCCCATGATACAAACACCTCCCACCAGGCTCCCCTTCCAGCACTGGGGATTACAATTCAACATGAGATTTGGATGGCGAAAATATCCAGATTCTATCACCCTGATATGTTGTTCTCTGTGATACAGAGTTCACTGCTTACACTTCTTACTCTAAGTAAAGAATACTTTCGACTACAAGTAACAGAAATACCAATTAATGTTGAAATAAGCATTTCATTTTCCCCATCACAAAAATCTTTGAGATAAATACTTCCATTTTTGTTCAGCTGTTTCACAATGTTGAAGTTCTGGCATCTCTCTGATTCTCTTGGCCTTTGCATTAAGAGCACAAGATGGCTATCCCAGATCCAAGCAATGCACCTCTACACAACAATGTCTCAGGCAGATGTCTATCCTCTACCAAACATGGATAAAGAGGATGAAATTACCACAACGGATCATGATTCATTATTCTTGTTTTCAAGTCTTTTTTACTCCCTACAATCTGGCCTCAAATTTATTTTGCCAGCCTTATTTCCTATTACCCTTCTACCAGATGCCACTACTATAGCCAAACTCTCTTCTGCTATTCTCTAAAAAATGTACTGTATATTTTTAATCTTGCACCATGATTTTTTCCATCTTTGCACATCTTCTTTGCAAGTTAAAAATACTGGCCGGGCACGGTGGCTCACGCCTGTAATCCCAGCACTTTGGGAGGCTGAGATGGGCGGATCAAGAGGTCAGGAGATTGAGACCATCCTGGCTAACATGGTGAAACCCTGTCTCTACTAAAAATACAAAAAAAAAAATTAGCCGGGCGTGGTGGTGGGTGTCTGTAGTCCCAGCTACTCGGGAGGCTAAGGCAGGAGAATGGCATGAACCCGGGAGGTGGAGCTTGTAGTAAGCCGAGATCGCGCCACCGCACTCCAGCCTGGGTGACAGAGCGAGACTCCGTCTCAAAAAAAAAAAAAAAAAAAAAAAAAAAAAAAAAAAAAAAATCCCATCCAAACCTTACTGAGATTCATCTCAAGTTCTTCCCTTTGGTCTTCTCTGGTCACTCCAGCTAGAAGGAATTGTTCTTTCCTTTGAACTCCTATATTTGTTTATATTTTATATTTGTATGAAAGCATTTTATAGAGTGACTTATGTCCTTATTCCATTAGGTTAAAAAAGCAAATATAATTGTGTCCATTTTACAGATGGGGAATGGGCTCAAAAGAAGTGAACGACTTTCCCACAGCATCATATTACCCAATGTTAGATTCAGGACTTGAACAAGCTGGGGGTAAGAAGTTTCTGTGACAGTCTCCAAAATAGCGTGGAGTAAATAATATAAATGCCTATTTCTCTGTCATGTAACAGACCAAAGTGACTATGGCAGGTTGTCAGGCAGCTCTTAGTTATTTAGGAGATCCAGCCTGACGGTTTTTTTGTCATCTTCAGCCCATGACTTTGAAGGTCTCATTGACCTTGGTCATTCTAGCCAAGGAAAGGGGCAGAGAGCAAAGTCCAGGTCAGGATATTTTCTCCTGAGTAAGTGAAGTGGAAATTGCACTTTTGCTCATAAGTCATTGGTAGGAGCTTAGCCACGTTGCCCACCTGGCTGGTACAGTGGGAAATGCATCCTCGCCTCAGATCCAGGAAACAGAGTGGAACAGATTTGGATGGACAAGTAGCAGTGTCTGCCAAAGACCTGGAATACAATTCTTACACTTCCAAGTCTGGTAGCCTTTCTCCTATGTAAGACTTTATCTTGTATATTTCTACCAGTGAAAGAAAATGTGGGATTGTGAAGAATACTGCATCTAAAAGTTTATCTATGTTAGCCTTGCTACAGATCCAGAAAAGGCACTTAATCTCCAGACCTTAACTTTCTCCTTTGTGAAATGAAAATATTAGATTCCAAAATCTAATCAGGTACAGGCAGACCTCAGAGATAGTGCCAGTTCCGTTCCAGACCACGTCAGTCAAGCAGTTACCGAAGTAAAGCAAGTCACACCAATTTTTTCATTTACCAGTTATGTTTATGCATAAACTGGTCAAAAATGTTATGTTTATACTATGCTGTGGTCTATTAAGTGTGGAATAGCATTAATACCAAAAATAACACTCATGCCTTAATTTTTAAATATTTTATTGCTAAAAATGCTAATGATCATCTGAGCCTTCACTAAGTCATAAACGTTTTGCTGGTGGAGGGTCTTGCCCTGATGTTAATGGCTGCTGATTGATCAGCATGGCAGTTGCTGAAGGTTGGGGTGGCTATGACGAATTTCTTAAAATAAGACAACAATGAAGTTTGCCACATTGATTGACTCTTACCTTCATGAATAATTTCTCTGTTGCATGCAATGCTTCTTGATAGCATTTTACCCATAGAACTTCTGCCAAAATGAGAGTCAATCCTCTCTAACCCTGCTGCTGTTTTATCATCTAAGTTTACGGATTATTCTAAATCCTTTATTGTCATATCAACAATGTTCACAGCCTTTTCACAAGAAGTAGATTCCATCTCAAGAAACCACTCATCCATAAGAAGCAACTCCTCCTCCATTCAAGTTTTATCCTGAGATTCCAGCAATTCAGTCCCACTTTCAGGCTCCACTTCTAATTCTCTTGCTATTTCTACCACAACTACAGCTCCTCCCTCCACTGAAGTCTTGAGTTCCTCAAAGTCATTCATGAGAATTGGAGTCAAGTTCTTCCAAATTCCTGTTAATGTTGACATTTTGACCTCTTCCCATAAATTACAAATGTTCTTAATGGCATCTAGAATGGCGAATCCTCTACAGAAAGGTTATTTTATAGACTTTGGTCATATTCATGAAAGGAACCACTGTCTATAGTAGCTATAGCCCTACAAAATGTATTTCTTAAATAATGACCTGAAAGTTAAAATTACTCTGTGATCCATAGGCTACAGAATAGATGTTGTGTTGGCAGGCATGAAGACAACATTCATCTCCTTGTCCATCTCCATCAGACCTCCTGGGTGACCAGTATATAGTCAATTAGCAGTAATATTTTGCTTCTGCTTTTTTCTAAGAAGGTCTCGACAGTGGGCTTAAAGTACTCAGTAAATCATGCTGTAGGCAGATGTGCTATCATCCAGGCTTTGTTGTTCCACTGACAGAATATTGGCAGAGTAGATTTAGGATCATTCTTAAGGGTCCTAAGATTTTCAGAATGGTACATGGGCACTGGCTTCAACTTAAAATCACCAACTGCATTAACCCCTAACAAGAGAGTAGGCCTGTTCTTTGGAGCTTTGAAGCCGGGAATTGACTTCTCCTTTCTAGCTATAAAAGTCCTAGATGACATGTTCTTCCAATAGAAGGCTGCTTCATTTACATTGAAAATCTGTTGTTTAAAGCCACCTTCATCAATGATCTTAGCTAGATCTTCTGGATAACTCATTGCAACTCCTACATCAGCACTTGCTGCTTCACCTTGCACTTTTATATTATGGTGATGACTTCTTTCTTTGAACTTCATGAACCAATGCATGATAGCTCCAACTTTTCTTTGGCAGCTTCCTCAATTCTCTCAGCCTTCTGGAAATTGAAGAGAGTTAAGAACTTGCTCTGGATTAGAATTTGGCTTATAGGAATGTTATGGCTGGTTTGACCTATCTAGACACTCGAACTTTCTCCATATGAGCAATAAGGCTTCTTATTATTCATATGTTCACTGGAATAGCACTTTTAATTTTCTTCAAGAACTTTTGCTTTACATTCACAACTTGGGTAACCATTTGGTGCAAGAAGCCTAGCTTGTGGCCTATCTTGACTTTCAACATGCCTTCCTCACTAAGCTTAAGCATTTCTAGCTTTTGATTTCAAGTGAAAGACATGCAGTTCTTCCTTTCACTTGAACACTTGGAGGCCATTTTGGGATTTTTTTTTTTTTTATGGAGTCTTGCTCTGTTGCCCAGGCTGGAGTGCAGTGGCACAACCTCGCTCACTGCAACCTCTGTCTCCCAGGTTCAAGCGATTCTCCTGCCTCAGCCTCCCAAGTAACTGGGACTACAGGCATGTGCCACCATGCCCGGCTAAGTTTTGTATTTTTAGTAGAGACAGGGTTTCACCATGTTGGTCAGGCTGGTCTCAAACTCCTGACCTCGCAATCCTCCCACCTCAGTCTCCCAAAGTGCTGGGATTACAGGCGGGAGCCACTGCATCCAGCCTTTTTTGGGGTTTTTAGATGGCCTTATTTCAATATTGTTGTGTCTCAGAGAATAGGGATGGCCAAGGATAGAGAGAGAGAACGGGGAATGGCCAGTTGGTGGAGCAGTTCGAACACATACAACATTTATCAATTAAGTTCCTGGGCACAGTTCGTGGTGCCCCAAAACAATTATAAGAGTAACATTAATGATCACCAATCATAGATAAAGTTTGAAATGTTATGAGAATTACAAAAATATGACACAGAGACAGAAAGTGAACACACACCATTGGAGAAATGGCACTGATAGACTTGCTGATGAAAGGTTGCCACAAACCTTCCATTTGTAAACAGTGCAATATTTGCAAAGCACTGTAAAGTGAAGTGCAATAAAACACGGTATGCCTGTACTAAAATGTTATGCTTGTCACTTATAATAAGTTCATTCGCAGATGGTTTTTAGGTGTCCTAAATATAAAAAGTGGAGTCTTAGATACTTAGTATTTCCTCTATTGTATAGTTGTATTTTTGCCTAGATAGTGTGTGTCAATAAATATTACCTAGCTAACTCCAATGCCTCTGTAAAGAAATCAGACTTGAATTTGATGATATTGGTGCAAAGCACATATGTACTCATTGTCATATAGTCAGCTTTCTGTTATTTGCTTTATGGATTATCCAGAGCTTCCTTTAGTATTAACTAAAATTATGTTTTTGGACTATATGTGGCTTTATTGATGCATATTTCCTATATTATCTTATGTAGGAGTTTGTGTGTGTGTTTCTGTTAGTTTTACTTTCTCAATACATTTTTTGCTCCATGAGGGCAGCAAACATTTTAAAATTATTTATTTGGTGTTAACCCCACATTTACTAGTCCAGAGCTTAACACATGGTAGGTCACTCAATACACATTTTTAAAATCAAATTATTTGCCATTGCATGTACTTACTTTATTTCTGTATGAATTCAACTTTTGAGATCATATTCCATTATATTTAGTTTGTTCCCAATTTCTGTTCAATATCATTGGCTTTTGTTTTCCTCTTGTGATAAAGCCTGAAGGGAAGGAAGTCTATTGCAGGTCTTCATTCTTGCAGCACGTGAATCTCTAAGTGAATTGCAACAATTAAACAATATAGAGGAGAGAATCCCTTAGTAGTCCTGGGCCTCTCATATCCCATTTTAAAAACTGTGAACGGTAGTTTTCTTTGATAGACACAAAGAAACAGCACACTAGACATTCTGCACTTCCCTGGTGGCTGACCTTTAGGGAGCAGCGGATCAGACATGTTCTGTTCCATTCCATTGATTGTACTGTTCCTAAACTCCCACCACTATGATCTAGGCGTGCGATGTGCTATCCTTACTTCAAGCATGCAGCAAAACATGCAAAATGTTATGATTTGTTGCCATGCTGACAGTGTCAACTTAACTACGGCTGACAAACAGTTTTTAAATAGAACATGTCAGTTCATTATAGTATTTTCCATCTGTGTTTTTTTTTCCTTTCCCACACTTAACACTGAACATTTGAAGAATGTTGCTATAAAGGTTCAGTTTACACTTCCGTCACTTAGGTTAATGACTTGCTAAAAATTATATTTTGGAAATGAGCAAAAAAACAAACAGTGATTTTTTTTTTTTTTAAAGGAGAACCTTCCCTTGAGGAGAATGCAGTTCTCACAACCGTTTTTGGTTGTTTGGTTTTTATTGCATAACAGTCTTCTTTCTTTTTTTGCTTTCTTCAGTTTCTGTCTTGATATTGCCACTGAAAATAGCTTTTCGCTCCAACTCTGAGCAAAATTGCTACTGCTCAGAGGTAGGGGCTTGCTGTATGAGGTACAGGCCAGTGTAGATTGTGCGCTAACACCGTGGTGTCTAGAATATTGACCACCATAAGGGCTCACCTCGCAGTGCTTGACATTTTGCTGATCGTGCAAGTTGCATTTCTATTCCTATACCCTGCTCAGCTGCTTTCCCTCCTCTCCTCCTAAAGAGAGAGATTGACATTGCCCAATAGTAACTTTTAATGCCAAAACCACATTAAGTGCCTTAATTGTGTTTTAAATGATGTCTTGAGTCTGTGTATACTTGTAATGAAAATACAGGGTGACAATGAAAGTCTTCAAAGTCTGTTCCCGTGATGGTTCAATATTGCTAGCTTTTGTGTCACTAAAGATTTTTAAATTTTAAAGAAATTTGATTTTTTTTTGAAAAAAGTCTTGTTAATACTCTATTTTTTATTCTGGGCACTGAGGGTATTCCTTGCTGTTTTCATAGTTTAGGCTTTGGCTGCAAATGTTTGGACATCAGCTCAGACCATCGTCTCGGAGGGAACATTTTGCAAGTGTTATCTCCTTGTTCACAGGAATCCAAGGTAGACCTAGTGGAGAATTGTTTAGTGATAGAAACTGAAATAGCAATATAAAGAGGGATGGCCAAATTATGTAAAATCGGAGTGCATGAATAATTCAGTGCTCTCTTGAGTGTGATTTTTATTTTTATTGTTAAATAATACTAGCATTTCCATGAACTAATAACACAGAGACTAACCAACTGGTAAGCTTTTTGTTGGGGATTTGGGGCAAAAGGGAGGAGGAAGGAAAAAAGGAAACTAGGGACAAGTAGTCATTTTTAAAAAATGAAGTGTGCTCAGTAAAACACTGACACAATCGTCTGTTTTTATAATTCCTTAACTCTGTTGAAGATAAGTAAATGAAACCACAGAGAAACTCAATAGTATATATTTGTTTATAGATAATCTGGAATAAATTGTCATGTTTTATGAATTCCCTTCTTTATTGAAACTCAGAATCTTGATCTAGTGCTTTATATGTATTTTTTACCCATATAGTCTAGGTTGTGTGTGTTGTTGTGTTGATAGAATTAAGGTATATAGGATTTCTTTCTTTCACTATGACTCATGAGAAGTATATGGAGTAGAATGAAGGCCTCTGCATATAACTTATTTTAATCCAAGCAAAAGTATTCTTATCTAAAAAGAGAAAAATCTTGACTACAATTAACTATAACATCGTGGATATTTTAAACACGTTAGGAGAGAAGTGGAAAATGAGAAAAAGATGTTAAAATATTGAGAAAACACTAAGCATTGGATATAGGAAAAAATAAGACATATTTAGAAAAGAAACTCTCAGAGGAATATTATGGGGTGGTAGGAAATTTTTGCTGGTATAGTGAATGGCCAAACACTGTTTTTAATGACCTTGTTTAATTGAATGAAATGTAAGTTGCTCAGGAGGAACTGCCTTAGCTAAGAGATCAAGAAAGAAAAGCAAGAGGCGTGGTGCAAAGCAAGTACCTGGTACCCAGAATGATGGGGAAACTATCTGATATTGTAGAAAAGTGTAAGCTAATATGCTTTTGAAACCCCAACAGTATTCTTTTTATTCTAATTCTTCGAGAGAGGGTGCAAGAGATTTTGTAAACCAATAATGGGAAATATTTCAGACTGAATCCAGCCTTGGAAATGTCAGAAGAGTCAGGACAAAGCTTAAGTATGTGTCCTATGGGAAGAACTTTGGGAGGTACCTTCGAATGTAGTTTTGTCATTCTAGATATTACTGCAGTACTGTAAAGATCCAAGAAAGGGTCCTAGGAGGACTTGAATTCCATTAGGAATTTGTGACCAATTGAGGAGGGAGTAGCTTAACCTTACCTAGGAACCTCAATTCCCAAGTGAGGTTGGGAAACTGAATACATAAGCAACTAGTGTTTTAGCATGAGAAGATATATTTGTAGATGCAAAATAGAAACTAAAGGTGGAATCAGAAAATGTGATTTCCGATGAGGTAAAGTAATTTAAGATATTTTTATTTTAATTAAAGAATAAAGATAAAAAAATTGAAGCCGTAAAAGACAATTTCTGAAAGAGCAGTATTATAAGGCAGATTGCACTGTTGCTATGTACATTAATACTAGTAATTGTGCAGCTAATAAAGTAGCATAGCTCTCACAAACATCTCATATATGTGGTAGTTGTAATTAGTTCTATATCTCAGACATGGTCACTCTGCGGAGGGTCCCTCCTGGTAAATGTGTTGTTCTAAGGGAATAGATATTGGAACCATTTATAATGTAATTGAGACCTATGATCAGGTAAACCAAGGAAATAATTTCTAAGTTCTCAACCAGGACATATTCATCTGAAAAGCATTTTCAAATTATATGGCTCATCCCCCTGCCCCACGGAATCCCAGCCACCGGGAGATTCCGATATACCCCCTAACTCTTCTGAGTGGGAATATAAGGTTGTAGCTATTTCATTTCTTCTCTATTTCATCTTCTGGGTACTTATACATGAGGGTATTTATAATGAACAGATGGCATCCAAGTAGGATTTTTTTTAAGAGAAGGAGAACAGTATCTCCCCAAATTTCTCATTGATTCAAAAGACTGAATACCTGCTAAAACTGACAAGGGATATTTTTTATTTTCAGCAACACATTTCCTGTCACCTTCTCTGGCATGCTTGTTTTATTTATTTGTAAGGTGGAAAATGTTTACTGTAAAGCTATTTTTGTCTTGATCCCACAGTTTGGTAAAAGAAATCAAATGGAGGTTTCAAATTCACAGTGAGCTTTCATTAATGACGATCGTTAGTCCCGTTCTGAACTATTGACAAAATGTTATAGCATTCTTGAGAGCGGAACTTGTATTCTTTTAAATAAAGAACTAGTTCATTAAAGGTTCTTTCTAATGAAAATGACTCAATTCTGCTGTTAAGTGCTAACCTTAAAAAAGAAAAGAAAGCTAAAAGATAGTTTACAAAAATGCATATTGTTTCACAAAAATCAGTAGGTTAGAAGATGGTTGAGGCTTAAATTTCTTTAGAGTTTCTAAAATGTCCTCTATCTTCTCTGTGTAACAGCAGAAAATGTTTGCCTGCATTTTGATAACCAATATGGAAATTAGATATTAATATATACAGGGAAAGACAGAGACAGAGAGAAAATACTTATCACCCTAAGAAGGAAGGAATCATGCCATTACTCACAGGTGGCAATGCCATGAGAGACTTACTCAGTCATCCTGTAACAAGTGCAAATCTGTCCCTGGACCAAAAAGAAAAGGGATTTAAAGGGCAGATATGCCAGCCCTATCGTATGTAAGAGCTCTTGTGTTTTGCTTGAAAGCTAAGGCCTTTGTAATTGGTTTCTAACTAGTTACTCACATAAGACTTACAAATAAAAGAAAGAAATGTGAAATCAGTTTCTTTTTTGAAGCTGGAAGAAATGGTGTGTCATAATTATTTTGGAAAGGGAGTTCTAGCTTTTAAAAAGCTTTTTAGGGTTTATTCTCTAAAAATCTCCTCTTTTTCAGCTGAGGTGGCTGCAAGGCCAGGTAACCCCAAATGAGACTTATTGACCTTCAGACTTTTCAATCGGAGGCTTGTCACCTTGAAATCGCCAGCATTTGCACACGGCATGTCTGTCTACCACTGTGCAGGACATAAATATGAAACTGGCCAATCTGCCTCCTACTTTGGACATTAATAATTCTTAGGAATTGTCTGGAAATGAGTTAAAGAGTTAGGTTTGCCACTCCCCTATGATTTTTGTCTTACCTGATGCTTGACTTTCTGAGGTAACCACAAAAGGAGACAGAAGTGAAGAGAGGACTATTTGCATGTGTAAAGGCGTTCTCTTCTGCATTAGGTACCAGGGGTGGTGTGTGTGCTGGCTGACTTCTTCTGACTTGCTCTAATTAGTCTACTAAGATATAAGCTCTCTTGAACTGTGACGGTATGTTTGGTGTAGTGATTGGAGTGCAGAAGACATTACGTAAATGTTGACTGGCTTGTTGATGGACCCGTTCTGCATATGCTCACACAGGTAAATCAACTGTTGGATGTTGAGAAATGGGAAGAATTTGAAGGCCATTTAGAGATACTTATAAATGTGGTTACTTATTGTCTGCTACTTTTAACACTGCTCTTAAAAAGAAAAAAAAGAAAAAAAAACCGAATACATTTACCTGATTTCTCTGTGGCCTTACTCTCTGGCAAAGATTGAGGCAAGCGATTTTTTTTTGGTTGTTCAGCGATGCATTCTAGCACTGCACACAGTGCCTGTCACATAGTAAGTACTCAATAAATGTTTGTTGAGTGAAAGTATGAATATGTTGTGCCAATACTGAAGATGTTAAAATAGTAATATACACTATCATCTTCTATATACTTATTACTCACAAACCAGGTGTATTTCTTATTTGTTTTGGATAAGAGATTGACATTGCTTATTAATTTTAACTTGGGTTAAAAATAAGTGCTTAGTTAACCATATTAAATGATATCACAAAATTATTTATTTTGAAATTATACTAGTTGAATTTAGTGCTAAAGTAGAAAGGTACAGGATCCATATATATGGTTGATAAACAAATGATCTTTAAATAGAGTCACAATACTTAGTTCTGTGTCATGAACATATGAAGCTTTGTTTCACATTCTAACCTCTCATGCTAGGGCTACAATCAGAGAGGACATAAAGCACGTGAAAATGCACACGGGTCTGGGAACTTGGTTCTGTTCATTGCCTTGGCACTAACTCGCTGTAGGTCCTCGAAAAATCCCTTCTCCTCCCTGGAATCTGTTTTCTCAACTGTAGGAACCCACTCCCTCTATGTGATTTGTTATAGAGATAATATAGATTAAAGGAGAATCATCTGGAACCAAAGATCTGGAACGAAAGAGCCTCAGATCTCCCTCCACTCTTGTTTTCTGTTTGATAACATGAAGGTATTGATAGTAACAGAGCCACAGAATTTCTGTGACAATTAAAGCGATAATATACACACACTATCTGATTTAGTAAGGGTTCAGTACATTTCAGCAATTTCCAGCTCTCATTCTACATCTAAATATGTATGATTCCATGAGAAATTGTTCCAATCTATCAATAACTCAACTTAAAAAATGTCCAGGCATTCCCAGGGTCCATCCTGATAACTTCTGTCAAAGAAAGAGAAGAATTGCTGGGTTTTCCATTTCAAATCTTATACACGGAGCATTTTCAATTTTGAAAATGTCAGCTCTTTGACAGTACTACTTTAAAAGCAGCTTTGTTTTTTTTAAATTACATTTGTTAAGCTTGGAATCCATAATGTGAATGATAGGCCCTGGCGGTATTTATATAAAAATTAAAACTGTCAAGTTGTATTAAGGTTTAATCATTGGCCGTGGCACATGAGCCACAATTTCTTTGCATGAGCCCTCTTGACATACTTTTCATTTATTTATTTTTTTAGATCTCAGCCACAGAAACGTGCACATAGTCTTTTAAAAAAATTTCCTGAGTGAGTTTATATAGAAGACGACAAGGCAGAAGAAACTAACAAACATCCTTCTATCTTCGGTGTATAGAACATGCTGGCTGCTAGTCACTTTATACATGGCATCTTGTTTGATTTTTAATGTGAATCTAACGGTGCATTATGATGCCCTTTGTACAGATGAAAGTCCTGAGTCTCAGAGAGATAAGCCAGTTGTCCAAGGTCATTCCCCAAATACCAAATCTTAATCTTTTATTATGTTCTTCTAACATCTGCCTACATGACTCACACCTTCCCTTTTGTGATCTCAAGGATACTTCTAATTACCTCAATATTTGTGACTAAATTGTTAGCAAGAAGTGCTAAAATACTTTTAAATCCATTACAACTCAAAAAGTAAGACTGTAACCAGTACTTTTTAAAAACAGTGCAAGTTTTTCGAAGGCAGACTGTATTAGGATATTGCCCTAGCTGTTTACAAATTTTATATGTGTATATATATATATATATATAAAAAAGGAGGAAGAGGCCCATGGATTCAGGGTAACATTGCTGATTCGCTGTGTTTCCCTGAGAACCCGTTGCATAGATAGGTTTCTTTTCAAAAACTTACTTTCTCTCTCAACTCCAGTGTTAGTAATGAGCCTCATTTCTTAGTATTTCCTCCTTTCAGAACAATGAAGTTAGATACTTCTTCCACATAGGCTTAATCCCAACTGGATGACTCTCTAAAGTAGAGGAAGGCTTATTATTTCTAATCAAGTAGGACAATTTTGCAATGGGTGTACTATACATTTCAGGCAAAGGTATGGCTCCTCCTGTGTGTCTATAGTCTGTTGGGGCCTGTTGACCGCTCCCTGGGTCAGGAAGTACTTCAGGGTCATAGGGAGCCCCCTTCTGACCTCTGGGATGGGCTAAGAAAGGAATTAGAGACTGCTGCTTGACTACCAAGTGACCCAGGGATCTATATATATATACCCTGACTGTCAGGGCCCGACACAACACTTTTGTGGTGGACACTATGGTGTGCTGCTCAAACCTTTTTCCAGTACCAAGAAATTCATTCCCTCTGCTACCAAAAGTGATGGTTCACAGTTGAGTCCCTCCCCAAGAATTATCTGTGCCTCTCCCAAGGCTCTAATGACTGATCTAAGTAGAGATACAAAGGACCAGCTCTCTTGTATCAAGTAAGGGCAACTCTGAACAGGCATTTGAACTTTGGAGCTCCTGGTGGGACCCACAGCATTGCACCTAAACTCCTCCCTCTGCCCTTTTCTACTTCCCTCCCCACTCAGTTCTTAGGAGCACTCTCTAATAACACCCCACCCCCAGCACACAAATCTCAGAATTTGCTTCCCAAGAAAACTCACCTATACACGCTTCAATGAGTTCTCTGGTCCGTATTATAATTTCTATCGATCGGAGACCAGGTACCCCAAATAACTCCTAGATTCTTACTCATTAATTAATCTGAGCATGTTGCTTTTCTGATAATTAGTTTGCAATGATAGGGGTAGGTGAAGGCAGGTGGCAATGTTAGGTTTGACTGTTGATAGCAGGCCTGGTTGCCTTCATAAGTCAGCATGGAAGAGATAATGGAATAGAGAGTACTTGTATCATTCCACAATAAGACATGTAAGGTAAGCAATTTATCAGCTTTTTAAGAAAACACTCCTGCATTCAGAAAAGTAAATGCCAAATTTATGTGTGTGTTGTGTGTGTGTGTGTGTGTGTGTGTATGTGTATAAGAAAGAGAGAGAGAGAATGTGAATCAGAATAGGACTATTACATTGTGTTAGATGTTAGGACCACAGAGATGAAAAAGACAAGATGCCCATTTTAAAGATTAGGAAACTGAGTCCCCCTGAGTATCTGATAGGAATATAATTATTCAGTGATTGGGTCAAAATTCAGACTTAGATTTAAGTCTAGCATGGTTGTTCTTTACACAACCGCTTGCTGATTCTTATCCATCATTTTCAGTGATTTGTAACAGATTACAAAGAAAAACCTCTTCAACAAAATGAGTGGAATAAAAAGTGAAACAGTAGTCTGGATGTGTGATATGAAATCATAAATGTCTGTGGCAGTTCTTCATTAGCTCTTGTTGAGAGGGTTTTCGTGTCACACTGGCTGACAGCTCGACTGCGGGGATGCTGTTGGGGATGGGAGGAGCTGCTAGGCAGACTCTTAGCATTGCCTTGGAACACCGTCTCTCATAGACTGAAATCTTGACTTCTTGTTGCAGGAGGAGTAGATCTGTAGTGCTTTTAAACTTTGTTACTCCATGATATACAGTGCATTTTATTTGTGTTAGTCATCTTTGTTTTGTTTGTTTGTTTGTTTGTTTTTTGAGATGGAATCTCGCTCTGTCTCCCAGGCTGGAGTGCACTGGTGCGATCTTGGCTCACTGCAAGCTCTGTCTCCCGGGTTCACGCCGTTCTACTGCCTCAGCCTCTCCGAGTAGCTGGGACTACAGGCACCTGCCACCACGCCCGGCTAATTTTTTGTATTTTTAGTAGAGACAGGGTTTGACCGTGTCTTGATCTCCTGACCTCGTGATCCGCCCACCTCAGCCTCCCAAAGTGCTGGGATTACAAGTGTGAGCCACTGCGTCTGGCCTGCTAGTCATCTTTTATACAGAATTGTCACAAAATACGTCGTGCTGACTACAGCCTGGGTAGGCAAGCCACACCTGTGAATTACGCCCCTTCCCATGGATCATGCCAGTAGTATCTCGCTAGGAAGAGAGTAGGATAAATCTGAAACACTGATGGATACACTTCAAAAGGTTAAGACTAGGTGTGGAGGCCAACCTACAGTTAAAAATGCCTAAAGATGCCCTCGTTTGTCTTCCAACCTTTTGGGTCCTCTCCTTAGCACATGGTATACCCAATGGTTGTGAAGGTGTGTGGCTCCTCTCTGCCCCTGTCCCCCTCTGGCCACACTTCTAGTGTTGCCTCAGTGCTGCCCTTCACTGGCTTCCATGCCATCACTACTTTCTTCTTTAATGTGATCAGGACTGGGGAGTCTTGAGATTAGTCCTTGTCTCTTGTAATATTGTCCTGGAAGCCATGGAATATTCTTTTACCTCCTGAATTTCATAAAATCCTTTACTACCAATGTATCTGAAGGTGGTTCTGTGGAATGGTGTCCATGCCGTCATATTGGAATATTTGAATAGATCTTGACCTTTAGATGTAGCCATTTAGCATTTATTTATTCCATAATTAACTGCACTAGGAACTATTCTATGGACACAATGGTGAATAAGACATAGTTCCAATTCTCCGAGAGTATGAAGTCCAGTGAAGGAATGCAGACCCATGAACAGGCGATTATAATAGAGTGTGGTAAGTGCTAGAACAGGGCTAGGGTCGGGATCCTTGGGATCACCTCGGGATGCAACTCAGGTGCCTCTAAGTCAGCCTTTGAGGCAAGGAAAAGTCCTGAAGGACACTAGGTTAAGTCAGAGAAAATTTGTGTTGGGAGCAGAGTGGGGAGTGGTTGCCATATTGTGCAAAGGACCGGGTATTATGGGAGAACTGCAGGCCACAGATTATAGTTTTTATGGTCTGTTATTAATATGCTTGGTAGGGAAGGGAGTGGCGATAGTGAGAAAGGATTCTAAATGTAGGCTCAGGCCAGGCCAAAAAGCACCTTGTATAACATGTTAAGCACTGTGCCCTTAATCTAAAAGTAACAGGGAGCTATTATAGGGATTTACATAGAGGAGTGATAAGAAGAGATCTCCATTTTAAAGTGATCACTCTGGTTTTGTTGGGGAGAATCAAGGTGAGATTATAAACTGGAAATCACTTATAGGAGCCTTTTGCAATGGTTTTGGTGAGAGGCAAGAGTAGCTTCAATTAAGACAATGGCAATGGGTAAAGAAAAAAGAGTGATAAATTGGGGATGACATTGTATAAAAAAATAGTTTGGCATGGTAGCTCACATCTGTAACCCCAGCACTTTGAGAGGCCAAGGAAGACGGATTGCTTGAGCCCAGGAGTGCGAGACTAGTCTGGGCAACATAGCGAAACATTGTCTCTACAAAAAAATACAAAAAAAAACCAAAAAAGCTGGGCATGATGGTGCATACCTATAGTCCCAGCTGCTTGGGAGGCTGAAGTGGGAGGATTACTTGAGTCTGGAAAGTCAAGGCTGCAATGACCAGCCTGTGTGACAGAGTGAGTCCCTGTCTAAAAATAAAAGATACGACATTTTATTTAGGTAGGAAAGACTCCATGCTGTCAGGGTTGAGCAATTGGGAAGAGACTGGTGTGGTTCATCAACATGAGAAACACAGGAAGAGGAATGGTTCTGGGGAGGGGGTGATGACTTTTGAGGTGCTTATTGAACAGTCAAGCCATGTCATACATTAGGCCGCTGGTTATATGTTGGAAGAGCTCAAGAGCTAGAGATAAAGATTATGGAGAAAATTAAAGTGAAGAAATGAATGAATTCCCATAAGAAGCGTGGGAAAACCAAGGAGAAGCTGATCTGAGAACCCAGGAAACCCTCTTGTTATACAATAAATAGAAGAACAACAGATGACAGAGGCAAATGGCAAACTGGAAATAGGGTGATATCGCTATGTTCACATTTTTACTACAATACACATATCATATTCAACAATTTAAAACTAAGAAAAGAGGCTGGGTGGCTCACGCCTATAATCCCAGCACTTGGGGAGGCTGAGATGGGAGGATCGCTTGAGTGCAGGAGTTTTAGATCAGCTTGAGCAACATAGCGAGACCTTGTTTCTACTAAAAATTAAAAAAAAAAAAAAAAATAGCCAAGCATGTTGTTGTGCACCTGTAGTCCCAGCTACTCAAGAGGCTGAGGTGGGAGGATTGCTTAAGCCCTGGAGTCCAAAGCTTCAGTGAGCTGTGCTCATGCCACTGCACTCCAGCACTCCAACCTGGGTGACAGAATAAGATTCTGTCTTTTAAAAAAAAAAAAAAAACCCACCAAAACAAAACAAAACAAAAAACGAAGAAATTATTCACTGTTTTACTGTCTTATTACCTTAAATAACTGTTTCTATATTCCTTTTCAGATTCTGTTTGTACACAGTCACAGTTTTCACACTCTTTTAATCAGAGTGTGGATTTAGTGCTGCATTTGAGCCTTTTCGTTAATACGTCATAAGGGTTTTTTGTTTACTTCAAAGTCTTTTTTTTTATGAACAATGGCTTTGAAACATGACAGTGCCTTTAGGAAAGTACGCAGTAGTATATTTGAAGGGGGAGAGGAAGAGACAGTTTTGGAGGATCGAGCAAGAAAGATTTTCATTGATAAAGTGAGAGAGTAACATGATGATAGCACAGCATGACTGATGTACAGAGGAGACTGAAGTTTAGAATTTCATGTTGCTTTTGCAATTCATAACCTGCCACCGCACTGCATAATGGAACATCATGTGCTTTCACATCCGTGACATGAGTAGCACTCTAATACAGGCTAAACTATGGCCCCTGCTGCAGACTTATGACATGGGCTAAATCATCATCATGAAAAGAACCTAAATGATTTCTCAGGCTTCCCTACACAGAAGATAAGGAGGCAGGGAGACCTACCAATATACTGGTTCTGTTGCCACTGACAACAAGTTCCGACCGAGCTCTCTAAGCAAGCACTGAGGCTAGGTGCAGTGGTCTTGATATCAAGAAGTCTATGTTTGGGTTCAAATCTTGGCTCTTCCACTCCTGAGCTATGTGGCCTTTATGGCTGTGAATGCATTCATCTTTCAATGGTGGTTAACGCTCTTTTTATAGAACTGTTAAGAAGACTAAATGCAGTGGTATATAAACAAAAGATCATACTCTAAGATATAGTAACCACTTTACTATTTTTAATAATAAAAGTATAATCATCTAGTACTTATATATAAAATCCATTCAGTCCTTGGCATATTGTGACTAGAATGTTATCTATGACAAGGAGCCTATCGGGGCTGTACTGCCTGATTTATAAAGGCCTTCTCGTTTCTAAAAGTGCATGATCCTGTTAATACCTTTTACTCCCCACTGTTCATCTTATCTGTTGTAGCCTCAAAACAAGCTGATCTGCAGCTGCTTTCTCAAAAGATTCAAGTCTGACTATTTTCCCTTATATAAAAGATAGCTCTATCCTTTTTCTTCATGAAAGACCTTAGAGACCACGTGTAGGGGATTTGTAAAATTTTTTCTATCTTTTAGATATTTATTGAAGCCCTGAGACCTTCTTATTTTCCTTTTTGTCCCTCTTATTAAGTCTGTGTAATACCATTTATACAAAAGCATTTTCATAGTTGACTACAATTGACAATTTTTTCGAAAGTGGGAAGATCCCAAAGGTGTTCGGTAATCTTCAGTGGGATCAGTGGTGCAGAAATAAGTTCCCTAAGTAAGATACCATATCTATATCAAGGCAGTCCATGGAGTAAATAAAACTATATGTTGCTTATATTGGATCGTTGCTTTTCTGGTGGAAGTTTTAAGCCAAAAACAAGCTATATCTGTGTGCAAAATGCATGAATTCCATGGTGAATCCCTTATCTGCTTGGTAAGCTATCCAATTTTCTAATTCCAATATCTTGAAAACAAAAACAGTTTACGCTATCTTTCACTATGAATATTACAGAAAGGCATACATATTTTAAGTTCAATTTTTTCCTTTACTTGATTGAGATTCCTTAGTTAAGATTTTTTTCATGCCCTGATTTGTTTGTTTGACTTCTCTGCCTACCCAAATGGTCAGATCAAGGGTGGACTAAGACCTTTAGAAGCCATGTTGAGCGTTAAAAGGGATGCCCATCTCCTGATCTCCTATCTAGAGGTAATTACAAATAAAACCAATAACAAACTAAATGGTAGTTTAAGAAATCAATAAAGTCCTGATTTTTCCCCCAAATATTTTTTTTTCTCCTTTTGGAAACACCTAATATGAGCTTATTAAAAAAAAAAAGTGTTAGTGCTGCTGACTTGCAGCTGCCCAAGTACATTTCTTAGCCTCTGTTTGGGTAATCTGACAGTAGGTCAGATCCACTAAGCTATTTGGGAATCTAGTTCCAAAGCCAGAGAAGTTGGTAAGTGAAAAAACAAACAATCAAAAAACAAAACAAAAACTCAATATGCCATTGTTTTCTAAAACTAACTCTCTCAGTGAGGTAGGTCACTGGTAAATAACATATACCTTTCGAGCTAATGATGCTGTTCTTATGTATTGGGGAATGACAAAAAGGGCATTTTGACAACTTAAAACTTATGCTAGAGAGAAGCAGCTTAGGTACTTCAGTGTTTACATGTTAGTGTCACAATTGTTTTTTTCACATTGTGCTCTATCGGATAAAGGTAGAGTACATCTAGAGGTTTATAAAAGGCTGTGGAATTGAGGAATCTTCCCAAACTAGTCATGTGCAGCTTCTACCTGAGCTGCTGAATTCTGGGATGTTAGAGTAGAGAAAGAGAGAGCAGAGTTCTTTTGGGAGCTGAACGTCATGGACCCACCATTTTAGGACTGGAAATTTACAGTCCATGCGGAGTTTGCAGCTGGCTGTATGAGGACTGCAGGTATGCTTTGCTTGTTTCTTTGACTGTTGCTCTGAACAATGTATGGCTGTGGTTTTATTAGATCTGAATGTGAATGCATTTAGATGGGGCCTCCATTCTTCACCTCACCATGAATCCCACTACTCCTTATTGCTTAAATCTGCCTGGTACCTCTCTGGACCCTGTAGGTATTTGAGTGTGTGAAGCTGCCCCCTTTATAGAACTCCCATCAGTTTATGCTGATGTCATCTCCTCTTCATAAAGAGATTGTCTCAGAGGCTATGAGAAGTTAAATGTTCACCTCAGGTCACAGATAGCTAGGACCAGAACTCAGGCCCCTGAATAATACTACAGCAGTGTCATTTTCACCACAATTTGGGGTTTGATATTTTAATTTTTACCTCATTAGCTATGTCTTTCAAAAAGAAAAAAAGAAACACCACAAACTTAAAAATAAAAATACTATAAATAAATTTACCACCTGTATATCTAATGATATTACAGGAAAAATAATATCACAGTACAGTAAATAAACGTAACAGTGCTGTTCCACATTACTTCCTCAAAATATTTCTAAGTGGAGGCCTATTAATTGTTCTTGCAGTAGATAAGGAAGTTTTAAATACAATATATGAGCATCATCAAATAAAGACTTTTTTCCCATGGCAGGAATCTTTTAGATGCATACTTGGACATAGTTGTTAGCATCTCCCAGTTACAAAATTTTGACAAATTATGAGTTTATATGTATATTTCACACACCATTAGAATACATTAGAATATATTATAAATTCCCTTAGGGCAGGGTTCTTCTTCCTTGTTCTACATATTTTACTTATTAGATAACTGTATGCACATGCTATGGCAAAGATTATAAGGCATTAAATTAGACATGTGCCTAATTTTAATTTTCCAATTGAATTTTTTACATACTGTTTTAAGCATATGTGTGTTTGTGCTAAAGCATTATTGAGCATCTTTAGTAGATGAGTAAAATTAATATAAAAAGCAAGTATCATTTTCTTCTGTTACTTATTTTAAAAATTTCCACTAATTGAAATACGATACTTTTGTTCATTTGGCAAAGAAATGTACCTTTGAGATTATTTGTTAAAAAGTGGAATTGAAGTACATGGTGGCCTCCTAGCTAATTGGGATGCCGGAGAAGGAGGATCCCTTGAGCCCAGGAGTTTGAGGACAGCCTGGGCAACGTAGCAAGAACCTGTCTTTAAAAACAAGACAAAAAAATGGAATTGGTAAATCAAGGCTGATGCTTTTTCTCACCCAATACCTAACATAGAGTACGAATATTTGATGAATTAGTGAGTGAGTGAATGAATGAATAAATGAATGAAGGGAAGGATGGGTGAACAGGTGGGCGAGTGGATGCATGGTTGGATAGATGGAAAGATAAATGGACAGGTCATTGTGGTAGGGACTTCACAGTGAATCTACTATCAGCTTTTGAAAAAAGGGCAGGAATTGTTGAATAGTTACGTACAAAATATAATCCAAAGATGAATCAAGTATTTTTTGTTGTGGCTTAAGATGTGGTTTTTTAAAGAGATGAGATAATTCATGTAAAGTATCATGTGTATTATGCTTAATATTTTAATCTGTTATTTATTGTTATAATCATTATTATTTACTCCTTTTTTCTTTCAATTAAGAATTGAATGTCTGAGAAATATATATATGCAGAAATATGTTCAATGAAAGAAAAATATTGATCTTCTACTCTGATTTGACATTAGGTGGATAGCAAAAAGAATTATCTGATCTATCTTCCAATGCTAAAAGGCCTTGGCTCATGCTGAAAATACGTACTGGTGAAAAGATGCAAACATTTATAGAGTAAACTATTAATAAATGCTAACTAATGCAGAAGAATCCAGGACAACGGAACTAGCTGTCTGTTCTCTTCCTTTTCTTACATGTTTAAGTCTCCTATGTGTTTATAAAAAGTGAAACTCATCTATATCACAGGGTACTTTTGAATCAGTTCTATTTTTTTTTCCTTCTATAGACCACCAGATCTCTTAAGTGATGTGCACCCTTAAACTCCAGTTATTACCCCACCAAAAGACTCACCAGGATTTTCCTATTACCAAATTGGATGACCTTTGCTTCCCATTTCTTCTCCTTCCTTCTCTCAATGTCTGTGGTATTTTCTATCTATCTTTCACCCACTTGCCTAACTTCCCTTGCTCTTTTTGCCCTACGCTAATTCACTTCTCAGTTTTCCTTGTTTGGTAGCTCTGTCTCTTTGTTTCTATTCCTGAAAAGTGGACTTATCCTTAGCTAATATTCCTCTTTATAATTTCTCTATTCTCTTCCTTAACAATATTATCTACCCACCATCTCTATGCAAGAGTAATCTAATATCATAGTTTCCATGCCACCTCATATCTTTGTGTGATTTCCATATTTCTGAGTACAAACTCAATTCAGATGCCCATTTAGCATTTCAAATTCAACATTTATAAACCTCTATTTCCATTATCAATCACTTGAAAATTCCTGACAATTTGTCCTTAACTTACTTCCTGATTTTATCATTTCTTGCCATATCCCCATGGCTAGTGTGCCTACCTATAATAGAAGATAATTCACATTTTTTCTCACTCTTTTGAAGTAACCTTATAACTGTTTCTTGATTATGTAAACACTCCTGATCAACTTACATGTGACTGCTTCGTGTATGCACTAGATTGTTCTTCTCACGTAGTATATCTTCCATGGCTCACCAAGACTTGTACCTATGCCCATAGTTTTAGCTTAGAAGTTGAGGCCTTTGATGATTTTAAATGATCTTTCCCAATGTTATCTCACACTATTTGCTAACATACTCAAACTAATTTGGTTTGTTTACTCTTTCCCTTCTCTTCATGGTTGCTTATGTCATTCCATCTACCTGGAATACCTTGTGAAAACCCATTATTCAATGACTACTTCATAGGACACCCCTGGGAAGCAATCCCTGATCACTCAGTTAGTAGTTGGTCTTTCTTTCGTCTGAAATGCAATTACGCTGTTCATTCTTATTTGGAGACATTAATAAAACATTCCCTGCCACAATGGTCTTCACTCTCCTCAACTCTCCTGCTAAATTCTAATCAATTGCTTGCCTCCTGAAGTAATCCTAAGCTGGCTTCTGAGGTCAGGAGGCAATCTTTTAATCACTGTATTTTTTTGGCCTCCTTTTCCTAAAGCATCTATTCCATGCTTCTCATGTCAATAACATACATTAGGCATTTGTTGAAGTATATCATGATAAAAATGCAACTTAATGTCGGTTCCATTTTAAGGCTTAAAACACAATGGTGCAGCATAGACTCTAAACCATATATATGGGGGGGGGGGATTTAATTCCTGACTCTTGTTCTTAGTAGAGCATAATCCTAGACAAGATATTAACTTTTCTGAGGTTGAGCTTCCTTGTATATTGAATTTATGTATACAATATTTACCTCACAGAGGCTGGGCACAGTGGCTTACACCTATAATCCCAGCACTTTGGGATGCCAAGAAGGGAGGATTGCTTGAGGCCAGCAGTTTGAGACCAGCTTGAACAACATAGCTGGATCCCATCTGTACAAAAAATTTAAAAAAATTAGCCAGGTGTGGTAATGCACGCCAGTAGTCCTAGCTACTGAGGAGGCTGAGGCAAGAAGATCACTTAAGCCCAGGAGTTTGAGGCTTTAGTAAGCTGTGATTGTGCTACTGCATTCTAGCCTGGGTGACAAAGTGAGATCCTGCCTCTAAAATATAAATAGATAGATAGATAGATAGATAGATAGATAGATAGATAGATAGATACATAGATAGATAGATAGATAGATCTAAATCTATTTACCTCACAGGATAATTATATGTAGTCAGTGAATAAAGATGATTCATCCTTTCTCCAAGAAATGTTTTTAAAGAGGGATTCTATGAGGAAACTATAGCTATTAGGATATTATAGCATCATCTGTTCCCCTGAAATTTCACACCAACCCTTTCTCAATGGTTATGAGTGTTTTACATGCTATAACAGGGCAGCATAGTTCAAGGATATATCTTGGAATTTGGAGAGACACATTCCTCAATTTGAGAATAGAATTTGTACTTGTTAGCTATGGCCTTAGTCTGGTCGCAGAGAACAGTACCTGGATTTCCTCAACTGAAAATGCAATTATAACCCCTTCCTTTCAGGATTTTGGGGGGGTTAGGGACAATGTATGTTCAATGCCTAGCATATAATGGGCCGGCCACTTTCAATAATAAAACATACCAACAATGTGGGTAGGTGCAAAGAATTTGTTGACTTTTCACCTTGACTTCAAAATTTTTATTTTAGTTAATAATCTCAGCTATAGCTTCCTAATGGGTTACTGTCTTCTCACGGAAGAGTTATGTTGAGAACAGAGTCAACTGACATTTTTAAATCACCTTCTTTTCTTAATAGGCCACACTTTTTCTACCCGTTTTGTCCCCACATCTTGTCCTGGGAGCAAATGCATACTTAAGTTTTGAAGCCCAAACGAAATATAAGCTATTGTAATGAGAAAATTCATTTGAAGAAGAAAATTATGTAAAGGATTCTCTTGTGCCATTTTACATTCACATAGCCACAGGCATGTGACTGCTCTCTAGTTACTCAGTTATCTGCTTTGCACTGTATAAGTTATGTATCTGTTTAAGTAAACCGTACTAGTAGCAATCAAAGGCTTAAAGATTGCTTATATGTTTCCAACATGAGATATATTGAAAATTACAGACATCATGGAGCTATAGCTAACAAAAACTCAGTATCTTGTTATCCAAATAGCTTTAAACTCATTGTTACCATAACTTGTGATAAACATTGCAGGTGATTAGATTGTGGTTAACATATCTAGATGGCATTTGGGACTGTAGGCTCAAAAATCCCCCTCTCTTTCTTTCTGTATGCCCTTATTTTTCAGAAATAGTGTCTTTGAAATTTTGGCCAATACCCACTCCTGTGTGTGTGTGTGTGTGTGTGTGTGTTTGTGTGTGTCTGTGTCTGTGTGTGTGTGTGTTTTCCTTTCTTTTCTTTTTTTTAGAAGCCAAGGTAACTTCAAAAATATGAGGAACTAGGAAAGAAAGGAAAACCTTGTTAAGTATGGATAGTTTGCTGAGTCAGCATGATGAGACAAATCAAAAAGAATACTTTGAGTCAGGTTCACTACTTATTATGACCTTGGACAAGTGCCTTTCCCTTTATTGTACCTCAGTTTTCTTGCCTGTTAGAACAGGGAGTTGGATTATATGATTGTAAGATCACTTCTAGTTCTTAAGTTCAGTGGTTATAAATGACTTGAGCTTCATCAGGTTTTATTTGTAGGGGAAGAAAAATTGCTTTAGATCAGAAAAAGATTATGTAATAACCACAATCAAATATATAACATCTATGCTAACTGAATAATGGATAGAGAACACTGGATCTACAGCCAGAGGCATTTGGTCTGAGTCATGTCTGACCCCAGAGAGCAGAATTATTGAGATCAGTGATGGATAAGGTAGAGCCTTCTGAAGAGACTCTGAGTTTCTTTTTATATAAATGCTGGCAATAGGTCAGTGTTTCCAGTGTAACTTCTGATAAAAATTAAGGACATCTGCTTGATAGGTAGTGAAGCATTTGTTGCCATCACATCAAATAACTGGTTTTCCCACTAAATCAGGTACAGAATTCCAAAGTGCTGAGTTTTTTTTTTTTTTTTTTTTTTTTTTTTTTTTTTTTTTTTTTAGCACTGAAACCTATCGAGTGTGCTGCGGTCCCGAAGCAGTTCATATGGTATTGGAAAAGTTCCAGTAAATGAATGAACAGTTTTCTTATTTCTTTTTTTATCTTAGTAATCCCCAAATTTGGACTGGGGCTGTGAGAATGAGAGGGAAAGATGGAAGGAGTGGGGACATCAGTAAGAATCAAGGAAAAGTCAGGGTTGATTTTCACCCACTCTCTCCTTAGATTTTCCTCACTCCTCCTCCACACATACGTCTTCTCTGCATAATTGTACCTCCCTCCTGAGTGCCCCAAACAGCAGCAGCTATAAATTCAAATATCCGATGCAGGGAGTTATCTTCATCCTTGTGGTGGGCTGAGAATTGATTAAGCATAAGAAAGTAGAGAAAAAGAGAGAGATGTAATACTGACATAATAATAAGGACTGGGTTCCTTTGTCCCAGTTTTTCCATGTGAGTGCACCTCCGTGAGGACAAGTATGCTGAATGAAGAGATCAAAACCCGACAGGTTCGCTCTACAAGATTTGTGACGAAGATTGCTTTGCTTTACTATTACATTCTATTTTTACCTCCACTGCCTTGAGATATTTTAAGTTTCTGTTTCTATTGCTACTGATATAAAAAGTTATATCAGTCGCAAGAAATGAAAGGTGAAAAAGAACCAGGGATCCGTAATACTCCATTTGTGAGTAACAATAAAGCTGTCTTCAACCTCAGCATGTAGGGTTCAGCTAAAGTCCGGGGATTAGCTCAGTACCCACGTTACAGGAACAGCATGTTCAAAAGCTTTGTCAGGCAGTGGAGCGCCCCACTGCCAGTAGGAAAAAAAGCAACTCCAAGGCTGTTCAAGGCTTTCTTGTCTCTCTCTAGATCCCTTAGTGTCTGACTGCACCATCATGTTTCATGTTTTTCTCACACCCCAGGCACCTTTATGTCCTCTGTTTGTTTGCTCACCTTCTTCCCTCAGCATGGAACCCACTTTCCCTCAGAGAATGCCTTTGGAGAGAGTAGAGCAGGAAAACTGTCAGTACAGTCCCAGGGGATTAGATAAACTTGATAAACTAGGTAAACTTGTCCAAATAAATTTGGCTTCCTGCTAACTAGCTGTAAACTTGCACAGCTAAGTTAACCTTTCCCTGCCTCAGGTTTATCATCCATAAGACTAGGGGTGATCACAGGGCCTGCCTCATCAGGCTGTTGTGAGCATCAAACAACTTAATACATAGAAAGTCCTTAGAGCAGTCGAACACAATAAAAATTCAGTAAATAGAGCCATTATCATCATTATTATTGTTAATAGTGTTTTAGTCATTCAAAACCTCAAAAGTTGTTTCATTTGTGATGTTTTCCCCCTTCCTGCCTCCACCCCTTCCCTACTCTTCCAGGCCAGATATCTTCCACCTGCCCCTCCAGGACAATCTCCAGCCTTTCCCACTGGCTCTCTGGTCCAGGTGGCACAGAGAGTCTTATCAATGAATGAGACAAATATTGGTAATGGGGTTCCTGGGTTTTCTCACTTCCACTTGGCTCTGGCCATTGGGGAAACTCAGTAGGAGATTGGAGAGAAGAAGAAAAGTAAGAGCAAGATATTCATACTCCAGCTTACTGCCCCCTCGCCCCCTACCAAGCCTTGTTCTGGATGTATCACTTGGTCAAGTGTCACCACTTCCCTAAAGGGAGGCCGCTCCATACAACTCTCCCCCTCCCAAGTTCTGCAATCCATCAGGCGTCTCACTTTGGGCCTTGTGGACTAGTTCCACTGCTCTTCACCCTGGTTCCTGCAGCATCTGTTGTTCCCCTACCCCTGTAATTAGTCCTCTTTAAATTAGACCCTTTGTAAGTCAACCCTCCTAGAATGATCAGAGGTTAAATGAGCCATCTGTTTGCTGTTGGATCTCTTAGGGATACAATTTTTTTTTCTTTCTAGTAGAAAATATCAAATTTTAGTGAACATAACAATCAACTAGGTCCCAGTGAGGCAGTGCACACCTATAGTCCCAGCTACTTGGCAGGCTGAGGAGGGAGGGTCGCTTGAGACCAGGGGTTAAGAGTCCAGCCTGGGCAAGGCATGGTGGCTCATGCTTTTAATCCCAGCACTTTGGGAAGCCTAGGCAGGAGGATCACTTGAGGTCAGGAGTTTGAGACCAGCCTGGTCAACATGGTGAAACCCCATCTCTACTAAAAATACAAAAATTAGCCAGGCATGGTGGTGCACACCTGTAATCCCAGCTATTCAGGAGGTGAGGCAGGAGAATTGCTTGAACCTGGGAGGCGGAGGTTGCAGTGAGCCGAGATTGCGCCACTGCACTCCACCCTGGGGGATAAAACAAGACCCTGTCTCAAAAAAAAAAAAAAAAAAAAAGACAGAAAAAGAAAAAAAAAAAAGAAAGAAAGAAAGAAAGAAAGAAAGAAAGAAAGAAAGAAAGAAAGAAAGAAAGAAAGAAAGAAAGAAAGAAAGAAAGAAGAAGAAAGAAGGAAGAAGGAAGGAAAGAAAGAAAGAAAGAAAGAAAGAAAGAAAGAAAGAAAGAAAGAAAGAAAGAAAGAAGAAAGAAAGAAAGAAAGAAAGAAAGAAGAAAGAAAAGAAAGAAAGAAAGAAAGAAAGAAAGAAAGAAAGAAAGAAAGAAAGAAAGAAAGAAAAAGAAAGAAAGAAAGAAAGAAAGAAAGAAAGAAAGAAAGAAAGAAAGAAAGAAAGAAAGAAAGAAAGAAAGAAAGAAAGAAAGAAAGAAAGAAAGAAAGAAGAAAAGAAAGAGAAAGAGAAAGAAAGAAAGAAAGAAAGAAAGAAAGAAAGAAAAAGAAAGAAAGAAAGAAAGAAAGAAAGAAAGAAAGAAAGAAAAAGAAAGAAAGAAAGAAAGAAAGAAAGAAAGAGAAAGAAAGAAAGAAAGAAAGAAAGAGAGAGTAAAAGAGTCCAGCCTGGGCAACCTAGCAAGACTAGCAAGACCCAATCTCTAATTTAAAGGAAGGGGGGCAGTGGGGGAGAGAAAGAAAAAAAAGAATCAATTAGATAGTTTGTTGAAAATGCAGATTTGCATATTTCTTAATCCAACCCCTGGAGACTCTGTCCTATAGATCTGAGATGAGACCCACAAATCTGTGTGATTAACAAGAGCCCCTGGAGATTCTGATAGCCACAGAAGTATCATACCTTGTAGAACATTGCTTTGAATTATCTCAGCATTTATTTCAATCTGTCCTGAATTTTATTTACTTTTTTCCCCAGATTAATCTTGTCTTCAAGACTATAACACATTGAATACCTACTGTGTGCTAAATAGTCTCATAAGTTTTTATATTTATTATAGATAATAATCACAAACCTACATAGGCCATTATTATTCCATTTTATAGACGACAAAACCAAGGATCATAAACCTCGAGCAGTTTACCCTGAGCTGGTAATTATCTGAGATCCATCCACTTCTACATCTGTTGGAATCCAAAACCTTTGCTCTCGTCATTGTGTGTGACTGCCCATGCCTAGTGAAAACCTTAACAACTTAATGTTGGAGTAAATTTAACTGGGAAGAAAAACTGAAAATCAAGAAATAGAACTGAGCTTAACCTTACAATATCAAGGGAGGTAATAATCTACTTTAGCTCAAAATGTTAAGCATATATTAATATTGTGACCAGTTTTCTCTTTGATAATTTATTTTCAGGTTTCTCTCTCATTCTCCTTCCTCTTTTTGGTCCCTCACACTCCCTCTCCCACTTATCCTCTGCTACACCTTACTGGTTAGGTAGTGTGAACTCAGATGGGATTTGTAAAACTAAAGAATTCAAAATCAGTATAACTACTGCAGTTGAGAGCAAAGGAATTTTGTGTTTTTTTCCCTAAATAATAAAGATTCTGTTTTTCTTAGTGATTTATTGAAAATTATGGTGCTTCCTAAAGAGCCTTCATAGCCAACAACAACAGGTTATGGCCTGAAAATACTCACACTCCAGATACTTTTATTAAATATTATATGAAAATATATCTAATACATTTAAGAAGGAAAACCCAAAATGAAGGATTAAGGAAATGAGCTCAACTGATTTTCTCACATCAATGCCATTTCCCAATGTAAATAGCTTCCCAATATAATTGTCTCCCCTTCTTGCCTGTACTAACCCATTTTTTAAGTTGATTTTGAGCCTATAAATGGTAAGAACTGATCAAAAGAAAATTTTATAGGAGTTAGCACTCTTAGGTAACTTATGAGTTTATTCCAAAAATAATTCGTTAAATGCTTGCTTCATAGGCTATCAAAAATTTACAATCTTGAGAATTTCATATGAATAACAATCCAGGGATTGTTTGTGTAAGGTGCTTCTACACTTATATTGGCATTCCCTTTCCTTTGGGTAAGTGTTTTGAGCTCACGAATTAAGTCAAGTTTTAGACCTAAGAACTGTTGCAGAAAAAAAAATCCTCCCTAGCCTGATCTATTACCACAGGGTGCTCATTCTTAATAGCTCCATGGCCTTGGGCAATTTACACAGCCCTCCAAGCTTCATTTTCCCCATCTGAAGGAAAAAAGGGCATTTAATGATATAACAACCATCCTAGAGTGTTATTGTGAGAATTAATAAAGCAGTGGGTCTAAAGCACTTGGCAGAGTGTTGGTATGACTATTGTTATTGTTAATAGCCACTACAAGGTACCATTATCACAGTACTTGAGAGTCAGACAACTGGAGAACTATATATACACCCTCAGGGTGTAAAGCATGAAACTGATTGCCTGAAAACTGGGGAATGGATTGAAGAGCTGGACAGCTCCAAGTTGTATACCTTAAGTCACAAACTAGTGGAAAGGAAGAAAGGACTTTTAAATGAGCCATATCACTTTTCCCATTACTTGACAAGTGTTAAGGTATTTCAAATTGTGGTCATGTTTAAGCCCAATACGGAAAGCACAACCTTTTAATGCTTGGTAATACAGATAAAAGATTAATTTTGCTTCTTTTCAAAGTATTGCCTTGTTGCTGTTATTACCGTTTTTAATTGTTGCATTCTTTAGATAGTAGGCACTGGCAGGGACAGGAAGAATACAATGAACCCAAGTCAGCCCATTTGATTATTTGTAACCACTCTGATATGAGATTTGTTGAGATAGATGCTTCTGGTGACAATGAAATTATGGATCATTTACGCACTCACCAAATATTTACTCTGAGTCAAGATATAAGATTACTTGTAAGATTGTTTTACTTTGTTTTCTGGTTTCCATTACTGAAATTTGCCACTTTTCAAAACCTTGTTTGATTCTGAAGACGAGTACACTTATTGTATTAATTGTATAAATTAGGAAATAATTGTTTTACTCAGAGCTGACTCTAGAAGATCCAGAGTATACAAAAAGGAAATGCCAGGTATTGATAAAAAAGGAAGTATGTATAAGGTAGTAAAACTCACCTTCTTTCTAGATCAAGAAAAAAGTGTTTTATTTGTGTAGTAGGTATATCAGGAAACAAATCTCAATTTAGATCTCACTTTCTATATCTCCTTTTTTATTCTCTCCTAAACATTAATATCTCTCCCCAGGGGGAAGTTGAGGTGAACAGTGGAAGGGGCAACAGTGGGTTGAGACTGCTAGATGGAGCCAATGTGAACAAAGGAGACTGAGCAAACAAGAGACTTGTAGCCCTTGAAAGGCATGCCCACCTGTCTTTGCTGTCGTGGCCCTCCTTTCTATTCCTCTGCTTACACTTTCTTACAACTGGGATGTTTTATTACCTCTCACCACCTCATAATGTCTAGTAGAGTGTCTAGCCTATCAGCTAACAATCAATGACTATTGGTTAAACTGAATTGAATTCTAGGTGCATATTAATAAAATTTTCCTGGTTAAAACTGCAAAACATGAAAAATGTACATGTCCTCCTTCTTCTGATTCCTCTGCTGAAGCCTCCCCTTATCCTTTCTGGATGTTTTTTAACTCCATCCAAAATATCCTTTATTCTCTATCAATTTAAATTAATTGATTTATGTTATTTTTAGAGAAAAGGCCTACCTGTGTCACCCAGCCTGGAGTAGAGTAGTGTAATCATAGCTCACTGTAGCCTCAAACTCCTGAGCTCAAGTGATCCTCCCAGCTCAGCCTCCTGAGTAGCTGGGACTACAGATGCATGCCACCACACTGAGCTTCCAATTCGAATTTTAAAAGAGCTAAATCCCAGGCCATGGACATCACTTAACTGTCACACACACACACACACACACACACATATTCTTATTTATATTCTTATATTCTTCTCTATATATTTTCTTATATATATTCTTCAGAATATAAATATTCTGTCTCCATTTTAAAAGAATTTGAGATGCTTTTGATTGGTTATGAGAAAAAACATTATTTTAATATACACACCCTTTTTTTCTACGCATCCATGCAGGCAGTATTGATTGGGCATCCCCTCTGTACCAGGCATGGTCCCTTGTGCTGGGGAGACAATGTTGAACAAGATGGACCAGTCCCTATCCCTCATGGTGCTTACAGACATGTGGGAGACATGCACAGGATGTGGGAAAATCCTAGATGCCGTGGAAACCAATCAGAGGGACACTTACCCCATTTAGGGATGCAGTGAATGGGGGCATATCCCTGAAGAAGTGACATGTGATCTAAGAGCTGAAGATTGAACAGCAGCTGGGCAAGTGAGGAGAGAGATGATAATGTACTAGGCTAAGGGAACCATATGTGCAAGTGCTTGGAGGCAAAAGTGCTTGTCCCCTTCATCCCCTCTAAAGAGCTGAAAATAATTCCAAAAGGCCAGAGCAGAGAGACATGAATAAGGTGTGACCTTCAGATTATCTTCAACAAATTATTAGAACAAGAAAAAAAAATGCTCTATTAGCATAGTAGGTATATTAAGAAGCAAATATTAGTATACCTGATGCCTACCGAGTGCTTGGGACTAACAGGCACTCAGTGAATAAATGTTTTCCAGCTTATCGGCTGACTGACTGGCTATTCAATACTATGTAAGGAGCTTCAAGCTTTGATTTCTGCCTTCCAATATCTTTTGGTGTTATTTGGTAGCAGGTGGAAATTTAAAAACACAAAGGAGTTTTAAAAATCAAAAAAGAAAGAACTCAACAGAAGAGCAGGCAAAGGTTTAAAGGCCTTGAGTGAATGGGGGGAAAACCACGTGGTGGGTGGAGGAGACCCCTAAGAGGTTTGCTGGGGTACGCAGGAGCTGTAACTGGAACCTGAAAGTTTCCACCTGGGGAGACTAAGTCAGAGAACTTGGACGGAGCCCCTCCATTAAGCTGTGGTGGCAAAACTAGGTAGTTATTTGTTGAAGCAGCCTTTGCGATCTGAGCCTGAACAGCCACAGGCAGGTTTCTGCTGCTAGAAACTATAGCGTGGAACCATAATATTTTCCACTAAAAATCTGGGGCACATTATCTGGCAGAGGTACAAAAACTTGCAAATTAGAACTCTCCCTGGGACTGCAGAATATATGATTGTTATAGACGTGGATTTTCAAATTGGTGTGATGGCCAGTTTTAATAGGGCCTTATGGCTAGGGACATATGCTTCAAAGCCAGTTAGACCTTGTTTGAAATGATGGTACCAGCAGTGTGACCTCCTGCAAGTTTCTTTACTTCTCTCTGCCTTAGCTACTTTATCTGAAAATGGGGATAATAATACCTTCTTAGGAGTTATTTGACTGTTTCCATTAAAAAATAAATACACAGTAAGTACTCAAGACCATGCCTATGCTAAATAATAATATTATTGTTAAGATAATAGTGATCGAGCCTAATTTATGGGGGTAATCAGACTCTTTTGGGAGTACGTAACCCCCTGAATTCTTTGACTTTCCAAGTACCCATCATTCCCAGGTCTGTAAATGTGTTTTTGTTCTCAGTTTAGCCTTTTATCAGGATTCCCAAACTCACTGATTAGTCTGGCTTGTAGGCGCCAACCTGAAAAAGAATTTGACTTTGTCAGTATTGGGAAAATATTTGTAAAATACTACAGTCAATAAATAAATATACTGTAGACTTTGAGTCGCTTTAAAAAAAATTGCCCAGGAGGTTAAAAAAAATTCTGGACTCAAAATGTTAACTGGGCTTGGTTTAGTATTTGGACAAAGAAATCCCTGCTCTGAACTGAGCAGAGAGATAAGCGCCTTGACTTGCAATAGATTAAGAGACTTGCATTGGTGAGAACAAACCACGTCTGAGGCTCTCCCTGAGTGCCGCCACATTTAGATTTAAGATTAACTGCAGCCGAATGGTGGAGCGGCTGTTTGTTTTATGAAACAATCGCTAATGACATTAAACAGACGGAGCCCCTTCCAACATGATTGTTCATTTGCGATAAACTGAGAGAAGCCCACAAGAGATTGAAAAAGAAAACTCATAAGTGCTTCATTTTGAGGCTCTTACAATATTCTATTGGAGGTGACAATTAATGGAAGTGAATGGGAATCTAATTCAAAGCACATTTAGATCACGGGAGGAGGAGGTGTGGCAGGAAAGAATCAATATGAATTTGCTTGCTTTTATATTTATATTAAAGAATCAAGTCATCATAATTTCATGACAAGTTTTCCAAGGAGGATTTTCTTTCTTTCTTCCTCTTCTTTTTAAATGCTGTTTAGTTGGTCATTTCTCTTATTTCTGCAGCTCCTGGGCTCCTAAAGCTGGCACTAAGCATTAACTGTATTAAATAGTACTATCTATTAGTTCAATTAGACATTAGACATTTACTTTTCAATGTATTTGAAGCCTGATTTGATTTGGGTTCAGTCATTTAAAATTAAGAGAGCAGAACTGTGTACAGATATCTGTGGCTCTGAAGTCTTAATTGCAAATTCAGATAAGGATTAGACAGGACTCTATCTCTCTAGACCAAAGGTATTTGCTAATACCTGAGATAGAAAGGTTGTTAGATTCTAAATTTACTATTTCAAGTTTTTGCCTTTGGATTTTTGTTGAACTTTAATATTTTGGTTGAAAACAACACAATTTGTACCAGCATTAAGAGTGTGGATGTGGGTAAAATCTCAAACAAGCCTCACTTACATTTTCATTATTTTGGTCTAGCTAAAAACTGAAATAGTGTTTATTTTTGCAAAAAAAAAAAAAAAAAATTGTCAAAGGCCATGTTGCAGCATTAAGCTTTTGTTTTATACACAAAGAAATATATTAATGAAAAGTGTTTTAAGTGCTTATTATAGAGATGGTTTGTTTTGAAACATGGGCTTTTTCACAGCAGTTTTACACTTCATTGTGTACCATGAAAGACATTCTAAGTAGAGGTTGTCAGTCTCCCATCAGAAGTAGAGTACTGCTGGGGAATGGAGCCATTTAGGATGTCACTCAAGCAGGACTAATCTAGAGTAGATATCTTATAAATAACCAGTAACGAAAAAACAAATCATTCCTCTCCCCACCAGAGCAGAGAGAATTACTGCTTAGGAGAAGGAAATCTTTATAATAAAGATTTACAGTCTGAATTAGTGAATTGTTTAGAGCAAAGCATTGCATAAAGTTGCAATGACAACCTTAGATAGGAGTCCTGGGAGCTGTGGAAATGCCTTTATGAGGAGAGGGAATGAGTTTAGAAGGGCTCTTGTATACTGGCATCTCCCACCTTGGTCTTGGGGAGATGGGTATGCATACCCTAGACATCTACCAGTTGTGAGATATGGGCTTGTTTGTGATAATATTTTTCAGTCTCTGCTCTACTACATGCTGTTCCTGTTGGATCCCAGAGATATTCTCAAACCCAATGAGGACTATTCTTTGCAAAGAGAATTGTGCACATTTAAAGTGTACAACTTTTCTATTACATGATAGAATATAATGAGAGTACTAAGAGTATTTTCTGCTTCCTGTTATTTCAGTTGTCAACATTTCACTCTTTGACTTCTTGAAGTAAATACTGGCCTCTTTAGATATTTGCAAGTTCTCTAGCTTTGGAAATCTTATCCATATCTCCCCTTCTCTCCCTTGTTCTCTTTTAAAGTAGCTATAATGAGCTATCTCTCAATTCCTAGTGGGGAAAAGGCTTTATCGAGACCCACTGTGAGAACTATATCTGTCAAAGAGAGAAAAAAACCGATTTTCTTGATTCTGGTAAGTTCAAATTTCTCTCGTTGAAGTTCCTGTTGTGTCCAAGCTGTGGCGATATGCAGAGAAAAATGAGTAGGAATGCCTGGCTGGTTAAAATAATCTTCTCAATCCCCCACCCCAAATCATTCATTCCAGGAGCAAGAAATGGCACATTTCCCAAACTCTTTGAATTTGTCCACCATAACATATCATTCTGATATCCTAGACTTCAGAAAGAAGAGAAAAAAACCCTAATATGTATATATTGCTTTTTTTCAGTAGTTTGGTTTTGATGAGGCTGGGAAGAGAATGGATTTTATTGAATGCCAGGGCTTTCCATTTTATTGCATCTATTTCCACACATGCCTGTAAGTTAGATAGAGCAGATGCTATCTACATTTTTCACATGAGAAAATTAAAGTACACAGTCTTCCTTAAGATCTGGCAGCAAGAAGTTAGATTTATCTGAGGTACAACAGCATTTTGGGAATGCACACTACTTGGGTCCAAACTATTTCAGGTTTCTGGGGGCAAGTTAATTTTTTTAGATTCCCTGTAATGTACAGGGGGACCAAGGGTCAGGCAACATGTCTGTATTGCTGCTAATAGGGACCCCTCATCCAGAAGGAAAGTATTCACTATTTAACTAGAATCATTAACAAATACAAATAGCCCCTGCAATAGAAGAAGTTGAAAAGCTTTTAAACAGTATATATTGCAAAGTAAATCCATAGCATAAAAATGCATACTGTTTCTTGTTGTTTCTGCCATTGATGGTCTACACTAAAGAAAGAAGATTCAGTTCTATAAACATCTACTGATTGCTCTGATCCAGCTGCTTGAGACGCCACAGAATTTGGAGACTGGGTGTTGGGGACTGACAGCAAGGATTGAGTTAAGAAGGTCATTCTTTCCTTATATGTGGGGACCATGTGAGGTAAATATAAGAAAATAGGAGTAAAAAGGAATTTTATTTTCACCAACAACAGTACAATATGCTATTGAATATAACAAAGCTATTTTCTATATAGTATGTAGTTTGTATATAATTGATAATTCGGGATAAGAAATTCTATGTAAAAAGTGCATGACGTAGTCACTTTGATAATTTAGCCATTTATTTAACCAAATTGCTCCTTTTTACAATATACAGTAGCTGAGTTTGGGGGGCTCTAAGATCTAGAATCCTGGTCTAGGTGGAATGAAGGCAAATCATGACTTGAAATTCACAAATTCATTTTTGCTTTAAAGGCAAATTGTGTAATTTGCTACCACTCTGGGAGGAATAACATTTAATATAAAACCATAATTCGGGAAATTACAGAACATCAAAAATTCACCAATTTGCTGCTTTGAAAAAAGTAAGGTTAGTTTTTATTTAAAATATCTCATTCAAAGAAAACAGTAGATGTGATAAAATCATGAATTGTTTTGGAACCCATAAAATACCCTCTATGCAGCACCTTTTTCTTTATTGTTTTTTGTAAACGTGTTCATGGAATACCCAAAATATATAAACATGAAAGCTATACTCCCCTTCTTCCATAGTCGATCATAATCTGCCTCTTTAAGAAGGCCTAGTTACATGTAGCAAATTTGATGTCCCTGTCATCATCTTGAAATATTTGTTGAATGAATGGATGGATGCATTCCCCATCTGTGTAGTCAGTTCTCAATTATCCATTATAATGGAGTTGAAATAGAAAAGGAACGTTTGAGAGTGAAATCCACAAATCATTGAGAAAGTTCATGTGATTCATTACTTTCAAAGTTTCCCACCAAGTCTTTTACACAACTAGATTAAAATGTGGCAAAAAAAAAAAAAAAAAAAAAAAAAAAAAAATTAAGTTCTTTCTCTTTTGCCTGGTTGTACTGACTTAGATACTAAGGAATAAAATTTGAAATTAGTGACTGAAATAAATATCTAACTAGAGCCCGGAGGCTGAATGATTATCTCTGAATCATCACAGCAGTGGCTTAGGCCAAACTCATTGTTCTTATATAGAGTTCTTAGGTGGATATTTTTTAACAGTTGCTGGTAAATCTGAACTAAGGGTGCAAAAGGAAAGATGCTCTCAAAAGGATGTTGAATGATAAAAGTGACTGTCACCTTTGTAGTGCGATAGAGAGGGGAAAACACAATTTAAATGTTTTAGGAAATACTGAAAAGATACGGGACTCTAAAGTGAAAGTTCGAGATACATCTGTTCTTTTGTAAAAGTTAATCCTAAGACAGCACTATATCACGTGAGTATGTGCGTAAGTGTTCTGGAGGGAAGGCCTGGGATTCCCCAGGGCTTAGACCCCTTGGTAAAATATATTGGCTGGGTCAAGGTCACATTCATTTTTGGTCTTATATTTCAGAATATTTGGAAGGAAGAAGGTTTTGGGTTTTTATTTTTCCTCCATCTCTTTTAAAACGTCTAGCTGCTTCCCATTAAGTTACTTTTGAAAGCTCTTATAGCTTGGGAGGAAAAAAACGGCAGTAAAATCAGCATGGTTTCTGACAAAAGGCCTGCAAGCAACAATGGTAGGATAACCAAATGCCACACGGAGTTGATAACACTAGTGGAGTCACAGCTGAGCAGCACAAGCCCGGGAAGCCCAACTTTATGTTGCGTGCAAGATCACTGGTGACTGATTTTATTCCTGCTCTGAAGAAAATGTAGACAATGCATGCACACCTGGTCCTTCTTACCACTCCCCACCTCCTCCCTCCTGTTGTATCTGAAGCCAGGGTTTCTGACACTCTGATAGATGATATTATCATAATACATAATCCTTAATACTTCCAAAGAGTCTTGGCTTTTCAACTAAGAAATTATGTACGCTTTAAGTTTATTTGGACTATACCTATACACTTTGTTAAAGGATGATATCACAGGATTGTAAGAATATATACACTGTTATGTATTTTCACAACTATTATAAAATATGCAGAAAGCCCAAATGCACCTCTGAGATTAACTTGTTTAAATCAGAACATAGACTTAAGATAAAAGGAAACTATAAGCAGTGGTAGTATTAGTTTGTTGAACTCCTTTCCTGACATTTTCTTTTACTGTTTTTTAAAAGGAGGGTGGCAGTAATCGTTAATATGGACTTAAAAAATACCCTTTAATGGTTTTATCTTGCCATGTCTCATAAATTCCAACCTTCTTTGATAAGAAAAGTCTGATATTACAGAACAGGCAAAGCTCTCTGAACATTAATTGAAAGCATCCAATTGAATTGTCATATCTTTGCAAAGAAGTAAGCATAAGCACTAGTGTGTAGTTTGAAACTTTCGATACAGGAATACAAGAAACATGTTTATGTATGCACAGGAACTTCTAGTGATAGGTACTACTGTGTGTGTGTGTGTGTGTGTGTGTGTGTGTGTGTGTGTGTGTGTGTATCAATATATAGATGTATGGTCCTTTGCCTTCAGTTATCATTTGCCCATGTTAATTGGTAATGCTTATAGGTTATAAAGACAGCAAAGCCAAACATATTATTTCCATTAATAGAAGTGAGACATCGTCCTCATCATCCTGGTATAAACTTACTGGTGGTTCTGCATCTAACTTTCTTTTATTTTGATAACTTTTAATCTTGAGAAAGAGAAAAAAGATTAGTGAGAAGGCAGCAAAAGATTCTCCTTGAAACAATTCTGTTCTAATCACTGTAACAATTTTACTATTTTAATTCTCCCAACAGTCCAATGAAGCAGTTACTATTCTAAGCCCATTTTATAGAGGAAGAAACTGAAGCACAGTAAAGTTAACTGGCTCAAGACCAGATAGCTAATAAGAGGCATGGATAGGACCTAGGCAATGTTCCAGAATACATGTCCACTGTACTCTACTGTTCTAAAATACCTTAATAGAGGAAGAAAGAAACGTCTCAGACTCAACTAATTAGTAATTCCCATTATACTGAATCCATGCTGGACTAAACAGTTCTTTGATTTGGCCAATTTTAGTTCAAATGCCCAGAAGTTCTTTCTGAAGAGAATAGGACCTCTAGCAGTGTGTTCTGAACTGCTTTCCAGAGGTAAAGAGAGGTATGTTTCTCCTGTTTGCTTCAGGAAAGAAATATACATAAAAGTAAAGAATGAGTTCCTGTCTGGTATTTTATCAACTTCACTAAAAAACTTTTATTTTTTTTTCTTTAGAGGCAGCTGAGATGAATTGTTGCAGAGTGCCTACCTGTTCAATAAGAAATTCATTCTCTCCTGTCACATGCACCCGCAATTTCCATTGATAGAACCTTTCAGAAAATGGAAATAAAATGTATCTGAAATTTCTTATACAGCGAGAAAGCAGAGAAAAGAGGACTCTGCTCTCTTGCTATTGAAGCAAAGGGCAAATTATACATTTTTTTACAGGATTTTTTACAAAAATACTTAACTCTTTTACATCTCAGTTTCCCCATCTGTTAAATGGGAATAATAACCCTTCTAAGTGCCTGAATATTCCAGGTTTAAAAGGCCAAGTGAGCTTAGAATGAAAACATCTATTTTCTTTCAGTTCTGTGGCTAAGGACGCCTTGAAGTAACCAAGCCACAGAGCAAAGATGATGGCCTTTATCATGTAGAGAGTGGACGACCAGATGGCAGAGCCCATTCTACATAATGACTCTCACTCTGGTGGTTTGTAATTTATGAAGTAGCCTTCTAATCAAAGGCGCTGTTGGCTGCCAGAGAGCTCAGCCACAGCATGGAGATAGCTTCTTCCAAAAAGAAAAGAAATATATATCAGCTGAATATTCTTCCATCTAATATGATAAACAGTCTAAAACACAAGAAAGGTTAACACCAATGATTCTGATTTTTATTTTGTAAACCTTAAGGAAAGAAGCAAAAGGACAGGTTGTCTAGGGAGGCCTTTTCCCTTGACTTTATCAGGGAAGAAACAGGAACTATTCTAGCCACCCTTGTGTCTTTGGGTCTACTTGTGGCTCCCATCCCTCCCTGATGCCTAAGCAGGGAGGAAAAAAAGGGAAAAGAATAAAGGCAGTGGAGGGGCAGACAGTGAAAGGGCAGATGAAAGGGACAGGAGAGAAATGATGAAAGGGGTTTGCACAGCTGGGCTGAGGCAAAATACCCCCCACCAAATGTCAGTGGTTGCTCAGAGACATCAAAAAGGCATTGGAGGAATTTCTCTAATTTCCATAACCAAAGTTAAAATAAATCAGAAGTATGATGAATATGGTAATAATTCTGCAACCTCTTCTCACAGTCCCTAAGATTTTGTCCCTTCATCTCTTTTGCTGTGACTAGCATTTCTATTGTTCATGATCCCAGTTCTTTTTCTAATATGACAACAGCCTCACTAATCTAGCTATAGCTGAAGTCATAGTTTCCAAAGAACTTCACTTGATTTAGAGACATACACTGCCCCATTTTCTCTTAAGCGTGTAAGGAGACTAAGAATAACCCATCCACTACTTGGTGTTGGGTACATTTTCAATCTGGCATGCCAAAATTCCCAACTCCAGGGTGAGAAATAAATCTGTTTCTTTGAATAGCAATGAGAAAGATGGGTAAGCATTTTAAAAGGGTAGATGATGAGAGTGGGTAGCAGTGCTAAATGGAATTTTATGTTCTTATGAACCATTCAGTGTAAAATGATAGAGTGTTTTCTGATTAGGTGATTTTAGCTTTTATGGTGAGAAAATGGTTAAACATAGAGCACTCTCCTAAGGTATTTCGTATGAAGGCTTTTCTTCTTTACTGAAAGCACATCAGGGAAATGGATGATGCATCTCATTTGATTCAAGTGAAACAGTTTAAATTGTTATGACTTTGAGTTTTTTTAAAAAAAGGTAAATAGCTCTCTGTAGTAAAGAACTGTATCACAGTGTGTTCTTCTTCAGGTGGTGGCCTCGTGCCTGTCAATGTATTAATTTGTGACATTTGATAAATACATGCCACTGGACAGTAGGTTGTCAGGACATATATTTATAAAGGGTCCTAGCCTATGGAGTTTTCATTTTTAAGCCAAGATGCTGGCAAGTAGCATCATCTCTGAATTAATTGTATTTAAATAGGGTTAGGAAGAAGAGCAGTAAGGTAAGAAGAAATGCTTTAAGAACAGCCATTCATATCAGAAAAGCCAGGAGATATTTTTTTAAGAGATCACAAACTATGACTGAAGAACAGTTTTTCAAGGCAGTGCTTTGAAAACTGGACATAGAATATCAGCTAATAAAGAAAGAATAGAGGTAGCTTTCTTAGGAGAGAGAAAGTCTACACAAATGGAATGTGGTACCGAGAGAGAGGCTGGTTAGCTGGAAGGCAAGTCACAAGTAGAAGAGCAATTTTGTTCTCTCCGAGGCGATGTCTGCCAGATTAGAAGCATCACTGCCCTCTATTGTTCACAAGAGAACTGCAGAATTGCCTGAGAACACAGGCTAGGCATTTTTTGCCTTGTAAACAGACTTCTTTACAAACTGCAATGGATGATAATCAATAAAGTTGAAGGAAGGGAGGAAGGAAGGGAGGGAGGAAGGAAGGAAGGAAGGAAGGAAGGAAGGAAGGAAGGAAGGAAGGAAGGAAGGAAGGAAGGAATGTTGATTCATTTGTGGTCCTCTTTGTATTGTTTGAGCACTATTGTCCAACTGTTTAAAACATGAAATCTTTAAAACGTTTTTCCTAGACTAGCTATTTGAGTTTATGAACATAAGACATATTCCTCAGAAAAAAGGTGCAATTTACATTTAGTGATAGGTGAGAACAAAGTTTATGATGCAAAAAATTCTTCTATTAATTTCATTATACTTATTTTTTGTTTGTTTTGATAAACCTTTATTTGCCAATTAGCATTTAACTAACTTAGGTAGAAAAATGCTGATATTAATATCTAGTTTTCTCCTTTGCGTAATTATATTTCCCAGTAATGATTTCGATCTGTCATCGTCATGGAAAATACAGGGACTGGAAACTTTTCTAAAGCTAAAATAACATTAAAAATAGCATTGCTTAGCTATGTGTTTTACCAAATTAAAGATTACTGCAAGAATGACAACTTCATTCAAGCAAATCATTTGGAATTACATTAAACAGCTGCTGTTAAACAGCTGACGACAAAGGAGACCATTTTGATCTCCACAGCACAGGGAATCTAGCAGGGCGCTCCCTGCATGGGGTTATGAAGAACATTGTGCTCCTGTGGACCCACACACAGCGTACTCCCCATCGTGCTTGTTGCCAAACACTGGGCTCTCTAATCACTTTGTATTCAGTCAGAGATCCAGGAAGTCCAAATCCAGCCAGACAAATGCAGAACAGCTTAGCAGAAGCAGCTTTAACAGGTGCCGTCGGTATGGTCTTAGGGAACCTGAGAGACACGACAAACCATGGGGAGCGTTGGTCATCAATGTCAGTTTGCCCAGCTCACAGGATGGCACCAGTCGCTGAACAGCAGTTTGCCACAGAGGCCAGTTAATTGATCCTTAAGTGATGACATAACAGTGCAAATATATATATATATATGTGTGTGTGTGTGTGTGTGTGTGTATATATATATATAGACACCTTAGCTGTACAAGTCCCCAGCAAACAGGCTAATGCTGGGTCTCTTGCCTGCTCCCCCTGCTCCTTATAGTGCTAGAAAGAGAATGGACTGGAATAAAGATCATGTAGCCATGACAAATTAAAAGGGATGGATGAGAGATTTGATTTAAGCAAGTGTGGTCTTTCTACGTCGACCTTAGGCAACTGAAGATTGCCACCCCATAGGCATAGACACACATGGATGGGCCACTCCCCGGCTCTGTCCCTGTCTACAAGGGTATGTGGTGCCCCCCAGGAGACCACACTCACATACCATGTTTTGAGATTATTTCTAGTTGGAGAGGGCAACTGCACTCAGTTGCAGACTTGCTTTCTGTGCCATGTTCTGGGTCATCTGCCTCAATAAAGCACTTGATTTAAGTGAGTTTGAAAAAGTTGGCTGGCCTGACAACATCCTTCCAGATCCTGTCACTTTATAAACACAGGGACGACTTATATTCCCCACAAAAAAATCAGAATTTGTGTATTGGTAAAATGTTCATAAACTTACTTGTGTAACTTGAGCACACACGAGAGAAAAAAGAGGTTCCTGTGCATTCAGATACAGCAAGTTGCAGAAGAAATTTGAAAAATCTGCATTAAGGTGGACAACAGCCTGTATACATAGTTCTATTAATATTTAGACTAATGGCTTGGTACTGATAGTAAAAAAGGGAGAGGGAGAGAGAGAAAGAGAGAGAGAAAGAGAAAGAGAGAGAGAGAGAAAGGCCACATTTTAAATTATTTGGAATTACTGGCAAAGTGTTTGCTTCTGCAGTTGAGAAAACATTTGACTCTCTTGTATGTTTTTCTTATTCTGCTGCTACTGCATTAAAAAAAATGGGGTCCCAGACAGATTAGAGTAGCTAGGTATTCTGGTGCCACAAAGTGTCCATTTCTGTCCTGTCTGGGTAGCATGGATTAGTGTGATACTTGTAACCTGTTCTGAGCATCTGAGCAAGCGTTGATCTAGGGTGTACATTGACAAGTGAATTGAGAGTCCATTGCTTATGAGGGATTCCAGCTTTACCCTCTGCTTCCAAAGCCTCTTATTTTCTAAACTTTATTTGTAAATCAATAATTACATCCCAATATAGTCCTATCTGAACCCCCTACATTTTAAGAGTAATAACTCTGTTTCAATAGTATTTTTTATTCAAGTTCATGTTACCAACATCATAGAATTAATCTTTATACAATCACCTTTCTAGTTCATTTGCAAGAAACTAAAGCAAAATGGAGTTGATAGAATAAGCAACATTATATGCAAAATGAGGGAGAAAACCTACTGGATTTTATTAATTATACCTTAGCCTCCTGAGCACTGTTGTTTTTTGAATTATGCCACATACTGTTTTCATACATTAATAATATTTTAAGGTTTGAATAGACTTTGTATAAATTAGTTCTTTTGTCTCACAGTAAATTCGGTAGGCTGAGGACTAAAATGATTGAACGATTCGCTCAAAGCCCACAAATTGCTCACAGCAGAACCAGAATTATACCAGTAAGTATTTTGGTATTAAGTGTTTATGGATTATTTGACAAAAATCATCATAACTATTTTGGAAGGAAATGCAATCATTGTGGGCCGTATACCCAGTTGCCCTACCTTCCTGTGTCTGGGATATCCAGAGAAATCAGAGAGAAGCTGTGTTGCTGGACGTAGGGGTAGGGGAGAGGGATTCCACCCTATCTATCATTATATCCTTGTGATGCTCTAAAGGACCTATGCAGAGGAATAGAGCTGTATGAATGATATTGCGAGGACCCAGCACGTGAGACCAAGGGGTCTATGAACACTGGCATTATTCCCATCATATGGTATTGCCACAGAGTGAGGCAGAAGAATAAAGATAGAGCTAAGACAGAAAGAAGCCTGGTGGAATGGGGGTGATTACTCTCCAGTTTGTCTGTGCCACTTATGGGTTGATATAATCCCAGGCAGTTTAAATAGCATCTCAGAAGCCTTGTTTCATAATCAAAAAAACTGGAAAACTAACATCATTTTTCTCACCAATAGGTAAAGTGAGATTAGGGGCGTGTAAGCATTTTTGGAAGCTTTAAAGTGAGATGTTTGTGCTAGAAATTAATAAAATAAAACAAGTAAGTCTACAAAATACAAATTCTATTAAGCCTGTTTTATGAGTTCTTTGATGAGGTTTCCTTTGCTAAGTCATACTGGTAATTACTGATGATAATCTAAGGTCTTTTGAATATGTCGAAGGAAAAAAATTAAGTTAAATTAAGCCGTTTTAAAGAAAATGGTCACAATTTCTTGCAAACAAGTATAGCATAAAACAAAGCAAAATAGTGTGTGCACATGGGTTTACGTGCTTCATTTATTTGATGAGCAGAGAGTTTTTGGAAAAAAGGACCAGTCTTTCTTTGTTTAGCATTTGACAACTCTGTAAGATCTTTAAGTTAGGAGATGAAGATTCAGTGCGTATGTTTATTATTTGATCAAACATTTACCAGTTATATCTATTTAAACAGGTCACTAATCAGCTACAGGATCTAAATAAATGGTATAAGGTTCCAAGTGATACCTTTAAAAATGAATATATCTGCCTACATTTTCAAATTAGACACCATCATTCTATTATTAGGCAAGCAAAAATACTGTGGCAATTAAGAACTTTAAGCAAAGAATTATTTTAAAAGTTAGCTTTGGTAACTTCTGTTATTTACAGTTATGTGGATGCCATACTATTTGGGATATAAAACACTGTACATATTAAATTAATATTTTGCCAATCAGGGCATTTTGCCTGTAAGTATGAATATTTTATTAGTTTGGTATCATTTTTCTTTTCATCAGCCTAGCTTGAGCCTTCTCTATTATACATTGCTTCCATCTAGGAAAAGCATGTTTTGTAGCAGAAAGAGCTCAGACCCTGGCAGCAGATATCCCTGGGGTTATATCCTGGTCCTCTCACTTACTGGCCAGGTTTCCTTGGATAAGTTAATGTTTGAGCTTCATTTCCTTCTTTTAATTTCTTCACCAAATCAGAATCATTATCACCATAATATCTACTTTTTACATTATTAAGATTGTTAGATAATTGCACAATAAAAGAAGGCTGTTATTATTTTTACATCATTGACCTTTTTTGAGGTTGAGCAAAGTACTATAAGTTAAGCTCTCAGAACAATGCTTAAGACATAGTAGGTGTTCAACAAATATTTTTCACTTCTCTTTGACACAAACTCTACATTAAAGCCTACATTAAACCCTGTATTAAATAATAACACCACATTACATTTGTATACTTTTTTACAATTTACAGGATGAGTTTGATACATAGATAATTGCCTTCTACATCAAGACTGAAATATAAATATACATCACCATAATACAATTTAAAGATAATAGTCATTCTTTATTGAGTGTGTCTTTTACAGATGAGTAAACTAAATACAGAGAGGTTAAGTAACTTTGTCAAGGACGAACTCCTAGTAATACACAGAGCTGACATGGAAACTTACCCAACCTCCTAACCAATTGGCTAACCAGCCTGCCTTGAATACATGCAGTGAGAGACTGGACAGAGGGAAAGGAGGGGGCAAGGGGAACCTCAGCCTTCAACTCAAGAGGGTAAAAACTCCTATGCATAGGACAGTGTCTGGAATAGAGAAAAATATTACTTAAGTGAATGAAAGAAGCAAAAACATGTTGGGCATGGTGGCTTATGCCTGTAATCCCAGCAACTTGGGTGGCTAAGGCAGGAAGATCGCTCGAGGTCAGGAGTTGGAGATAAGCTTGGGCAACATAGCAAGACCCTGTCTTTGGGAAAAAATGATGGGGGAAAAAAAAAAAAGAAAAAAAACGTAGGTGGGCATGATGGTGTGTGCCTGTTGTCCCAACTACTTAGGAGTCTGGAGGTGAGAGGATGGCTGGACCCCAGGAGTTTGAGGCTGCAGTGAGTCATGGTTATGCCACTCCACTCCAGCCTGGGTGACAGAGTGAGACTTGACTTAAAAAAAAAAAAAAAAAAAAAGAAAGAAAGAAAGAAAGAAAGAAAGAAAGAAAGAAAGAAAGAAAGAAAGAAAGAAAGAAAGAAAGAGAAGGAAAGAAAAGCAAAATGTGAAAGAATATAGCAAAATCCAGGGAGTAACTGACATCCCATTATAAAAGAAAAATTGAGACCTTGGGCTGAGTTCTCTCATGGCTCAGCCAGCAATTTCTTGAGGAGCTTTAGATTCTGTTTTCTACTCTAGCAAAATAGGTTGCAAACTTAGGTAAATAGAGCAGAAACATACACATTTGCTAATATGGAACCAAAGTTAAACCCTGCTCAGAGAACTACAGAGAAATATATATGCCTACCCTCACCTGGAGAGCTAAATGAACGGGTACTTGAGAAAACCTAGTCAAACGACATCATGAAGGCTGATGTAGCTTCAGTGGCAGTAGGCCAGCAATATTGCCAGAAGAACAGATGGAAGATGGGACACATTTGTAGCCAAAAAGAGACTACTCATAGGTAACACAGCATGTATTGCCAGGAATAAAGATGGTGAGATGTAGAAATAACCTCTATAAGTCCTATGTGTGTGCGTTTCTTAAAATCAGTTTATTTTTAATTGTTGGACAAATTTTGAAAGTTTTTATCTGAAATCTGTGTGTTTTTGGCATTGTTGGACTTTTGCTTTTAGGAGTGTGTACAGAGGTGTGTGTGTGTGCATGTCTGTGTGCATATATTCAAGTGTGTGGTACTAGACTCAGATGAGATGGAATTGATTAAAACATCAAATGAGTTACCCTATGAATGTTGTACAGTTGATGTTTGCTTCCCAAAGCAAGAATATGGGCTTGCATTTCTCCCGTGTGTCAATATTTTGTTTAGCACCTAGTGCAGTGCTAACAACAATGTAATAAATGCTTGCCAAATATAGTATAAATAAATAAATTGATTTAACACCCAGAAGTTTCATGTTCTGTATTTTATTGCCATTTGTTCAGACACACAGAGGAAGAGACTCTAACAGACAATGTATTACTTACTCCCTCATGGTTCCTTATCCACCCAAGATTTATCTCTATGGCTTTGTTCTCTTAAAGCACTTAACCCTTTAAAATCCTCCTAGCAAACCCTTCTGCTCATCATTTAGATAAAAAGAGGAAAACAGCAGATAAATGAACAGAATCACACCCCATGTGGCACCACGTCCAGAGGAATCACAAGTAAAGTCTGGTACCTAATGGTAGTCAATATAATGATTAAGAGCAAAAGTTTCCATGAGCAGGATTGGAATTGTTTCTGCAAGTTACCTACTATGGAGGCTATAGTAAGTTACTAAGTCTCAGCTTCCTAATCAGTAAAATTAGAATGTTACTGAGATTATTGTGAGGTTCAGATGAACTAAATGATGTAAAATTTTGAGTACAGTCCTAGCACATCATAAACCTGTGATACTTAGCAACACTGACCATCATGTCAATGACTGTGATCACCACGACAGTGACAGTGATGATGATGAGTGTTACCCATGAATGGTGATGATGATGATGATGATGACAACAGTGAAGATGATGGCAAGGGTGAGAGCACTTAGTGGCTAACAGCTTGCTAGAAAAACTCTCAAAAGGAATCATGGTGTAATCTGTTTTCTAATTTATGTTTCTGGGTCTAAGACTGCCTTCAAAACATGCTATTAGTTTTTGGAATATTTAAACCAGCTCTCTAAATTAAATTACCCTGAAGAGGAACGCTTTTATATTTTTTAATATAAGGGACTTTCTGAATTCTATGCTATAGCCAGAACAATGATTTCACACTGAGATATTTATTCCAGGGTTCTCTCCATGATCCTAAGCGTCACTTTAAGGAGGGTGTATTGTTTTATTTCAGCTGCATCAGCACAGTGCCCCATCATTAATAGCAAATGAATAGACTGTGTCTATTTTGTAACTTTCATTCTTTACTCAATGGCTTTTCTCATGCTTAGTAAATAAATAAATTTCCATTATATACTATTGTTGAAAAGTCATATTGTCTTAGATTTTAAAGCACACCTTTCATACAGAGAACTTGTAGTACAGCTAGCAGCCTCATTCCATTGGTCTCTAATGACTATCATGGTGAGACACAGTGACTTTGACAGAAGGAGGAATTCACTCCATTAAGCAAATATATTGGTGGCTCCATACTTTGTTGGAGTTAATAATTTCATCTTTAACAACTGAAGCAAATTTGAAAGATGTTGCACTTCTCATTCAATGCTACACTCATTTTGCCTTGATCAGGGAAGGTTGAGTGCTCCTATTTTGATGTAAAATCTCCCTAAAACTGTTAAGTTTGAGAGTTTTTTTAATTGTCTGGGAGAGTCCGACACCAGAGGGCGATATGAATTCAACATTTTTACTTGTTTTCTTGTACAGTTTACTTTTGATGTGTAAACAAAATAAGCATATTTTGTGTTCATACCGATTCATTTTCTTAAGATTTTTTTTTCGGTAACTTCAATTTTACTTACTCTGTTCCTCTCCCCACTTTTGCATTTTAACAAGGAATGGAAAGATCAAGAAATCATTCATTCATTTAGCTGTCATTTATTGAGTATCTAGTATATGCAAGGTACTCTACGTAAGGGTTGGATGGAGTTAGGACAGAAATGGATAAACACTCATTAAAGAAATGTTTAGTAGTCAACTGTTGCATACAAAGCACTCTACTAGGTACTACTGGGAATATAAAGATGAACCAGGTAGTTCTTGTCTTCAAGGAACTTACATTCTATTGGATAAATATGATTCAATTATTCTCTTTTATCTTAAAGTTTGCTCACTTACCACAAATTTTTCTTCCCCCAACAGTCTTTAGAGACTAGTTCAGAAAATCTGCCTCTTTGGTTCCTCTCTCAAGTCGAATTGGCCATGCCCTTTTTTAAGGCTCTAACCTACTTTATAAAGACATATCACATGTATATAGAGCATTACAAATGGGTGTCCTTTAAATATAAGATGGTGGGAATAGCTGAGGCAAAAATCCTGGAAATAGGAATGCATTTGGTATGTTCAGGTTAAGCGAAGACTGTGATACCCAGGGTCTTTGAAGCAGAATTGTGGGAAACTTGCCAGGAAAGAGAGTTTGGGTCAAGTTATGAACAGACTTGAATTTCAGGTTACAAGAATCTTGATTTTGTGCTGTAACAGTGGAAAATGTGAGGTAAAAGTACTTGAGAATGGCATATAGAATGAATTAGGAAGAAGCAGAAAAACAGAGGTAGGGAGACCAATGAAACCACCAGTGAGGAAATTCAGGCAGTTGGAATTTAACTTTGAGAAGGTAGAGATGATTTAGAGTCAGAACCAATAGGACTTAAAAGCTGACAAGTGTATTCCAAGCACCCATGTACAAAAGTGTGGCATATTTTGACATCAAGAAGGTTGCATGAATTCATCTGTTTCATAAAAGTAAGAGTTCAAAGCTCAGAAAGCAATTGCCCAGCTAGACTTGCATTTATTCACTTATTCATTAAACAGCCTATTCAATAACATCCAGTCTGTCAGGCCCTAAGCTGTGTTCCAAGCATTCTGAGATGAGACAGGGTTACTGCCTTCAAGGAGCTTACAGTTTAATAAGAGAAGTAAAACCACGTACAGGTATGAAAATGCTAAAGGATGGCAGGATAAGAGATGCCTTCAGAGAGGAGGTGATCTTTCTGAGTTTCCATCTGGAAAAGAGGTATGTGTGTGTGTGTGTATGTGTAGGGGGGTATTTTGGGGTATGTGTAGGGGTGGGGTGGAGTGTTAGAAAGGGGTTGTGGGGTTGGTGTTTTAGCCTGAGGGGTCCACACGTTTAGTGACACAGGATTGTGAACAGGTATAAAGAAATAATTATAATATAAATTACCCCGACCCCAAAGAGCTTTCAATTCTCTAGTAATGGTTCTTCTGTTTAGACAATGTTCTGTTTTTATATCCAATGCTATCCCATTATGTTGGACAGTCTTCCCATATGGGGACGGGGGCGTGAAAGAAGAGAGAAGGGGGACTGTGATAACTCAATGCCAGTTATATTTGAGAACCAATTTCATATATGACTTAAAAAAAATTCATCTGAGAATTAACACTTTAAAATCTGCCCAATGAAATAGTTAAATTCAGAAGGTGGAAAATTGAAAGAATGTCTATATATATATATATATATATAATCCCATTTTGACAAATGTGACATAGTAAATTCAAAGCCACTCAAATAAATGTCAAGCTTAATACAGAGGCACCTCTGCCTGCAAATAATCTCTAGGAGTGAAGAAAACACTACAAATAAAAAAATGGAACACTTTAAGTTCTTGATAATTTTTTAGCTCCTCTGTCGGTGATACAGAAAGGTGTGTAGAAAGCATTATTTCTCCACAAGCATCTAAGGCAGGGTTACAATTTCTTTCTTTTTTTCTTTCTTTCTTCTTCTTTTTTTTTTTTTTTTAATGTTAAGCACGTTCCTTTGCAGGGCTTAGAAATCTCTCTCGTCCAAAATTGAACAAAAAAGGCCTCCCCTTGTGCTTTTTTTGTCAGGCTGATGAAGCTGTATAGAAATGTAAATGCAATATAAGAGATGGTAGTGGGAAGCTTGTGTTGTGCTCTTCTCTTCTCTGGGGCTCCCTTGTAAAATTATTCTCTGATTTTGCTGTGTGTGTGCACCTCTTGTGTAAGGGCATTTAATTAGCTACAAGTTACAACAAAGACTTTTGAAAGGAAAATATATCTGTGGTGCAGATGCCTTTATTTTCATTCTGTGAACAGCTAGGTTTTTAACTCCCTTATCAAGAGCTGCATGAACTGCCCAGACTAAATTGGGAACATCTCCACACTGTTTGACAAATAGATTTTTTGTAAACTGATTTAGCCTTTTCATTGTTTGCATTTCATTATATAGCAGACTTCATGTCACAAAATCGGTATTCATTCAAAATAGAGAATTTAGAGATAGGACTGTAGCCAGATAAAAAATATTGCACAGGTCGGAGCTATTAAGCATAGAATAATAGCAAGTCAGTGATCCAAGGGGCTGTTCTTCAGCAGCAAAGAGGCTAACATAGCTGAGGTCAGGAGTCAGACTCAGGGCTGAAGATGTGTCTGTGGCCACATTTACAAGACAATCTGCAGGGAACAGAGTGAGGAATGAAGGAGTCTGGCAGGATAAACTGTAGGAATTGTCCTTTGCATCTCAAACCTCATTCTCTTGAGGGGTCAGACGTGGGAATTTTAACAGTCAAGATGTGTCTTGGTCTGTTTTGAAACATTTGCTCATCAGAGTTTGGGGTTTCATGGCACATATAGGAGAGCCATATTAGCGAAATAGACTTTGAGAAGGAGTTAGCAGTGAGCTGGCTTTTTCATTTCTTCTAAATCTTTTAATTTAGACCAGCGGGTCTCAGACTTGAACATGCATCAGAATCACCTGGAGGACTTGATAAAGCACAGATTGCTGAATCCCATCCCCAGGGTTTCTCTGGGGTGGCAGGGGCAAGAATTTACATTAACAGTTCCTGGATGATACTGATCTTTTCCTTTGAGAACTATTGGTATAAACTCCACATACCAGTCATCAGTGGATCAAAACCCACTGAGCAATGAACATTGGCAGCTCTTCACTGTTAACCTCAAATAGAAAGTCCAGAAGATCACAGAAGATAATTTATGTGTAGGACTTGTCTTTGTTTTGTTTTTATTTTAAAAAATAGCTTATGTAGGGCTATGTTTATATCACATCTTATTCTGCCTGTTTCCCACAGACGGGGAACTTTTTTTTTTTTTTTCACTTTAATGTGAATGTTTGGAGATACCATTTATGCACTTGTCTCTCAGTGTCAGGATTATTTATAAAGATGAACAGGATGCAGTTTTACTCTCAAGAGGCTTACAGTCACGGGAGAATCAGATAAAATATGAAGAAAACATTAATAGCATTTGGTTAGTTGAGATGATAGAGGGATGCTGAGGTCTCTATCCTACTGGGAACCTCCCCTGACCTCCGCTCCAAGGTAAACTAAGTATTAAGGACAAGTAGGGGCTGGTTGCAGTGGGACATATCTGTAATCCCACTGCTCTGAAAGGCTGAAGTGGTAGATCACTTCAAGCCAGAAGTTTGAAGCTGCAGAAAGCTATGATTGCACCACTGCACTCCAGTTTGGGTGACAGGCCTGGGTGACAGAGTGAGACCCTGTCTCAAAAGTAAATAAATAACAAATACAATTTTTTAAAAGGGTAAGTAAGATTTTTCTAGGCAGAGAGGAGTGAAACACTGGTGTGTACTCAGGAATCTTCCAGCACTTTCAGAGTCCTAGAAATTTTTTTTACTTATAAGTGCACGCTGTTTCATCTTTCTCAGCTCTGGCATTTATTTTACTGTCTCTCCATTTCATACTTTTCCCCTACTTAATTTACTTTTTCCACTTACTACATTCTGTTTGACTATTATTTTCTGTTAATAATCTGCATTCATTGTAAAATTATCCAAACAATGCATAAGAATATAAGGAAGAAAATGAAAAGCAACTAAATTTGATTGCCTTATGATACCACAGATTCTGTTTAACCATTTTACATCTGTTTTTACTCTGAAGCATAGTATTTAGAATAGATTTTTACATTATACTCAGCTCTTCATTGATAAGCATTTTATGGTTCACTTTTTTCTTCTTAGATGCTTGGCAGTACAGGACTTATTTTAGTAAAGTTTCATAAACTGACGGATCCCTGGAAATTTGGTTTCTCAGCATTGTGTCACTACAAAAGCTGAAGTCCATAGATGGTTTTCACTTTACCCTAAGCCCCTTCCTCAGCAGTTAACTTCACCTTTTTCCTTCTTTTTAATGTTGGCTGCAGTTTGAATCCCCAGTAGATCTTATCCCAAAAATACCACTGTATGGACCCCACCCTCAGAGATTTTCACTGGGTGAGTTTGGGTGAGACCCAGGCAGCTGTAGTTGTAAAAGGTCTTCAGGTGATTCCAATGTGGAGCCAGATTATCTCATCCTATGATCACAGTTGGGCTTTGGGGTATTAGCATGGCCTCAAAGAAAAAAAAAAAACGATGTCTCATCTGCAAAACTGGTGAAGTTCTGGAAGTCACTTGCATTTAGTGACTTGGCATCTAACACAAGCCACTGATAGTTTTTGTGGGCTTGTATGTAAGGACGAATATTTTCTTATACTTGCCTCAATCACAGTGAGCTTGGATTTATGTTATCTTATTTGTTTTCACAACAATCTTATGGAGTAAGCAGATAAGTTTTTTTTTCTTTTTTATCCCTTCTTGCTAATTGTTGTTCTTAACAGATGATAAAACCAGTAATTCAGGTAAGTAAGGTCCAAGGTCACACAGCCAACAGTCTGTACAGCCAGGATTAAAACGAGGCCATCTGATATCAAAGTTTATGCTTTTACGTACACTTCCTTTATACAGTTCAATAATGGTAAAATAATGATTCCAGGACCTGGGCTAAGTAATTTACCAGTGGGTCTCAGTCTCTACTTTGGCAGTGTATTGAAGTCACCTGGGATGGATGTTTCAAAACTCCTGATGCCAAAGATTTTAAATTAATTGGCTGGGGTGAGGCCTGAGGATTGGAATGTTTCAAAGGTTTAAACCAATGATATGTAGACCATTTCATTTAGTCCCCTTTAGCAACAGTATGAGATTGGAGTCATCACCATGTTTAAAATGAGGAAATTGAGACATACAAGACTTTAACCCATCAGCCCACATGTCTACCAGCTGAAGAATAGCAGAAGCCAGGCTCAAAACAAGGGTGAACCACTGTCTGCAGCTCTTCTGGTCACCATATCTGTCTCTACCGATTTTAAGGCTCTTGCTTCAAACTCTGAAGCAGATGCAGCTGAGTGAACCATGAGACATATACTAACCAGAGAAAGAACTGAATTTAAAGTTTTTAAAAGTTCAAGGACCATATTGCTGTCTGCAGACTGAGCCATAGCAGCCAGCATCACTTTATTGATTGATTTATTTGGTATTTCTTGTTGCAGGATTTGATTTTTGAGACTCAATATGTTGAAACATGAAGTTTAAAAAACTTAGGGGCTGGGGATGAAGAATATATGAATAATAAAGTGAATTCTGAGCCATTTATTTTTAATAAAAGCTCTGTTCCCGATGATGAAACTGTAGACTTTTAGAATGAAACAGGTCTATAGAGATCCTATTCTCACATCTTGGCATGTCCCAGAATGACCTGGAGAGCTTGTTAAAACACAGGCTGCTGGGATCTACCCCCAGAGTTTCTGACCCAGTAGGTTGGGGTGAAGCCTACTCATCTGTGTTTTCAACCAGCTTCTACTTGATGGAGATTCTGCGGGTCTGGAATCCATACTTCGAAAACTACTGCACCGGTTCCCTCTTATTCACTGAAGCCCAGTGAAATAAATGCAGCACCTAGCGCAAGCGTACAGATGACCAAAAACCATTCTTCCTCAACTATTCTTTCTACCACATCTTGCTTCTCTGAGAAAGAGAGGGGAACTTCAGAGATGGTATTTTTACCCTCACCCTAAAATTCAGCGTGACGTCAACTTGAGGGGATAAATATCACAGTTAAAATAGTCCTTAACGGCCAGGCGCCGTGGCTCACGCCTGTAATCCCAGCACTTTGGGAGGCCGAGGCGGGCAGATCACTAGGTCTGGAGATCGAGACCATCCTGACTAACATGGTGAAACCCCATCTCTACTAAAAATACAAAAAATTAGCCCGGCGTGGTGGCTGCAGTCCCAGCTACTCGGGAGGCTGAGGCAGGAGAATGGTGTGAACCCGGGAGGCGGAGCTTGCAGTGAGCTGAGATCGCACCGTTGCACTCCAGCCTGGGCGACACAGAGAGACTCCATCTCAAAAAAAAAAAAAAAAAAAAAAAGTCCTTAACTCCCTAAAAGCACCATATTTTGTATGGATCATAGGGTCTAGAAATGTTACTGGTTAATACCCTAGTAATAGACGCTTGGAAAATTCCCCTCCTGTTCTCATCTTTCTGAAGTGAAGGTGAGTATAGTGACCCCGGAAAGCAAATATATGTAGAATATATTAGCCCCATTAAAATACTGACAAAATTTCTTCAGAGAAACATTGAAACTCATTTTAAAAAAAATCAAGTTGTATGAGTGCGTTAGTCTGTTGCTGCATTGCTATAAAGAAAAGACCTGAGACTGGTAATTTATAAAGAAGCGGTTTATTTTGGCTCACGGTTCTACAGACTGTACAAGAAGGGTAAGTGCTGACACCTGCTTCTGGTGAAGCTCCAGGAAGCTTACAATCATGGCGGAAGGTGAAGGGGCAGCGGCCTATCACATGGTGGGAGAGGGAGCAAGAGAGAGGGGAGAGGTGCCACACACTTTAAAATTTTAAACACCCAGCTTTCTAGTGAACTACCAGAGTGAGAACTCACTCATCACTGGGAGGACAGCACCAAGCCATTCCTTACAGATCTGCCCTCATGACCCAAACACCTCCCACTAGGCCCACCTCCAACACTGGAGGTCATATTTCGAGATGAGATTTGGAGGACACAAAATAGCCAAACCATATCAATGTGTGAACATTTTTGCCAAAATCAGAAATTTATTTGGCAGATATTTGTTGAGAGTCTAAAATGTCTAGATTTCAGTGCTAGGCACAGGGCAGAGGATTAAAGGCCATCAAGAAGTTTACTCAGTGGAAGGCAGAGACACATAAGGACAATCTACCTTGACACAAACCACTTAGACCAGTGAGTGCAAAGCATGATAGGACACAGAGGAGAAGGCCATTGATTCCGCCTGGTGCCCTTTCAGGAAGGCTTCCTAAAGGGAACACTTGAGACTGGGTGTTTTTTTGTTTTTTTGTTTGTTTTTGTTTTTTGTTTTTGACAGAGTCTTGCTGTGTTGCTCTGTTGCCCAGGCTGGAGTGCAGTGGCGCGATCTCCGCCAACCTCTGCCTCCCTGGTTCAGGCGATTCTCTTGCCTCAATCTCCCGAGTAGCTGGGATTTCAGGCACCCATCACCACACCTGGCTAATTTTGTATTTTTAGTGGAGACAGGGTTTCACTATGTTTGTCAAGCTGGTCACGAACTCCTGACTTCAGATGATTCGCCCCCCTTGGGCTCCCAAAGTGCTGGGATTACAGGCATGAGCCACTGCGCCAGGCCTGAGAGTGTTTTATCTACCCTGCGGATTGTGTTGCTAAATATTGTAGCTGACTAAATGAGAGCCAGAATTACAAGAAAAGGACCCCCCGCCTTTGTTTTGCAATGGTTTATTTATAAATATGTAACTTTCTCCTCCAGTAAGAGCACATGAATCAAGTATGGTAAAAATAAACAAAATATTTACATTTACTTTCTTTACATCTCAAAATATTGATTAGGATTGAATAATTGAATAGGTTTAACTGTTCAATGATGGCAATGAAGTCAATGTTGGGGGAGAACATGGGCAGTACTAGAAAGCTCTCACCACAAAAAGAGTCCATTATAGCTAATATTGTCTTATTTAATCATCTTTGGTAATATGGAAAGAAAATGTGGCCATGTTTTCTCCCCAGATCTTCTCAGCAGTAGTAACATGCCCAGGCCCCAAAGCACCTGGTAGTATGACAAAAAAAAAAAAAAAAAAAAAAAAAAAAAGAAAGGCCCTTATACTGCAGGCTAGAAAGATTATACAGATGAATCAGAATAATTCTGAAGAAAACACGAATGTTTGAAAGCTGTTATGTTGTATGGGTTGATCATAGTTCTATTTTATTAACAAGGGTATCTTTGAAAAACTCTAAGCAAATATGGTAGTTTTAAAGTTGAGTTATATTTTTTGGATTGTTGTTGCTTCTGTCTTAATGAGGAATGATTTTGCTCCTCTTTAAGTCTCTTGGTTCCTTAGCTCAGATATCCTCGAATTTTACTGTGGTTGTATGGCTGGGAAACTTCAGAAAGGGAAAGCAGTCAATTTGGAGCTGTACCTAACCAGAGTAAAATTCTTGCTAGAGAAGGGAAATTATTGAGACCACAGGATTCTCCCCTCCCCCACCCTTTTTTAAATTTTAGAGGTGGGGTTCCACTATGTTTGCAGGCTGGAGTTCAGTGGCTATTCATAGACAGGTGTGACCATTGATCATTGATCACTGATGCCTTGAACTGTTGGACTCCAGCAATCCGCCTCCCTCAGCCTCTGGAGTAGCTGGGACTACATGTGCACACCACCAAGCCCAGTGGTTTTCTTTTTGTATTGTACATTTTCACTAGTAGGGCAGATCACCTGAGGTCAGGTATTTGAGACCAGCCTGGCCAACATGGTGAAATTCCGTCTCTACTATAAATACAAAAGTTAGCTGGGTGGGGTGGTGGGCGCCTGTAGTCCCAGCTACTTGGGAGGCTGAGGCAGGAGAATCACTTGAACCTGGGAGGCGGAATTTGCAGGGAGCTGAGATCACACCACTGCACTCCAGCCTGGGTGACAGAGTAAATCTCCGTCTCAAAAAAAAAAAAAAAAAAAAAAAAAAAATCAATAAATCTAGATGTTAACTTTGAAGCATGAAAACTGAGTGCTGTTGGACAATCAACAAACCCTTTAAATCTCAGTGTCATCTGTAAAATGGGATGATAATATAATAATAATAAAGTTTCTACCTGCTACAGCGAGTTGTCATGAGGAACAAAAGGAGCACGTGTGAAATTTCTTTGTTAATGTTAAATTATAGCAAAAATATTGGATATTCCACTTCTTAATTAGAATTTTTAAATGTTCTAAACAGCTAACTTTTCTGTCTATATTTTAAAAATATAAAAATTTTAAAAATCTTTCTCTGTTAAATTTCACTTCTTCGTTTAACGTTCTAATTTATCGAAGGATGAATTAATCCATGTCTGTTCTCACTAACGAAAATGGTCTTTGATTTATTTAGTTTCCTAATTCAACTGGTAACTGAACTCTTGCTTTTCGGTGACACAGTTTGATTGGATAAACCTTCGTGATCCAAATATCTGTGCACTTAGTTACAAACTGTAGGTGAGATAAGAACCCCAGGACTTCAGTGTCCTGAGTACAGTCCTCATGCCCCTCCCCCGCCACCATTCCTGTAATTTAATCTACCACAGAAATGGAAAAGGAATTCTTTGTCTTACTCTCTCTTTTTAAAATTGCTATGTAAGAGTTGTACATATTTTGGGGGTACATATTGCATTTAGATACATGCATATGTATGTGTAATAATTGAACCAGGGAATCTCACTCTTTTTTGCATCCAAAATGTGGTTTTCTAGAAATAACGGTTGGCTCTCTAGAATGTGATATGTTCTCATCAGGGTCTTGCTCTTTCAATGAAATCATCAAGCAAAACGTACAGGTCTTGTTTAAAAACTGCAGGGAGTAAAGAGAGGTAAAGAGCGGCCTAAAGGTAAGACCTTTGCCTTATTCTGCTGATTAATTCCCTTCCTCCTCCCCCCATAAGAGGAAAAATCCACCTTCCCACTGAAAGTATTCAGTGTTCACTCTGCTCCAGTCAAACATCTTATAGAAACAGGAACTCCATGACCATTCTTCATGGGATCCTTGTCAACATTTAACCAAAGAAATCTTTAGATAATGAAAAGTACTTAGAATCCTTAATATAGAAATTTTTATGTAACATACAAGAATCATTTTTGAACACTTGAAAAATTTTAGTTTCAGGACATGGGATCACGATTTTTAAAAGCATTTGCTGTCAGATTAAATGAGAAAATGTTTCCATGTTACCCTGGGAAGGGTCACAGTTTTAGGTACTGATAAGGCAGCTTTGTTTGTTTGCTTTTGTTTTAATAATAATTGTTTTCATTATCCAATAGTCAGTATGAATATTTACAAAACATGGAAAATTAGAAAGTAGAGGAAGACAGCAATCATTCTACATTGCTCCTTCTTAGCTATCAGAAGAATAAATGATGATGAAGTGCTGGTGCGCCTTAGTATAGCATGGCGCAGGCCTTGCCCTCAATTCTTTTTTCCTCTTTTTATGTTTTTCTACCAACTTTCTGCTTCACCATTTGCCTATTTTTTTTCAATCATGTTATGTCTTAAATTTTTCCTGTATTACTCTAGTTACCTGGCTTAAATTATCTCATTAAATTTGGCAGCCTCTCTTAAATTTAATAATTAACTGAGTAATAGCCTTGGTCATTAGTTCATTCATTCATTCACTTATCCAAGACGTATTCATTGTGTTCCTATAACATTGACAGGAATATTTCTTGAGTTCCATTACTGGCCCTGGGGACACTGTCAGACCCAGCCCAGCTCACAGATTACAGTCAGATAGAGTTCAGAGTAAGGAAAGGTGTGGCTGTTTAACAAAACTGAACCCTTGAAAGAAACAATAGCTAAAATATGCTTCTAACAGGACAATAATTAGCTGAAGAGAAGACAGAATTTATTTCTACTAATACATTCCCATTTCTTTTTAAATATGTAACTTTTTTTTTTTTAACCTTTCTAAACTTTTGGAGAAAGTAGAGGACCATTTGGTTTACACTTGGATATTTATCTCTTGGGTTCAGATGTCCCTTGGCTTTTACTGGACCTTTGTCCTCAGACGGGTCAAATCTCCGTCAGAAGTCTATGCGCTAGTATATTGTGAACAATTGTGACATTAACATTGGTAGCTTGTTGCTAACGAAGTACTGGAAAGGGGAGAAATGTAATCTTTTCTAATAGGAGCTTTCCTACTACCTAGGTATGTAACCTGGGTTAAGGCTCTTAACCATCCTGAGCCTCATTTTCTTTACTTGTAAAGTAACCAAGCTGGACTCATAATCCCTATGGCCTTTCCCAGCCTGTAATTCCCCGTTGCCCAGACTTTATGTGCTGCCATAGATTAGTGGCCATTCAATGTAACAAGAGCAAAGCCTTGTGAAGAAATTGAGTTCTTGGGATATCTGATCAAAAGAGCTCCTAGGTGAATGAGTTTGTACTTGGGATAGTAATAAAATCAACAGCATTATTGACTGAACTGCTAGAGTAGAGGGATGTGTAAGAAGTGTCTTAAAGGAAGAGAAATGGACTGTGAGCAATTTCTCCCCTTCTTTCTGGTAAACAATGTACAATTGAATTCTCTGGAGAGTCAGCAGAATCAGTTAACTTTCCCAAGTCTGTCTTCCTCATCCCCATGCAGAGAACATCATGGTAACTTTAAGGGGACATCTTTTAGTTTTCCCTTTTGTTACATGCAGCCAATGTATATGTGCCAGTATGGCAAGCAATTCATAATGTAACGAACTTGCACTTCACTTTCTTTTCTGTATCCAGTATCTTCCACTCCTAGTCAGAGATGGAGGCCAAATGAATTACAATGCCTTTCTCTTGCATCTCTCTGTTCAGTTTTAAAAGTTTGTAAAATAATTTTTAAAGATTTAAAAATAATATAACTAATATTTATGGAAGGCTCACTAAATGTAGGATGACAATAAAATGCATTCTCCAAATGGGGACACTATGGAGGGTGTAAGAAGGTGCTACTGCAAATTGTTACGTTAGGACAACTGGTACAAGCCAAAACTTCCTCAGCCCACTGGATCATATGGTCCCCAATCTGGGGCCAGATATTGTGCTAAATTGGTTTAACCTGCTTAATCCCCATAATAATTCTACAAGATTGTTATTGTTATTCCCATTTAGTAGCTGAGGAAACTGAGACTAAGATGGGTGAAGCTGACTCCAGTCCAAAGCCTCACCCCTCATAATTGGAATCCGAACCCAAGGCATGTTCCAGAAGGACCTGTAATCCCTTACTCTAAAACCTTCTTCCAGGTATGACAAACACACACCTCTAATTAATTTGCCTTGATTGGGGGAAGGAGACTGTTACCAAACATAGTCATCTATAAAAAGTAATCTTAGAAGTGTGTCAGAGAGTTCAAACATCAAAAAAAAAAAAAAAAAAAAAAAAAAGTATAACTCTTTAAACCTGTTTATATGGATACCAGATGTTAATATCTTATTTTTTTTTTTCACTAGTCCTTTGAAAATTCGGACAAAAGGATTAACACAAGCCACAGGAAAAGCGAGTTTTTAAACTTGTATTGAATATCCATATATGTCAGGAAAAAAATACATTGTGCTTTTTTTGATGTTTTATGATATATATATTTTAGACTCAAATATATTATGTGTTGAATGGGGTGGTTAGGATGGGTAATTTGATCATTTTACTGGTATCAAAGCATGGATTGCTTATTCTGGAATCTGTCATGTGTGTTCCACTTCCCCCTCCTTCTCTACTACTACCTCCACCTTCCTCTCAGAGTTAAGCTACCCTTTATTTTGGACAACACTATCACACACATGATTGAGTCAACAATTTATGGCTTTTAAAAATAGGGATTTTGTCCTCTCTTAGGTTTATTGTTTATCATAATCATCTTTCAAGTGAAAAGGCTAATTTACTCTTTCTATAGGAATATTTTAAGCTTGATTATCATAATATTACAGCTGCCTGAAAAGGTCTAAAACGGGACATTGACCTTGAATGTTTTCTGCATTTAGCTCATGGTGCTTAACATTCAGGAAGGAATATAACTGCAACTCGTTTATTAATGTATAATCTCAAAACGTTAACTATTGCTCTGTAAATACATGCTATGCAGATTATAGAAAGCTTGTAGGATACTATGAAATGCATTTGGTATCTTACCAGGGCAAGTATAATGGAAATACAACCTAACTAAAGTCAGTTTTCCCATTGGAGCTACTGTAGTTTATAATTTAATTTTTACTGACATTTCACCATGTGTATTATTAGTTTGACAAAATGAAAATGAAATAATCCTGAATTAATTAAACAGAAACTGAATTGCCTCTATTAGTTTTTCTGTCTTTCTCTGATTCTTTTTCCCCCCCTCTTCAGCTTTCAGAAACACAGTGGGAAAGAGTTTAGTGTGTTATGGAGGTGAGATAGTTGCTCCCCAGAGAAGGGGCTTTTTTTATATATAGACTCCATAATTTGGGAATGGGATGGATTTATTGGACAAGAGGTTTGTCAAAAGGAAAGGTTTTTATTAGTGCTTCTGTGGAAGCGATCACTTTCAGTAGAAATGATTGCTTCTTGCCAATCGAGACAATAATTTAAATATCAAAGCCTGTGCCCTAGAAATGAAAGGCAACAGGAAATGAGGAATGATGAATTGATAGAGGGCTGGTGGTAATATAGTGTAAAGTAGTCATCCTGACTTCGAAAGAAGTCTGCATGTTCTCAATGGGAAAGGTGTGTTCTTAAGCAGGTTTATAGCACAAAGGAAATCCCAATTCTCAGATGAGGAAATGAGGGACAGATAAGTGAGGTGACCTGCCCATAGCCACACAGCTCATGAGGAGTACAAGGGAGCCTGGTGCTTTGCTTGTCATTTTAGGTTCTTTTCCCAAGGTTTTCTTTTGGAGTTAAAGATAGTAGTTAGTAATTGTCTTGGTTTGCTTTTTGTAGGATGGTATATTATACTATATATGATACATTTAAAACAGCAGGGAAAATAGTTCAAAAAGTTAAACAGCTTTTCAAAGATTTTATACTCCTGAGGAAAGATTACAAGGCAATTTGAAAATCTAAATTTGTTATGCCTTGTTTAGTTTTACATATTTAACAAATGATGAATGCGTAATATAAAAAAAAACTTGCTTCAAAAATGACAGTGATAAACTTGAACATTTTAAAGCAGGTTAGTCCTGTTAATTTTCAGAAAAGAAAGGTAGGAGCTAAATATAGCTGTTAATATGCAATAACAGCAAGCATTTCTCATCACCTTCTAGCAACATAAGAATTCCTAGTTAGAATGTTGCAGGAAATGATTCTGACTTAAATGTAGTAAAATGTCTGGTGCATACGACTATAGGAATCTTCCTGTTGTTTCCACTTGAGTTTTGCTTGTTTTCATTCTGTGCTTTGAAATAGAAATGAAGTATATTCTCTGCTTGGTGACTACATTGGTTGGGACTGAAAATGAATTTATTTGGATATTTATGACTGCATTATTTCAGGAAGAAGAGATTGAAACTATGTATACACTAAGAGTCTGATGCATAATAGACTGATATTAACTAATTTATTAATATTCTTTGTAGAACAATCGTGAGAGATCCTTTTGTTTGGTTCAGTTTTTCTTGATTTGGGTAGACTCCTTGTGGTAAGATTGTGAAGTGTATAGACTGGAAATATATGTGTATCCTAGGCTGTTTATCTGTTTGTTTTTTTTCCAGATTTTTTGTAATTGAGATTCTTGAAGGTTTAAGTTCAGTATTACTCATGGTGCATTTATTTCCCATGATTATCCATTGTTTTCTCCTTCAAGGTGAGAAAAATCTGGGACCAGGGAAGTTTCTTGAGATGACTGAGCTGTGTATTTGTAAAAGGTTCTGGAAGCTGTCTCACAAGTTTAGTGAAGAGGATTTTTTTTTAAAAAATTTAAATTGGTTAAATTGGATTCAAGACAGTAAGTATAGTCTTTAGGTCCTTGAATTGTACAGGTGATACTTTGATCCCAAGGGGAAAACATCCAACTCTACAAACCTGGTACATGTCTGATCACTCAGAAAGCAGTGAGCTCAGTGAACACTGCACCTTGCGTAGATGAAATATGGTTAGTGAAAAATCAGTGGGGATGATACTGTGTATGTTTGTACATGTATCTCTGTGAGCACAGCAAAAAGACTTACACATAAGTATGAGTCTAAATATCTTTAAAAATATACACCAGTGAAGTCAAATGGATCATAATGAGGGCAAATAAGTACCCAAAGGGAAATAAGAAAATTATGGGAAATCAAAGATCACTTGTACGAAATTTGGTGACTTGAGGTCCACTGGTAAATACACTACAAATCTTGTCTTTAAAAAGCCATTTCAAAGGAGTAATAAACAGGTTCTGTCACAGCATGATAATGCAAAGAAACTGAACACAGTACAGGATTCTGCACAGGTGCAAAATCGGAGTGCGTTCTTTGAGTACATTCAGATGCATTGAGTACATTAAATAATTTATATTTTTTACAGAAATATCCATAGTCAAACCAGGAAGGAAAGTTTCTGGTTTTTTTTTTTTTGGTATATCTTTTTTAAAGTATGTACAATTGAATCTATTAATTACCCTGAGAATTTTAGTTTATTCAGAAATCAAGATAGTAACCATATGAATCAAAGGATGTTTTTCTGTCTTTGTAATGCAGTATTAGCTTCCATATTTCTTTGAGTGTAGTTTAGAAAAATCTTCTTTCTTTTGCAAAATGCCTGTTTTATTTATTTTTTTAATTGTAAAATGATTACATGTCTTATTTGAGATTGAATAGACAATTTTTTTCTCTCTCAGTGTCTGCAGAATGCTTGGATTTTCTTCTACATCTCAAAGCTCTTTTAATTCACTGCTCACAACCAAATTTACATCTTAATTGCAGAGTTCACATTTAACAATATAGACAGCATAATGCTACTGGTAATTAAGCTTTTACTACCTGCTTTTATACAGTATTCTGAGGCACCGTTTTTGCTATGTGAGTTCTGATCTAGAAACTTTGTATGCATTTAGAACACAAATAAAAGTAATCAGGCCTATATCTTAGATATAGCTAAATACAAGGCAGTGAAATTGCTTTCTTCTGTGGGGGGACCAAATCATGTCTGTCATTTTTATATTCTGAATTTTAATGTGGCTGCTCTATTTTAGTGTTTTGTTTTTTTTAAGACCTAGAAAATTTGAGAGGGTTGAAGGAGTTGAGTCCTAATTTAGTGAATTTAACACACGATGAATATCTGAACTAATTTATTTTGATCTCAAAGATTATCCTATTTCTATCATGTAGGACTTAAGACATAAAAGGTTGATAAGCAGTAGAGCTGAATTATATCAAAATTGTGGGTTTTTCACTCTCCATAAGGTAGCAGTTATCTCTTCGCCATAAATAGCTGGTATCTATTCCAATGTACATTTGCTAGTATAAAAAAATCCTGTAGATTAAAATAGGACCTAAGCAAACTCTTTGTTATATGGAAATTAAAGACACGGTATACACAATTAAAGGAGGAAAAAACACACTTGTCCTCTTATATCCTCCTTTTATTTATTTATTTTTTGAACACTTTTGATTGAGAATTCTTAGTTTTGTAAATTATTATCTGTTTGAAACTAGTTCTTATAGTGACCAGACTGTGTGATGGTTTATAAAATGTTTCTGGGTTTATTTTTTTAAAGCATATAGGGTGCCTTATGTATAGAAACAAATATGTACACGGTGTTTTATTTGAAAGCAGGATGTTTTGGGTAAAATCATATATATAATTATATGCCTCCTAGTTTGGAAGCTTGTACTGAAATATATACCAATAATTAAGAATACTTTTAGTGCACTGTTTAGTAATGCTCTCCCTACAAAAAAAAAAAAATGCTCTCTTTATTTTGTCAAAATGCATTGAGAGAGATTTAATTCGCTATTTACCCCCACAACCCTCAGTCTCCCCACCCCTAAAACTGAAGAAGCCAATTTGTCCTGCGGTTGTTTACCTTTGTTTTGAAAAGCTATGCGTTGTGTCTACACGTAAAGAGACAGTCGCAGGTATAGAAAGGTTTACACATATAATTTACTTAGGCATTCTCTCAAATTGTATTGTCACTGTTTCCTCTTCTGTAGTTGTGTAAAACTGCATTCCACTTCAGAGATGACGATCCCAGTTCACATGCTCAAACAATTTAGAAGAATGTCCTTATTATTATTATTTTTAATGCCCAGCATACATCAGGAAAACAGGAAAAGACATGATTAGGAATACATGAGAAAGTACAGCACCAAATAAACAGCAGCCCCCGGTGTAATCAAAACACAGACAACGGCAGGACAAACTTAATTCTCTACCTTCCGCAGAATCCTTTCCCAAATTAACTGAGAGTCTGCGTGAGTTCTCCTTTTCAAGGCAAAAGAGATCTTAGGTTAGAAATCAAAGGCAAATCCCTCCAGTGCTTAGAGAGTTAAGTTAGTTATGTTTCTTTTGTAGCTTCCCAGAAGAAAAAAAAAAAAGAGAGAGAGAGAAGGGAGGAAAAAAAAAAAAAATCAAACCCGAGAGTGTGTATTGGGAGCGTTTCAACCGCTCCCTTCTCCGCTCCCTTTTTCTCTGCCCACTCTCAGTTTCCAGCCCCCTTCGGCTCTCTGCACCCTGCCTACCTGCCTGGCTCCTCTCGCTCCGTGCAGCCTCCCGTCGCCTCCCTCCTGATTGGGCAGAGGCCCCCCAATCGGCTGCGCGGCTGGGCCGGTGGGACTGCATATGTAAAGCCCTACTTCATATTAATAAGCTCCAATCGGGGCTTTAAGTCCTTGATTAGGAGAGTGTGAGAGCTTTGGTCCCAACTGGCTGTGCCTATAGGCTTGTCACTAGGAGAACATTTGTGTTAATTGCACTGTGCTCTGTCAAGGAAACTTTGATTTATAGCTGGGGTGCACAAATAATGGTTGCCGGTCGCACATGGATTCGGTAGAACTTTGCCTTCCTGAATCTTTTCCCCTGCACTACGAGGAAGAGTAGGTACCTTTTTTCTTTCCTTTTTAAACTCGTCGTGGGGGTGCGGGGGTGGGGGCGGACAGACTGTATCTTTACACACTGATTCAGGTAATGCCCTGGGTATTTTGTGTGCACGAGTGCTTGTTTGTGTCTGTCTGTGTCTTTTGTGTTGAGGGTGATCTCCTAATTCAGTAAGTCGAGAATTGTTCTCTGACTACAATGTTACCTTTGAGGCAAAGCTCAGTGACTGTCAGTAAAACAGCTGTGTGACAGTCACTTCTTATTCAGGTGCTAAGTATAGGCACTTGGCACAAATGCTTAGTGAACTGTTAAAATGCATCTTTTACTAGGACCCATTTTCCCAAGGAAAGATGTTTTAAAATACAATATTCAAAATGATTTGTACTATTGAGTGCCTCTTATGTATCTGCAGTTTGACTGATATTTTCAGCTCCTTGTCATTTCTTACCGCGCAGAGTTAGAGGCAAAATTGCACATTTACTAATTCTCCTTCAGAGAACAATTTAAAAACTAGCCCTATGCAATTCTGAGCTAGAATAATGTTATTTGCATGGTTAGCGTTAAGTCAGCACTTAACTGACAAATCAGTCCATTAGGTAACATGAGATTTTCACACATTATAAATATTTAAGGGGGGGGGGGGAAACTAAAGAAGAAACAGTAGTGACTTAAAAATTTTCCTCTTAAATAAACTCTGTTCAGAGTGTGGATTTGTCTCATTTATTGTGTCCAGAAAATATAGAAAAGTACTTTCGTTCTTACATGCAGTTTAATTAGTATTTATGAATATCTTTATGCACATGGAAATATATATTTAGATTACTAAAGGGGGGGAGTGCGTAGGGGGTACGAGAAGTAAATTAGGCATTTTTGTGTAAATGAGTAGGTCATAAACTTAATTTCAACCTACTGTTAAGATAAAATATTAGTATATCACCAGAGCTGTCACTGGTTTATCTCCCTTTCTGTTGAGTCAGTTATATTGCTTTGCTTTCACATTACAGTAATACCAACTGTTATAATTCTGAAAAGAGTGCCCTTGGCAAACATTTTTCTCTATAGATTGTGAAGAAAATATCAAACTCTAGAAGATGAGGTAGTGCATTATAGGTAGATGTCCACTAGCTGTCCTTAGTGACTGCATATTGCATTGCTTTGTAATTAAGAGATGAAAAGTGACTTGCAGTCTCAGTGGCTGCTCCTGTATGTTTGAGCGTGAGTGTGAGTGTGTGTGTATATGCACGCTCACACATGCACATCCACCCACGTCCACGCTCACACAGGGAATATTAGCCAAGAGATGGATTTAGGAGGAACTGAAAGATTATAAGGCTGTGCTTGCATCAGTTTGAAACACTCAAGGGAAGAAACAACTTTAAGATGTGTAAAAATAAAAATGAAAAATAAACAAAGGTAGGACTGCCCACTCAAGTGTAGTTTGAAGGTTAGTGTACTTCGGGCTGTAGAATTGGAGAGTTTAAGATGTCCTCGTGTCAGGAAGAATGTCTTATCCAAGCACGCCCAGATTCTGAACTTCGTCTTGTAAATAAATAAAGAAAACAAACTTTTAAAATCCCCCAGAGCCTTCTTTTTGAAGTAGTTTCCTTGAATTTAACTTCTTATAGCTAATTTGAATAATTCGTTTAGATAAGCCTCTTAAAGCAGATGCATTTAAATGAAATCAAGGCACATGTCCTTTTGGCTTTGGCGCAAGATTCAAACTAGCTTTCTTTTGGGCTCAATTAAAAGTCATCTTTAAAAAATACAGATTTATTGTCTGCCTGCAGTTCTGATGGTTACGTGGTTCACTGGACAGACAGAAAGATCTAACGCTAAGCAACGCATCTGCCTCTCTGTCTCAATTAATAAACCACAGAATTTATACATGCTATTAATATTCATAGTAATTGTACTGGGTTAAACCCCATCACGTGTGTGTATACACAGAAATGAAACCAGAGTTACACAGTTTTAGAGGAAAATATTGGACAGTTTCTGCTTTGGAGGTTGTTAAAAAGATTCATACAATTTATTGACCACCATTAAGAGAGCTTAAAATGTTAACCTCTAACTATGTATTTTTTTATTTTAGGAAATGTGCCAGCACATTAAAGAACATAATACTTGAAAGCTTGTTTCACATTTAATAGCAGTAATAGCTGATAGCATAAATAGATGAAAATAATATATCTGCTCATTTTGACATATGTGTCAGTCTAATCATTCTAAATGAGTGTGCTCATCACATGAATCCCTTTCAACCTCTGATTAAAATGTAACATTGACTACAGGATTATAGAGCGGACTTAATTTTACTGACTGTTTTAACAGTTGTCACAGCTGTTGGAAGAAGGAAAGGCAACTGAAACACTCCAAAACAGACAAGGCGAGGAGGGAACAGTTTAGTAAATTTCAGCCTGATCACTGAAGTCCAGACATTGAAAATTTGAGTTTTGTGTTTTAAGATTCGTGTTTGGAGCTACACAAGTTTTATTTTGCATGCTTCACTCTCTGTTTCAGGGTTTTCATGTTTTTTCTTTTTCTCATCTCTCCTTTTTTAAATCTATACTAATTTAAAAAAATACAACAATCCCAAAGTAATTCCATAATGTCAAATTATAAGTGATAAAACAGGCAGAAAGGAAAAATATATGCAGTAACAGTAACAACAACAACAAAAAGCCAAAATCAGAGGGGATGCCTCTTTTTTTTTAGGGAATGATAAGAGCTTGGCCAAGTCCCTTTAGATGTGATGTTATTTGAGAACTCTGAACAGACACTTTGTTTTTTCGAGTAAGAATACTTAAACTCTAGACTTGGAGCCCACATGACTTTTCTTCATGGTTTGTTTTTTATTTTTTCCCTGCAAATCTTGAAAACACCTGCAGCCTTAAAGGTATGTGGTGTTGGTGGGGTTTTCAGATGATTTCTCTCTAAATTGCTTGAAGTGACAACCAGCTGCAATTAGTTGTGAGCATTCTTGAGCTGTAGTCTTGTAACCTTGCCCATTACATTACTAAAGTGAGCAGATTAATTCTATTTTCCTAAAAATTAAATAATCATTGTACATATTCCAAACTACATATAGTTGAAGTGGCCAGATGACGAGTATTATATAACATACGATTTTTCTTCTTGAAGTAAACAACAAAAAAACAAGTGTTCCTGAGTTAATGAAATATATGTTGAATAGGAGTGGTGGATAAATGATGGGTACCCCATCTTCCACTAGCCCTTTGTGTCAGGGTATTTATGTATTACCCTATACACATTTGGTGGTAAGTTTAAAAATCCTTTTTTATAGAAAGGACTAAAAAACAGCTTTCCATTTCCTGGGCAGAGCTAAGGGTGATGGTGTTGGCTATTTCTTCTTATAGTGATGGTTTCTCATCTTAATGTGTTTATGGCACTGCTGCTTTATTTACTGAGCCTAGTGTGTTGCAGCGGTAATTAACCCATGTTATTAGCAAAGCCCTTGTGGATATCCATTAATTCTCTTGCATAGATGATCATTTTTCTAGTGTTTTCCCCAAATAAGGTATCATTGTTCTGTTTTTTTTTTTCCTAAATTGACGGCCTTTGATATATTTCTTTGATTTAATCTGACCTATAATATATATTGGCCATTTTATAAAGAATAGTAATTAATTCAGCTTTTAAAAATGCTAATAGAAGCAGGAGGAAAGATTTTTTTGTTGTTGTTCTTTTTAAAGTGAAAAAAGAAAAGAAAAGAAGGTTTAAAAATAATGCAGGAAATCAGTTTTAACTCTAAATTTTTCAGATTTTACAATTTATAATAATTTATTTCTTTGGGGTATTTTAATCAGTTTTTTTCTTACTTAGTTAATAACACGTTAGGCATTTTCCTAAAATATTGAGCCAGCAGAAAAATACTTGTGCTTCCTGTGCTGAGAAAAGATAAGGACCATCTCATTAGCCGGGCCATACTTTTGCAATTAATTTTAGATACCTGGTGCTATTCATCAAAGAGGGCAGCTAACTTCTCTATGATTCTATTTAACAATACTTTCACAATACCTCACTCCTGTAAGAATTACAGACAAAGAAGAAACCGTTCTTTTGGAAGGTAGGCATAATGCCCAATCTCAAGTGCGTTATCACTTACGAAAAATTCCTCAACATTTGTTTTAGCCCAATGACTAAACAAAATATTTCTTTGTCTTACTTGTAAAGTGATGTTAAGCACTGAAGGTTTTGCTTTATATTATTTTATAAAATAAATTATATGCTGATGAGAGATACTTTTTCATACAAATGACAATTAATAGCAATGATTTCTATTAAACCAATTAATATCAAATAAACTTTTTAGCATCACCTATCCAGCTTTTAGAAATAAGAGGAGAGGGTCTGAGAGATCTCAACAGAACTTTAGAATCATTGCAGCACTTAAGCTTTGCTCTGAATTTTGCTTCACAGCAAATTCATGGAAGAGAGAAACAATACAATGTTGATCTGTTGTAAGTGCATATGAGCTCCGGCCCTAGCCAGCTCTCTGGAGAAAAATCTTTGATTATACTGGCCCAGTTTGTTCAGTTTTTATCTCTTTTACATCCACTGGCATTGTATTAAATTGTCATTGTCCTAAAGCACAAGAGATAGAAATGAATTGCAGTTCTCTACATTCTCTGACAGTGAAATATTTAGCCTCTCTTTCTCCAATCATACTTATGTGTATATTTGATAGTGCAAGGATGACACCAAGCATCTCTGCCGCTTGACAGTCTTTCCATTGCATTTTGTATGTTTTGTCATTGATTTTTTTGATAGCCATGTATATGTGGATATACATGATCTATAATATTATTAATAAATAAATACACACATGGTCCTTTAAACTCAAAGCAGTCAATAGGATACACAGGAGTATCTTTGTGTGCATGTATAGTATGCATGTGAAATATGCATGTATATGGGAAGAGGTAATCTGTGTAGATTATACATATGCTGCTAAAAGTATTCATGTGCATTTATATAATAAAATAGATCTCAAGCATTATTCTAATCAGTTAGTTGCCAGTTAAATTTGTCAGGCATGATTTTAACCTGGAATCGGTATTTCAGTTATTTACAGATCTGATTTTAAACTGAGTTTATTTAACTAGTGTGTATTAGACAGTTAACAGGTAACCTAGTAAGTCAGTTTGTGTCTGATTTTAGAATTTTCACGTTATTGTTATTCATGTATTCAGTATCTAGAAATCATAAATAATTTGTAAAATAGGAAAGAAACTACTGATATTAAATGTATAATTTAATGGTTTGGGCCCATATCCAAGAAACAATTTTGAATTAGCTCTTGGCTACATTCTTTTCTTACACAATTGGACCTGACAAATACATCTTAATGTAAAGCATGATAGCTTTCAAACAAATGCAAAATATGAATTTCATTTATCTGCACTACATAAACATGTCATTTGCTCTTTTTCTAAAAGCAAATATATAAAAGTAATAAGTATTATATTTCTATAAAGTACATTATAGATTTCAGAATTATTTAATTTTATTCTAAGAGGTAAGTTTAGAAGTCTGTGAATTTACTTAGTAAATGAGTGTTGAGAGAAACCACTTATGCAATTGCTCTTTCTATTCTAATTCTTGTTCTAATTCATATTCTGTTTAAAATTCCTAGATTCATTGCCTACTTTTATTTATTTCCATAACATTTTAACAAATTTACTGCTATTGTGTTTTTAAAAAAATTCTGCTAACCGCTTCTTTATGCCAGTCTATCAGATCAAAGTTAACTCCTTTATTATCTGAGGGTAGGAAATGACAGACTTTTGCATGATTTACCTGGCCTTTTATTCTTGTTTCAAGTTCATTTTTAGACTTGTACTTTGTAAGGTCTAGGAAACCTTAGCTAATAAAATAATTTCCATTCAGAGTTTTAGCACACACAACTCTCCACTCTACTTTTTCTTTCCAGAAGTGAAACATGTTTCTTGTTCTATGATTTGGACAATATTTCTCAGTATTTTCCAAATGTGTTTTCTAATCAATTATACAGGGTTTTCCAAATGTATCTTCTAACCAATTATCCAAAACTATTGAATTGAGAGAGTTTAGATTTAGTTAGTGTTGTATATATGTGTGTATATACACAAATTTCCTCTTATAATGTTTAAAAATATTTTTTAAATGTTTGAGGGAAACTTGCTTTTGATGTTTTGATTTCTTCAAATGATATGTCATTTTAATTTATGACAATGCACGTATACTTGGAAGGTAACTTACTAAGGCAAAACAATGAAAGAAAAGGCACAGTTTTAAAGAAAGTGGCTTATTTCTGGTCAATTAAAGTCCATTTCAGTATACTGGCATAGATCTTTATGTGCATTTCAATGTAGCTATAAAACACACAACACTAACAATTAGAAATACAACCTATGACTATATGCAGTTCTTTCAAACAATATAGAAAAGGAAAACACTTGGTTTTGGCATTTAAAATTTTTAAATACTTATTAAATTGCCAAAACTTACAGGGAACCTATTTCAGATTAGATTAAATTCTAAAAGAACTGAAAAGTACATTTATATTTTAATTATAAAAAATAATCTTTGTCATATATATTCCTCTGTGACTTCTCATTTTTCTTTGAGTGAAACAAAATTTCATATATACTTTTCATCATTTTGGTTGGAAGTACACATTATGTGTAATATGCTTTGGCAAGACTTACCTAGCCAAAGAAAACAAATTAATATTGGGCATACTGAGGGCTGTCAGGCATATCACAGACGTGTCAATTTAACTTTGTTTCATTATACACCTTCTCTGCAAACAGTTGGCTAAGATGGTACTAAATAAAAGGGAACCTACCAGTAAATTCTCATATCAGATTGATGGCTAGTATAAATGTAATGAAAAAACAGCTTGCTTGCTTACTTATCTTTAAAAATGAACTGTAGGAATACAGATAGCATAGATAACAATAAGTTTCCAAGAAAAAAAAAAAGAGAATAACTTAGGCTTGTGGAAATTTTTCTACTACCCTGAAAGTAAAATAGGATTAGAAAGACAAAAGTCTCTGAAGTAGTGAACCTCAGTTGCTCTTATTTGTGAAGTAAATAAAAACTTAAAGAAGGGGAGAATCCAAAGGAACATGGACAATCCACCTTTATCAGGGAACACCTCTTTTTGTTGCACTTTGCATACATTTTCTGGAAAAGAAAAAAAACTTACGCTTTCATTTTGTATGGCATATTCAATATGCAAAAAAAAAGAGAAAATTAAAACGTAAATTAAGAACTTATGCACAGAAAATAGGCAGAAGCACAGTAAATTCTTTTTTTTCCCATGATCGGAACAATATCTTTGTAAATGATAATTCCTTTTTCATCTACTCTAGAAAGATGTTACTCATTTTTCATGGCTTTTGAGAATTTGAACAAAGGACTCGTTAAAGAAATATATATTTTTTTCATACTCACAATGTGAGTTAAAACGTCTTAAAATGATACTTTTCAAGGCAGTTATTATGTAACAATATTTATAAGAACTTACGTTGCTTTGAAAATAATAGTAACTGCATATTAATCATATATCCAGAACTGCATCCAAAATTAACCAAAATAGCAGGTCATATAAAAAATTATAGACTGAGGTATTCATTAAAGAGAAAAAAATAATAAACTGTGAGGTTGTTCAATTGATTGCCCTTTGCCCTCCATAATTCTAAAGTATCCTAGTACATCAACTTCTCCAAAAATGTAAGATAGGCATGTTAAATTGTACTCATTTTTCAATAAATAAAAGAATATTCTGACAATTTTTAATTTCTTTTCAGCCATTAATTCATTAAAACAGATCAGATATTTTGAGGAGGAATATCATACCCGTAACCAACCGTTCATGACCAAAGAAAGGGAAAGATGGATATGGTTGGTGAGAACCATGTCTTTTTCCTATGACAAAGTGACTGTATACAGTTGGTGCTGGGTCCTATGAAATGACGGAAGCATCCCTTTTATCCATAGACTTGAATGAGACCTGCCTCATCAGTCATGGGATCATAGTGTCACAGATGGAAAAGCAACCATCAGCTGAATTGTACTGAACTACACACTTGGCTAATTCATCTTATTGCTCTACACATCTAAAGGAAGGCTCATTCTGTTCTTGGAGTCTAGACAGCATCAGGAGTTGGGCTCAGGTGGGAGCATGTGGCCGCCTTTTTCTGTTCTCTCTTAGTCATTCAGCAAAGGGAGGTGAGGAACAAATGGACAATGTATGCACAGAAGCTCAGGCAGAGATTCTTTCCTAGGGTCAGGATTTTGTTGTTATTCAGTCATTCAAGTAGATTTCTGATTTCTCTTATGTTCTAGAAATGTCATTGTTATATCTTTCATGCTCCAAAGTACTATCCATAAATGATTAGGTGTGTCTTTCAATTCATATGAGCCATGAACTAGTTTAAGCATTTATTAATAGATAGAAATGGAGAACAGATCATCTATTTACTTTAATGTGAATGATGATTCTTTTTTCATGCCTTTATATTGAACTATTCAGTTGGTTAAGTCTGAAGAATAAGACAAATAATAAGAGGTTAAAAACTCAAATTGTATTTTTTTATTTCTTTATTTTCTTATAGTGAACAAAACTTTAATGTCTAGAGCATTTATGAGGGTTTTAATGATTGGAAAATCTATCCTGAGAATGTGGTCACCATATGTGACAGCCTTGCTTTCTATCTTGTCTTCAGTTTCTGGGGTAAGTTCGGTGATATTGTCTATTGTCTTCCTTTGCTTACATTATAGAACTTCTCTGCTGCCACATTGAGATAACCTGAAGTGTGGGGGGAATGCCTGCTCAGTTCTAAAACACTTTCCTAAACACCTTCCCTTCCTCTATCCCAGCAGTATTTTCTCACAATTTCTGTTTCTATTCATCTGTTTTATTAAAGGGTCATTTACTTTGGTAAAAGGTAAGTGCATGATATTCACCCATATTTGCATACAGTGTACACTTCATTTTCCCTCTGAATTCCAAAGAGATTGCCTTCAACTTTTTATATTTGTTTTTCTTTTTGTTTCTGTTTGTTGTGCATTCTAGTTGAGTGCTTTTATAGTGTTTTCTTGATTGTTGTCAGTTTGGGATACTGAAGGCTGACATTTTTGTTAAGTTAATGTCACAGCAGAAAAACCTATGGTAAACTCGAATCTGGCTATAGTGCATAGAAGATACAACTTATGTTTGATTGTGTGTAAATACAGTTAGTTAGTTGGGGGTTTATCAGATAGCTTGGCAGAAAGAGAGAGGAGCAGTACAAACTGTTTTCAGTTAACTGTGCTGTTCATACACCTGATAAGATTGAGAAAGCTTTTCGAAATGCTGATAGGCTTTGAATAAGAAAAGAATAATCACTTCTACTGGCACCAGCTTATCGGGAATGAAGTAAAATGCCAACACTTTTACATTAGCAAAAGTAAATGTTTTAGACACTCTGTGCCTTTTTTCATTCAAGTTAAATAGGAGGGGTGCTTTTGAGTGTGCTGTAATGAATAGAGGGATTTATTACCTTGACGAAATTACAGGTGAATATGTTGATAAAAGAAACTTCAGCATCAACAGCAGCTTCTTGGATAAGCAGGTGCATCTCTGCTGTACGTTCTCTGGAGAAATTAAGTACTCCTTTCTCCACTCAAATTCTATTAAACATCATTTCTGATGTTAGAAGATGCAGTTATGCCCTATGTCAATCCAGTCTCCCCTGTTTTTTCCAGCAGATGGGTTACAGGTATTTGAAACTTAGCTGATCAGACTTGTAAAATGCTAGTCTGCTCTGGTTAAATAAGTTAGGGCATCTGTGAGTTGTGCTGAACGAGCAAACTCCTACAGGAGAAATCTTTTTTTTTTTTTTTTCTTTTCAAGAAAGGAATGAGATTAATTATAAAGTTAGGATTCTTTAATGAGAAGATAAATGTATTTGTCTAAGTAATAGTCCATCTTAAAGCACCTCCTCTTGAAAAAAGAGATATTGGTTTTTTCTTCAATATAAACCATTAACTCTCCCAGTTCTGCCATTTTCTCTTCTTTGTAATTTGACGCCTACAAATAATTTGGCATATTCAGATTTGATAAATGATAGTGCAAGAGCAGATTGATTGATTTTGGATTACTATTGATTACTCTCAATGAGATCACTGTGACACACTCGAATCAATAGTATTCGATTAAGCAAGGCACCACCGTTCTATACATTCAGCAGCAGTGGGGAATTCAGGAACAGAATGTTCACAAGCTGATAAATTGACAAAGCATTCAGCTTTAAATAGCCCTTTGTTCAGCACTAGTTCCTTAAAATATATTTCACTGGAAAGTTCGTTTTTGCAACTCGGGACCTTTCTGTGGAAGAAAGGTCATCAGTTTAAGGTTTATTAAATTTTAACTAAAAACAACTGGGCTCCATTTAGGTGTAAAATAATGTAAGTACTTACTGCAGGCAACCTTCATGCTTTTGAGCTGTTGCTCAAAGGTTTCATTCTTTTATGAAGATGTCAATTGTAAACATAAAAATGCATCACTGGAAATGTAATGGTTTAAGATTCAAATGGAAATAAAAATTCCTGCCCGAGGAAAGCACTATAATCAAAATAAGGTGGTCTTCACTTTCTTCAGAAGTGGGCAAGCTTAGCAGCAGTGCTGGGAGGCAGCAGCAGGTAGCGCACCTTGATCAAGCGCACAGCTGCTTATATTTTTTTCCTTCTTATCCGAGGGTATTCATCATGTCGCCAATACTACATGCAAAACACTAAATATCATTTGATCTGAAAACCGCCACTACTGCTGATACACTGAAATCTTTTTGTCCTGACTAAACTTACAAAGACGCTGGAAAAAAAAATATTCATGTCTCAAATCCTTTAGTCAAGGACCTCAAGGATGAGATTTTTCTATCATATTCCATTATCGTGCAGTCTTGGCACTTGGAATGAAGCATTTGCTGTTCTGTTATATAGCATTGCTAAGTGGCTTCACCAAAAGGGGAGGATATAGTAAACACTCCATTGAATATGTAAATGTTCTTACATGCAAAAAACTTCATTTCATATGAAATGTTTACCACTAGGGCCTGTGTACCCAAGCCCTTCATAGGTTCCAGTCTTAAAATAGACTTGGATAAGTTCTCTCATTTTCATATTAATTTTTTAAAAAAAAATTGATGTGGCTTTCTGAGGGAAAAAACAATAGGAAGGTCAAGTTTGAAATCATAAAATTCCCTGATAAAACATCAGACTTTTTTGAATGAAAGTAAGGTAATGGGATTCTAGTTATATTAGGCAGAAGCATGTGAAGTTGCCATTTTTGTAGGTCAAACAATGGTCAAGTATCAGTAATTTCACATGATTCAACACAATAATTAAATTTATTTCTCTACCGTTCATATTCCATAATCAAATTGAAAGCAACAACTTTTTTATTATTTTTCTGATGGGCTGTCACAGATGATGGGAGACAGATGAATTCTATATAAAATTATACCAAGTATCTTATAATATCATTTTTAGCAACTTTTTTTTCTCTAGCATCATTAAATAGCTGCCAAGTATAAAGTATTGTACACACTGAAAAAGTGTGCATTTATCTGCTATCTCTTCTGTGGTTGCTTTGCTGCTTTTGAGAATCCATGTAAAATTTGCATCTGCTGAGGAAGAGCATGTCACAAACGCCAGAGAAACCTCCTATTAGAAAACAGTAGTAACCCCCTAGAAAGAGCACATTGCTAAGGGTAAATAGTTTCAAAACAAATTGGGGCAAAGATACCAACACCTCAAATATTTCGTCCTCACATTCATTCGTTAAGAGAACCTTAATATGCTAGTTAGTGCTTTTTGTGCCTCCCCCAGGGAAGCATTAAAACTGTGCTCCATGAAATCTGTGCACCACTGTGGAGCGGGCAGCTACAGAACTTCCTGAGTTGGCAATGGAGCCCAGGATGCTTTATTGGCTATTGCAGTCAGGAAAGGTGCTTCAGGAGATGTAATAAAATGACCCCAGAGCCACCATTTGATCCCCCAGATGTGCAGCTCCTATTGGAACTGTCCTGCACTGGCCAATAGGCGCTTTCTTGGCCCACCTGCGGGCAGAACCTGGCTCCCAGATAGGAAGGAAATTGGCTCGGTCGGTCGATAGGTAGGAGGGAGGGGCTCTGATGCCACTGCTGGAAATGTCAGTACAAAGTGCTTCTTAACTTAGGGTCACGTCAGGACTCAGCACGTTTTTCGCATTCTGGGTAAATGCACGACAGCTTACATCTTGTTTCAACGAGAAGAGTGGGCATCGTTTACTGAAACTTGATTGAGCGAATGCCTCTGCCTGGTCCCACTGTCAGCCTTGGAGTTTTCCTTAGTAGTGCATTTTCCCCCTGTCTGTGGCACTGAATTTGATTTATCGCTGGTACTAAGATCAAAAAAGAAATCATTCCTTTTGATGTTTGCTATTAGGCGCATGCAGTGCAGCGGGGTGGGGGCGGTGGGAGGAGAGCAGTCTTAGTACACGAGTCACTGTCCTGGCCACACCATGGACACTGATGGCAGAATATATTTATTCTCTGTTCACTTTGGATGCAAAATTCTATGAGTAGAAAGGTTAACCATAGAGTATTTTAAATGAATGATTATGTTTAAGTACAGATTCTTTTGTTAAGGACTCAAAGTAGTGACTCACATGTACACCTGATTACAACAGCATTTTTTAAAACTGTATTTGCATCAGTTTTACCGAAAGACATAAAAAGCTCAGGAATATAAATAACCCAATGGCAGTCAGACTTTTCAAAAAAAGCAATTGGTTGCCTTTTTTTGTTTAATGGCAAACTTGGGATATTGGAGCCTTATTTGCAAATGACAGGAAAGATTTTGTGGGGTTTGCTTCTCTTGTCTTCTGGACCCTGGGCAGGCTTTGTTTCCAGCTCTGTACAGTAGCTTTTGTCCAGCTTCTTCGTTAGTTTTAGTGGGATTTCTCCAAGCAGCATGAGCCCCAGCCCATCAGCAGGCTGCTAGTCAGCAGCAGGTGTGAACAACATAAAACAGGATTAACACTGAACCGAAGTGTGTACTAAAAACAGAACCCCTGCCTTGTTTTTAAAAAAGACGGCAGGACTGGAAGATAGAAGCCACTCTGGACTTGTACCCGCCTTGTTTACTAAACAGTGTTCAATGGGCTATGTAAATGGCTCTGTTTAGGTGCAGAGAAGGCATGCGAGGGAGCATATACTCATTTTCTCTTTTTTTAAAACTATAAACTCAAAACACATGCAGAAAATTCTTCTAAGACTCTCAGAAGAGAAAAGCAAAATAAAACAAAAATTAGGTAAATCCTGAACCAGGATTTCAGATTAATATTGCAAAGATACTGTCCTTATTTACAAATTAAAAGTTGATTGTCATTTGGTGTGTTATTTTCCAGCTCTAAAAAAATATTTATTGTTTGGTTTATTCTAAGATTTTTTGTGTGTGTTTAATTATGTGACTTAATTTATATTTTCACCCAGGTCGGCAAACCACAAATAAGTACAATCAGTAATTTCATTAGAGAGTATACATACTACCTCCATTTTTTTTTTTAAATCAGCACTACTTACATAGGAAAAAAAAGCTGGCAAAAAAAATCATAGTTAATAAAGGAGGTCGCATGAATTCAGAAAATGGATCATTGTGTTGAATCATGGCATTTGAGTCAGTTTGTGAATATTTTGTTTGGCAAAGAGAAAGGGACATTTAAAAGTATGTTTCTCTTTTTAAATTAAACTAATTCTAGTATATATTAGGTTAAAGGTTGGATATATGTTTTCTTTATTAGGTTCAGAATAACATGTATTTTGAAACTTCCAGGCTTGGCTATATCCAGGAAGAGGTCTGAAATAAGAAAATAACAATTTAATTAATTAGAGAAATTGTGTGTGTGTATATATATATATATAGAGAGAGAGAGAGAGAGAGAGACATACATATATATCTGTACACACATGCGCATACACATAACTCTTCTTTGAACACATGCAAATGTAAGCTTTTTGCATATATATGTATTGTCATTACAGATTTCTTTTTTCTTTTTTATTATACTTTAAGTTCTGGGATACATGTGCAGAACATGCAGGTTTGTTACATAGGTGAACAGGAGCCATGGTGGTTTGCTGCACCCATCAACATGTCATCTACGTTAGGTATTTCTCCTAATGCTATCCCTCCCTTAGCCCCCAACTCCCCTACAGGCCCCAGTGTGTGATGTTCCCCTCCCTGTGTCCATGTGTTCTCATTGTTCAACTCCCACTTGTGAGTTGAGAGCATGTGGTATTTGGTTTCCTGTTCCTGTGTTAGTTTGCTGACAATGATGGTTTCCAGCTTCATCCATGTCCCTGCAAAGGACGTGAACTCATCCTTTTTTTTATGGCTGCGTAGCATTCCGTGGTGTATATGTGACACGTTTTCTTTATCCAGTCTATCATTGATGGGCATTTGGGTTGCTTCCAAGTCTTTGCTATTGTGAACAGGGCTGCAATAAACATACGTGTGCATGTGTCTTTATGGCAGAATGATTTATAATCCTTTGAGTATATACCTAGTAATGGGATTGCTAGGTCAAATGGTATTTCTGGTTCTAGATCCTTGAGGAATCACCACACTGTCTTCCACAGTGGTTGAACTAATTTACACTCCCATCAACATTGTAAAAGTGTTCCTATTTCTCCACATCCTCTCCAGCATCTGTTGTTTCCTGACTTTTTAATGTTTGCCATTCTGACTGGCGTGAGGTGGTCTCATTTTGGTTTTGATTTGCATTTCTCCAATGACCAGTGTGATTACATTGATTTCTAACACTCCAAAAATGTGTTCAGATATAGACATTTATATAAGGTGGATCTATTTGAGAATATAATGTAAACTTTACTAAAAGACCATTATTGAAAAGTAAAAAATTAAAATTTTGTTTATAATTCTCTTTCAGTAGCATCTTGGTAATATATATTACTTTCATTGTCTTCTATATTCCAGGCTTAAATTGTAATTATATACTCATTTCTTCATTCTTTATTTACACTTATTCTTATTTTTAAAATGGCTTTTTTTTCTGAGACTTTGCTACTAATTTTATTTTATAAGTAATATTGCCTACCAGTTTAATTATGACTATCTTAACACACGTTGAATATACCAAGAATATGCAAATCATTGTGAACTACATCAATTCTAAAAATTATGTTTCCATTCCACAGTCACTATCTTAAAAAATTAATTTAACACCACTTGCCTTCCAGTGTATTTTTTTCTTAAGAAATATTTATTCTCTTCTGTTTAGTATTTTTAAGTATCCTCCATTATGTACAGTAATTAGGTTGTGGGTACATAGCTTAATGATAGTTAATAAAATCAGAAAATATCAGTTTAAAATGAATTTTGAAGTGTATTCCATATAACCAACACTCTGGTGTCAAATTAATTGCTTATAGTCTCACAGTGCATCAAAAAAGATTACACGTGTTCTTTTGCAGTTTTTGAAATCATTAAAGTTATCAATTTAGTGGATTAAACTGTATTTTCTTGATCATTCAAAAGTATTTGGCTATATGGAGACACTGACTTAGCACTAAGATCCTGAAATAAGTTATAAAAACATGTGAATGCCTGTAAAACATTTAAAAATGGGATTTTTCGTACCCAAGTCTCCGATGTAAACAGGGGTCAGTCTTCATAAAATAAAATCTGGACTTTAAGTAGCAGTACTTTTACATAAAACTTCAGCAAACTGAAACTTTCACCCTAACTTTCTGGTTTTGGCTTTTTAGAACTGATGTGAAATTCACATCATGAATGTAATTAGGAATTGTGCATTTAGATCCTGAATGTGGCGAGAATGTGATTGGGGTCTTGGAGCAGTCAAGTCTGATCTGGCCTGTGCTCCTTCAGCTAAAAGGTGGGCCTGATTATTTTACTTTGTGAAGACTTGATCACCAAAATTGCCATTAAGTCTTAAAATGCTCAATATTACTTGTATATGATTTTTTAGACTGATTAAAGAAAAGGAAAAAAAATGCTTTAAAACATCATGTAAGACAATATATTTCCCAGGTAGCAGAGAAGGTAAGAAGGATTTGTTTGAACTCTAGAATGTTTATGTTGTTTGACTTTGAGGGAAAGGTTTGAATTAGTAAAATCATTCCAGTCAAAGTAAATGACTATTGAAAAGTAGTTTTTATAAGAAAACCTTGCCCTTAATCTTGAGATAATCTCACAGCTATTGTCTTTGTCCAGCATTCCTACAACACTGCCTGGTAGTTCCCAAAAGCCTGGGATTTCAATTTACCTGAGGACTCAAAGATTGAACTCAAAGCAGTTCTCTGTTTGCAGCATCTCTTCAGTGAATGCATTTTATTTAGGAGTTGTATTTATTTATTTATTTTTGAAGATACAGATTGGTTTGCTTCAGGTCATTACAATTATTGTCTTTCACATTTTTAGATGTTTATAATTAGATGATCAGGGAAGTTAGGTAATAAGATTTATATTGGCATCAGTTAAGTTTATAGAAGGATTAAAATCATGGTATCATGGCACCACTGCCAATCGGAATATGCCAGAAATATCTCGAGAGAGTTTTTGTCAAGCGTTTATGCTCAATTAAAATTTATACTACATGTTACTGAGCGCTTGTCTCAGGATAGCTTGGCATCATGTTGTTGTAAGTTTCCAATTGCAAGTGCTATGCAATGTATTTTTTGTGTGTGTGTGTGTTGTAGTATTATAGGATTACAAACTTTGGAAGGGAAATGCCACAGTTTTAGAAATGACACCAGAAATATGAGACAAAGAACTATTGCAACATGGGCACAGCCAGCATTTTCTGCAACATCGAAAGGCTGTAAACATATGGTTTTTATCTTTTCCACTCCATATATGAAAAGGACCTTTATGTAAGCACTGCAGACATGAGCTGAGTCACCTCACCTATGTTTTTGCTTCGTTTGCGCGTTAATTTTTGCAAAATATTTGTGAACATGCTTTATCCACCCCCCCCCCCGCCCACCATAATGTTTCTGAGTTTTCCCATATCACTCCCTTTGAATTCTCTTCACTTTTTAAACCTGAGGTGGAATGTTTAAAATGGATGCATTCTTCATGTATAGTGCCAGAATGCTTCGGAAACCTTCACCATAGTCTTAAAAAAGACAAACTCACTAACAAAGCAACAACATGAAACATCAGGGGTTGCTGGGGGTGGGGGACGAGGAGGAAGAGGGCAGCTGGTAATTTATGATTTCTCTAGTATTGCATGTAAAGGATTTGCCAGTGTCCCACTTCCACCCCACCCCCAAACTACACACCGCTCAGTGTTAGGATGATGATAATGTACCTGGAAGGAAAAGGCAGTCCATGCCCAGGCAGGCAGCATCAGACAGGGCGCCTTGCCATCTGCCCCACCTGCTGCATTCATGAGTCCATCTGGTGACTGCAATAGCTCATTGTAGGCCTCTTCTGAGGAACATTCGGGCTGAAAAGCAGGCAGTGTGAATTATTTAGGTAGCTAGTATAAATAAATAGAAGGAAAGAAGAAGAGTAACAGGGGAAGGATCTGAAAGAACCTGCTGCTCCCTTGGTCCTGGTGCTTTGGAATGCTTTAATGCATGAAAGCATTCGATTTGCATATAGATTTAGATGTATAGATCATTGTGCAGATTACAAACCAATGAGTTTTATCTAGATTTAGATAGTGCTCAGCCTGTTTTGCACTTCAAATATGGGCAATTCTAAGGTAGGGAATCTTTGGGATTTTCAACGTAAGTGTAACTGATGAAAAGTAGTATTTTTGGATATTGATTTAGCAAAATAAAACAACAGTGTGTCCTTTTGGAAACAGATGTTTTAAAATGAGGATAACACATTTGATTTTTTAGTGAATAATTTACACAGATTGTGTCCTTTTTTTCCTTACTAGATATAGAAAATTATAAAATAATTTATATGTCAATTATGCTCATTTATGTGGCCATTCAGAATATTTTAGTTAGCTACCATGTACAAAGCATTGTTTTGGATTTTGCATATACATTAATATATACTAACTATTAAATGAAAGTCTTCAAACATGTAAATCTCTATATAACTGTATGTTTTGTGCCTCAATAAACCACATGGACAGGTACCGACCTGATTAGCCCAAAAAAGAAATACTTAAAGCAATTGTAAACTACAGTCAAACAAGTCATTTATATGGAAATAGACACTGTTGCAATTAGGAAAGTTTAAACATACTGTTTTTTAAAGACTTACTGATATCATTTTGTATCTAACAAGATAAGTTTACAAACTTGTAGTGTCATTGTGGTCTAGGACAAGCTAATTTGTATGAACATGATTATAAATTGTAAATCAAAGTTTAGAACTGTGAATGGAATTGGTAGCTTCCAGACTTGAAACAAATTTTCCTATTTTTCTTCCTCAGAATCATTCAGAACATAGTATCATTTGGGGCTGTAGGTAGGGGGTTTTATTTAAATTATGATTTAAAAAAATCTACTCCTCCCATTTTTACGTTATAGATTAACACAGACACATACATATGGATAATATTATATATTATATCTAGTAATTATATCTTATTTTATCTTATTTGTTAACTGAGTACCTATGATAAAGTCATGAAAAGAGAATTTGTTTTTTAATATTTCCTCTGGCTCTATATGTACAGAAAGGCATGTGATGTTTTGCACTTTAGAATTTACTAGATCTTTTTTTTTTCTTCTTCTTCTTCTTTCATTTTGGAGAGAGACAGAGGTTTGCTCTTGTTGCCCAGGCTGGAGTGCAATGGCACAATCTCGGCTCACTGCAATCTCTGCCTCCTGGGTTCAGGCGATTCTCCTGCCTCAGTCTCCTAGCTAACTGGGATTATAGGTGCCCGCCACCATGCTCAGCTAATATTTTTGTATTTTTAGTAGAGATGGGGTTTCACCATATTGGCCAGGTTGGTCTTGAACTCCTGACCTCAGGTGATCCACGCGCCTCGGCCTTCCAAAGTGTTGGGATTACAAGCGTGAGCCCCCGCACACGGCCAAATTTACTAGATGTTTAGGGTTAGTTAACAGCATCCCACTTGACTCAATTCAGTTCCAAAGTAAATTTAAAAGATCTGCTTTTTTTGAGTCAGTGAAGTGCTAGCCTTCATTTAAATAAGCAATGTCTATATGGGGAACAGAATGTACATGAAAATGAATCACACTGCTAACTCAAAAGGTAACCAGTAATCCTTTTTATATTTTTTCAATACTTTTTACTGTAAGAAAATTTATTTATACCCAGTTTTTTCCCAAAAAGTCTTTGAGGTGATTGATTCCTTTTTATCTGCATTTAAAACCATTTTCCAGCAGCAAATAAAATGAAATATTTTCCTTACATTAAGCAACTCTGTAAAATTTAAGGTCCATCAATAAAATTCAGGTGAGTTAGGCAAGACTGAAGTTTATCTCCCACTCACCCATTCTTTTTTGGCCCTATACTTCGCCATTTAACATCCCAGCTCTCTCTCTTCCCACCCCCACATTCACCAACAATCCCACTCCTGCACACACACACACACACACACACACACACACATCTATCCAGCTTTGAAAACATGCCATTAAAAAAAGCCATTGTCTATTTTTTCCTTGCAGTTAAAACAAAAAGCAAAAATAAATAAATAAAATAAATTACATTTTTACAGAATTAGTAACAAAGACTTTCACTTATTCTTAAATTATCTTTTCCTGAAAAGCAGGCTATTTCTCACAGAGTCACTGGAACACTGTTTGCTACTCTAGACAGGCAAAGAAGGACAAAGTTGACAGAGACAAAACTTAATTAAAGGTAACCTTTATCAAGCTTTTCCAACATATGGCCCAGGACGACTTTGAGTGCGACCCAACACAAACGCGTAAACTTTCTTAAAACATTATGAGATTTTTCTTGTGATTTTTTTTTAAAGCTCATCAGTTATCATAGTATTAGTGTATTTCATATGTGGCCCAAGACAATTCTTCCTATGTGACCCAGGGAAGCCAAAATGTTGAACATCCCTGCACGTTAGTTGTTGGTTAACTGCAAGAACAGCAGTTGGCTCAGTATTTATTTGACAACTTCAGGGAACATCTATAGATATCTTGAGGCTCCTTAGATAAACAAAGTAATTAAACGTTTAAAAAATCTTTTCACTGCATCTGTACAAGAATAGGTAAACTGTTTTCTCATTGCTTTGATTGGTTTGTATTCACCACAACTCACAGTGCTCATTTATTATTATTTTTTTAAATTTAAGGCATACTGGCAATAATCCTCCTGAGCACTCTTTCTCTCCTTTTTTATTCTGATGTTAGTGTATTAGAACTTCTCTGATCTAATATGGACAAGACTAGAATAATTCACATGTACATGATTTCACCAACTCATGTGCTTGGGTCAACTTTGCCTGGAATATCTTTTTTTTTTTTTTTTTTTTTGAGGCAGAGTCTTGCTCTGTTTCCCAGGCTGGAATGCAGTGGTGTGATCTCGGCTCACTGCAACCTCCACTTCCTGGGTTCAAGCGATTCTACTGCTTCAGTCTCCTGAGTAGTGGGGATTACAGGCATGCGCCACCATGCATGGCTAGTTTTTTTTTATTTTAATTTTAATTTTTTTTTTATTTTTAGTAAAGACAGGGTTTTGCCATGTTGGCCAGGCTGGTCTCGAGCTCCTGACCTCAAGTGATCCACCCATCTTGGCCTCCCAAAGTGTTGGGATTACAGGCGTGAGCCACCACACTCGGCTTGCCTGGAATATCTAATAACTTCCTTTATCCTACGATCACATGAAAATATATTTGTTTCATTGGGGGAAGTCTAGAGTGTGTTTATTTTCCATGAAATGGGAACTGAAACTTAGTAAATGAACATGTATCAGCACAGCCTACTGGCTACGAACATCTCTTTTTAGCCTTTTACAGATTTCTTTCTTAACCCTCTCTCATAAGACTGGAGAATCTATAATCTGGGTGTTAGTTTTATTTTTATTTGATCAGCATTTTCATCCAAGGTGTTTTTAAAGGCACGAATGTCACCTTTTAAAGAAAACTATGGCCTAACTATATGTAAGAAATTTTAAAAGGGAGATATTATAATTTGTCAAGGAGACACCCAGAAAAATATTAATTAGCGATAACCACTTGCTTTTAAGAATTCAGACTTTATAATTATCTAGTAAATTGGTGAGTCTAGTGATTTCATTAGAACCAAAACATAAATAAAATAAATGTGAATAAAAGCCTTTTTGTAATATTTATTTCAAAAGTAAATCTCCTTTTAGTGGTTCTTCCTGAAATTTGCCATTGACAGTTTAGTCAAATCAGCCATATTTATGGTAGTCTGGCTACTTTAAATACTGCTCTCTAATAGCAGTTATGGTGTTATTAATTATATGGGATAAGTAGCAAATAGTAGCATCCATGCTGCTTCTTAATAGCCTCTCATAAAGAACTTCATTATCCCATTCATAGGGAAGAAGGGGGATGCAATAATAAATCATGGGCATTTTTATGGATTCATAAGTCAGGAGGTAAGGTGACCATTTGGGGTTTCCCAAAAGCAAGGCTAATAAATAGGGTGGTATTTACGTAAGTACTGAAGACAGCATGGCCTGGTGATCTTTTGTTTTGGGATGTCACAGCTGGTCCAGGCATAATGCCAGATTCCTTTGTTTTCTTAAAACATATAGATTAAAACCTAGTTGTATTTGCAGGAGAGAACCCATGGCAAGAGAGGATACAGGTCTGCTGATGAGTGCAAACAGAAGGAGCAGCATCTGTGCATAAAGGAATGAAGCAGTTAAGAGAAATCTATCAGGTCCTTTCTGCTACCGTTTCCCTGACAGGATCTCACAGAATGTCAGACTGTTAATCTCAGGGTCATAGAGTAAGGATGATATTGGGTGCAGGTTTTAAAAATAATGCACTTTATTTTGGGAAGCAAGATAGTATGGTGCAGACTATGAGTTGGAAAGACAGAGAAATTTATGCTACTGCTTAAAGGATGTTAAGTCTAGCGATCTCATAAAATAGCATGCAAAAAATGCTTGGCAAGAACAGGTACTCAATAAATATTTCATGCCCCCCCAAACTCCACAAACTTGCTCTTGATAATGGGGTTGTTAATAGCACTAGAAGGAAAGTAAAAAACTGAGATTTTACTTCTCAAAGCCAAATTAGCTTCTTACCTCAACCGACAAATTCTGAAGTCGAAATGAGTCATAATAAGGATTAGTCAGGGAAGCTTGAATTGAACCTATTTCTCTTGCATGTGTGACTCCTTATCAGCCTCACACTACTTATAATTGCTGGATTCACTTTCTGAAATTAGCAAAGGGGAAAGCAAAGTAAAGACAGAAACCTAGCCACTCACTGGTTTCTTCTCTGCCTAGAGTGTTAGGGTAAGAATAGGACTATGAAAACGTAATATTTTCTGATATTAAAGGAAATGTCAAAATAAAACTAAAAGTCACCTACTAAGGTACTAAGGGAGAAAGTATAGACTCTAGCAGATTACACTGAGATTAAAGATATTTGAAGAGGTTCTCATCTTCAGTTTCTCTTATCTTTTGAGATGTATGGGAATACCATCTTTCATACTAATCCAGTAAACAGTACTATCTGGCTCTGATGTTAGGAGGCCTTTACAAGCCTTGTTACCAGTAGTATGAGAGTCCAGCTTACATGTTTAAGAGTGAGCAAATGAGTGTGTAAGTGTGAGTGTTTGTGTATGTGTGTGCCTGAGAGGTGGTCCTTAATCTATTTCAGGTGAGTTTCTTGAAGGACAGGTTAAATAAACTGAATGAGCTGATTTTATCGTCATGTGGTGATTTTTATTTATCTGATAAAATGCTTAGAAAGTAATTAATTTGTCATGGAAACATCTTGCTACTGTATATTTGCTGAATGTGTGATAATATTGCCATGACACAGGTGGAGAAAATGAAGTTTTTAAAAAGCGAAAATAGCCAGAGTCTTCGTATATTTCCATCAGCTCATTTTTACTCAGACTTCTCTCTTTAAAAACAACAACTTTGCAAGGCTCCTCACTTAATAGTTAAGCGAGGTATCTAAGCTGGTGAGGTTAAAGAAAAGGTGCGGGGGGCGGGGAGTATAATAGAGGCAGCAGAGATGAGGTAGTAGATGTTGGTGCTTCGTTCTCTCTCCCCGGACCGACGATGACTGATACATCCATTAAATTTCAGCCGAGGCTGATTGACTGAGTGGATTTATATACATTTAAAAATGCAGGTCATATACCTTTTCTGATAGACTGTAAATGAGAAATAGGAATTCCTTTAAACCTCAAAGGAGGAAATCCATAGGCGAGGCTTTCTAGTCAATAAAGCTGCAGTGTCACTCTTCTTGCTGTGTTTGTACAGTAAGTTTTAGTTAATAGATAAATATTATGCCAGGCTCTCCCTGACTTTTTCAGCAAGAGGTAATTTGTAAATTACCTCACATGGTGGTGAAGGTTTTCCAGCTTTTGTTGCAGTTTGAACTGCATTTTAGACATGAAGGGGGCAGAAATCATCCCTCGCTCCCCCCTTTTTTTTTTTCCAGTGTAACAAGTGAAAATGGCATTAGTTAAGGAACAATGACTTTTATTCACACCCATTCTCTCAGTTCCTTGTCCATTTGTCCATTGGAATGAGCCACTTATCATTCTTCCAGGTTTTTCCTCTTTCAACATCAAGAGTTATGAAAGGAAAATTCCATTTTTTTCTGGCCCTCCATGACAGGTAGACTGAAGATTGTGGTCATTTGGATTAAAAACATATCCATCACCACCAGCCAGCAGGTTATTATGATGTCTCCTTTGAATATATGAATTTCATGCACTGCATGTTGGAAGTCTAAGAATGCCAACTTTTTAGATAAAGAATTATCTCATTGGTGATGTACAGCACACTGTTGCCATATTTTCTCACTTTTACAGCATTCTTGCCCTTATCACCCATAATATAAATCTTTTGCTTTCATATTTAATAAAACTACTAGGTAACAACCCCCTGTACTCAGTACAGTCAACCAATCACACACCATCATTTGGCTATCATTATTTGTTTTCTTGTGGCAGATATTTTAGTAGTTCTGTAGTTTAAATGTGACAGCATATTTGATACAGCAATGCAGGTAAATAAGCAGATGACCTTATGTACGTGCTGGCGATGGCCTTGGCACGCAGCCCTCAGCCTCGTGAGATTCCAGGGATAGAAAGATAGATGAATGAATAAAGTTCACAACATCAGTCAGCATTATTACCTGAACTGGCTAATCCATCAGCCAAAATTTGGAGAGTGGGGAGAAATATGTACATGTGGGTCTAGGCTAGGATAGAAGTTGCCGTTTTTCAAGAGATTGTTTTTCCTGAACTCAGTTCCCTGAGTCACAGATGCTTTGGTTCCTTAGACATTGGAGAGAGGCATCTCTTCAATTGGGGCTTCTGAAGTGATGAAACCAAACTCCTTACTTCATTTCCATTTATTTCTCTGACACCCCCTAAGTTTATTTCTTACTATCCACCATCATATTGTTTTTTTAAATCTGTAAGGTTAATGCCTCTATACTGACCATCACTTATTGTTTATTTTGTGATTTTCCCATTAAAAAAAAAGAGGCATAGTTATGAGTAGAGTTTGCACAGGGACATATGTGCTCCACGAGGAAACTTTCAATTTTTTTGTTTGTTTGTTTTTGAGACTGAGTGTTGCCCAGTCGCCCAGGCTGGAGTGCAGTTGTGAGATCTCGGCTCACTGCAAGCTCCGCCTCCTGGGTTCACGCCATTCTCCTGTCTCAGCCTCCCGAGTAGCTGGGACTACAGGTTCCCCCACTACGCCTGGCTATTTTTTTTTTTTTTTTTTTTTTTTTTTTTTTTAATTTTTAGTAGAGACGGGGTTTCACTGTGTTAGCCAGGATGGTGTCCATCTCCTGACCTCGTGATCCACCCGCCTCGGCCTCCCAAAGTGCCGGGATTACAGGCGTGAGCCACCGCTCCCGGCCGAAACTTGCAATCTTACACATCTAACTAGTTAGCTAATGGGTAACGTTGGCCAAGTGTTTCATGAGATGGATTGTAGTAATTTTTCCTTTCCCTGTTTTCCCTCAATAATTCCTACTGAGCTTTGGATAAGAACAATCAATATCCCTGCCATATGTAGTTCCCTTCTGGAAACTCGACAGATGACCTGTCCACATCTTAGGGACAAACGGAGGGGACAGGGGCTTAAACCTCTAGGGTGTGGCCAGCAACTACTGAGGCTGAGAACTCTTAATACTGTGGGTTGTTAAAGTGACTCCACAGAGAAGTTTCCATGGCTCTTGGTTGAGACTATGCCTTTTTTCACAGGAGTCATTTTTATTTCCAGAAGTAGTGACAGATAGGTTTCACACTATCTTGTCTTATTTTCCTTGTGGTTAGTGGCTAATATGGTTGAATGTAGCTAAGCAGTTTTAGAAGTTGCCTCCACATTTTCCCCCGACCTGTGTTAAATTGTTATCCACATGGAATCTGATGGAGGGCTCTAACCTCATTAGTTTCTTGCATAACTTCCACACAACCTTAATTCTTAGCATGGCTATTTTGACCTTCCCTGAAATTCACCACGTTTTCTTTTGGAAAAAGACCTCATTAGCACAGCTAGCACCATGCCTTGCGCTTCGAAGATACTCACAAAAGATCTGTGAATTGACTAAATTAAAGCTGTGCTATAAACACCTAGCATAACCTCTTAATCTCAGGTACTGAGAATTAAGGAAATCATTTGCTATAACATTGTGTAAATTGATGAAAGATTGTAAAACTCAGATTGCATTACTAAAGTGCTTAAACAAACACAAATCACAACAAATCTCAAAAACTGAATAACTTTTTGTGAGTGTTAAGTTTGGATTTATATTACAAAATCAGATGTAGTTGTAATACTTGATTATTCCAAAAATTAGAAATGATATTTTGGGCTGGGTGCAGTGGCTCACGCCTGTAATCCCAGCACTTTGGGAGGCCAAGGCGGGTGGATCACTTGAGTTCAGGAGTTGGAGATCAGCCTGGCCAACATGGAGAAACCCTATTTCTACTAAAAATACAAAAATTAGCCAGATGTGGTGGTACTTGCCTGTAGTCCCAGCTACTGGGGAGGCTGAGGCACGAGAATCGCTTGAACCCGGGAGGTGTATGTTGCGGTGAGCTAGGATCATGCCCCTGCACTCTGGCCTGGGTAACAGAGTGAGACTCTGTCTTAAAAAAAAAAAAAAAAAAAAAAAAAGAGAGAGAGAATTTGTTCTACAAATTTGTAGTAGTACTTTAATTTTGCATAATGCTTTAAGCTTTTCAAAAGATTTGATACCTATTTTATCTTGTGAGTCTCAACATTCCTGTACATTAGATAAGATAGGTATTAGTATCCCATTTTATTTAACAGATGACTGAGGCACAGTGAGTTAATTAATTTATATTAATTATACATTTTGATACAGTTAATTAATGACAGCAAATATATGGTCAGGAAGTTCTACCTAATATCTAGCTCCAGATTTCTATGGTGTGAAATAAGTCAGCTTCTCCTTATTAGAAGACTTTATTTCTGTACCAATTAAGGAGTAACTATGATATAAATAATCTTAGTATTTTTTAAGTTGCTCTGTAATTTTGACTTTTCAACACTATTATTCTTTGTTATTGGGCATTTAAGAAGGACTAAGTTACATTTTTTGTTTTTATTTTAATTTGGTCACAGTTTTGTTATTTTGGGGTCAAATAGTCAAGACAGGTACATCATGGCACTTACTGAGTATACAGTTGTTTAAGAAAATTAAAGAACAAAAAAACTTTAGAAGATTAAAGTGTTAAATATAACTATGTCTGCAGTTGACATATTAAGTTGGCTGTTATAAAATATTGATATTAAATCTCTGTGGTACAGCATTTTGTAGTGCAGAGTGAAGGATTTCAACAGAAAATCCAAGTTTGGTTCTGGTTCTACCACAGCCTTCTTTCCTCATCTGTAAAATGGAGATAACACTCATTTTACAATGTTGTCTTGAGAGCCAGTAGGGTTGTAATATTTTCCGCTGCCATAGCAGAGAAAAGAAAAAGAACAAACTTTCTGTATATCTTTTTGGGACATATAAAATTATATCAGTATTTCTTAAGAACATTATTTTGAGAATTCACCATACACTGTGAGATGTGGTGGTGGAAGAGAGAACCATCCAAGCATCTATGCCAGCATCTTCAATGATCTAGGTTGGTGTAAATACACTCTAGGATGTTCTCATAAGGAAATTGCCTAGCAATAAATTTCCCAGAACAGATCCTTGTTGATAAATAACACGTGACTGTATACATGCAATGTTTAACGCTTTGTAAGTCCCATGCTAACCACCTTTTCACACTGGTGAAACCTTCATGATCTTGACTTCATGGTATCTAGAATCAGATACTCATAACTCTATTATTTAAATTAATGTCATAAACATATATTTCAGACACGGAAACTCATGAGATCAGGTTCATAGCATAAGTAAACAGAAATGATGTGTTTACTTGATGTGATGCTTTGTAATTCATTCATTTACTTATTCAACAAACATCTCTTAAGTGACACATTTATTAAGAAGCTGACATGAACTCAGCATAACATGAAGTACTGGGGATACAAAGTCAAATATGATTTATAGTCTAGCCCTCAAGGAAAATGTTAATTTAAAAAACTTTTTATTTTGAGATAATTATAGACTCACATGAAGTTGTATGAAATCATACGGAGAATCCTGTTTACCCAGTTTCCTTCAGTTGTAACTATTTGCATCACTGTAGTGTAATATTACAACCAGGTAATTGCAGTTTGTGGACTTTTCAGATCGCACCGATTTTGCTCATATTCATTTGTGTGTGTGTGTGTGTGTGTGTTTAGTTTGTGGACTTTTCAGATAGCACCAGTTTTACTCATATTCATTTGTGTGTGTGTGTATGTGTGTTTAGTTCTATATAATTTTATCACATGTGATTTTTGTAATCACTACCACAGTTTAAGAAAATGATCAGTTCTATGACAAAGCATTAATTTGTTTTCATATTATATATTAAAAATTATACTTTGTCAAAGAAATTGTAGCTTGACTAATTATTATATATTATTTGTAGAACACTAGGAGTACAAAAACCTCCTCTGTTGATTCCCATAATATTTGTCTCCTTTCTTTTCATTCATAAATGAAGATAATATAATAGCTTCATAGCTGGGCTGTAAACACTGAGTTCAAAGATGTGGTCTGTTTTGTTTACCAAGTTATAGGCTTAAAACATGATAGGAATGAATGAGTGAATATATGGACAATGCTGGAGCCAAAACAGTGTTTAACAGAAACAAAAATTGGGCCAGGTGCAGCGGCTCATGCCTGTAATCCCAACACTTTGGGAGACCGAAGCGGGTGGGTTGCTTGAGTCCAAGAGTTCAAGACCACCCTGGGCAATATGGCGAAATTCTGTCTGCATTTAAAAAAAAAAAAAATTAGCCAGGTGTGGTGGCACGCACCTGTAATCCCTGCTACTCGGGGCTGAGGCGGGAGGATCACTTGGGCCCAGAAGGTCAAGAGGCTTCTGCAAGGTCTGATCATGCCACTGCACTCCAGCCTGGGTGACAGAGTGAGACTATATGTCAAAAGAAAATAAAGAAAAAACAATGAAAAAAAAAAAAAAGAAAGAAAGAAAAGAAAAGAAAAAGAAAAAAGAAACACAAATTGACTGATTTCTCTTTTCTCCTTAGTTACCTTCAGTAGCTTCCCATTACCTACAAAGTGACATCTAATCTAGGTAGTGTGATATTTCAAACCTTCTGCAATCTGGCCCCAATGGGCTTCTGAACCCAGTTCTGATTCCATATCCCCTACAGTATACTTCAGAACCGCCCCCTTCTACACTCTCTGAGACTATTCCCTACTTTCTCACTTTTGGGGTCATCCTCCTTCACCCTAAAATGGCATTTTTCTTCCTTGCTCACTGATATCCTTCTGATTCAATGCAAACAATTTTTATTTAATCTTGTTAAAATTCACAATGAGATATACCTTCCATTTAACAGCTTTAGCAACCAAGACTTGTAGATACCATGTCAGAGTTTACCTTTAGCAAATGACAATGCTGGTGAACTCAAAACCAGGCCTTCCAATTAAAAATCTTATAATCATAATACTACCTCACCCAGTAGGTTTTTGGGTTTTGTTTTGTTTTATCTTCCATAAAATAGTTTTTCTATGCTTAATGTTTTATTTCACAGATTCTTGAGATTGTATAAACAACACTTTTATTTAGGAAATGTGTGATCCAACATTTAAAGTCCACAACTTTTTTTGTGTGTGAATTCATGGTTTGTTCATTTACTCAACAACCCAGGAACAGGGTTAAATAGAAATGTAAAACAATTAATTCATAGTGGAAGGATGGAAATGTAAGTATGTACAGTCATTTCTCCATGTCTGTGGGTTCTGCATCTGTGGATTTGACCAACTGCAGATAAAAAATTTCAGAAAAAAAGGATGGTTTTATCTATACTGAACATGTATAGACTTTTTTTTTATTGTCATTATTCCCTAAACAATACAGTATAATGACTATTTACATAGCATTTATATTATATATGCTATTACAAATAACCCAGAGATGATTTAAAGTATATGGGAAGATGTCCACAGGTTATATGCAAATACTACATCAATTTATATATGGGACTTGAGCATCTGTAGACCTTGGTATCTGAGAGGAGGTCCTGGAATGAATCCCCCATGGATACTGAGGGACAACTGTGCATTAAAAAGGATGTTAAAGTTGGGTGTGGTGACTCATGCCTCTAATCCTAGCACTTTGGGAGGCCAAGGCAAGGGGATTGCTTGAGGCCAAGAGTTCAAGACCAACCTGGCCAACGTCGCAAGATGCCATCTCTAGTTTTTTTTTTAATTACACACACACAAAAAGATGTTAACTGTAATTATAGAAATAGGTGCGTAGTATTATGAGCCTAAAGGAAAGAGTGTCAGGAAAGACTTGCTGAGGAAATAATAACCCAATTGTACTTTTACTGATGAATGGAAATTGTGCAGAAAGTGGAACCAAGGGTAAGAAAGTTGAATTCCAGAGAGAAGGTAAAGCAGTGTGAAAAGCTGATTAGCATGGGGACTTACAAAGTGTTAAGCATTGCATGTATACAGCCATGTGTTACTTATCAACGAGGATATGTTCTGGGAAATTTTTTGTTAGGCAATTTCCTTACGTGTACATCCTAAAGTGTATTTACACCAACCTAGATCGTATAGCCTACTACACACCTAGGCTATGTCATATAACCTAGAGGCTACAAATGTGTACAACATGTTTCTGTGCTGAATAATGTAGGTAATTGTTACATAATAGTAAGTATTTATGTATCTAAACATATCTAAACATAAGGTACAGTAAAAATATAGTATAAAGGATAAAAAATGGTATACTTGTAGACGACACTGAGCATGACTGGAACTTACAGGGCTGGAAATTGCCCTGGGTGAGTCAGTGAGTAAATGGTGAGTGAATGTGAAGGCCTGGGACATTACTGTATCCTACTGTAGACTTTATAAATACTCTACACTTAGTGAAAGTACATTTATTTTAAAATTTCCTTTGTTCAATAATAAATTAGCCATAGCTTACTGTAACTTTTTAACTTTATATAAACTGCTAAAATGTTAAACAACTTTTTGTCTCTTTTCATCATAATACTTAGCTTTGAACACAAACATGCTGTACAGCTGTACATTTTTTTCTTTATATTCTTACTCTATAAGGTTTTTTCTGTTTTTTAGATTTTTTTTTTACTTGTTAAACTCTTTTATTAAAATATAGACACACACACTCCCTTGCCTAGGCCTACACAGGGTCAGGAGTATCCATATTACTGCTTTCCACCTCCACATCAAGTCCCACTGGAAGGTCTTCAGGGCAGTAGCATGCATGAAGCTGTCATCTCCTATGACAACAATGCCTTCTCCTGAAATACCTCCTGAAGGACCTGCCTGAGGCTGTTTTACAAGTAACTTTGTTTTTTTTTTTTTTAGTAAGTAGAAGGAGTACACTCTAAAATAATGATTAAAAAGTATACTAAATACATAAACCAGTATTGTAGTCATCTATTATCATTATCAGTACAACATGTTGTACATAATTGAATGTGCTATACTTTTATATGACTGGCAGTGCAATGTGTTTGTTTACACCAGCATCATCAAAAACATGTGAGTAATACATTGCACTATGACGTCACTAGGTGATAGGAATTTTTCAGCTCCATTATAATTTTACAGGACCAGTGTCGTATTTGTGACCTGTTGTTGACTGACATGTTGTTACACGATGCACGATGGTTTAAGATACAAGGCTGAGGTTGAAGGGAAAGGCCGGGTCAGCTCAGGGAAGGCCGGGTCTGGACACTCGGATTAAGAGACCTGGTATCCTGTAGCATGTGTGGAGCCATTGAAAGGGATGGATGGTGAACTTGGCCAGATTTGTCTTCAGGGATACACGCAGTTTTATTATTCTACAGAAACCCCTTTTCAGGAAAACATGAATTAGCTGTATAATTATGTTGTTTCTCCTTAATACTAAATGCTATAACCTTTGTGTGTGTGAAAGTTAAAGGCAAGAAATGAGCCCTATGATCTATTTCCTTTCCTGCTAAGGAAAGTGTTACTTAGGTGTTACTACATCAGAAGCATTTGGCAAATTGGTGATGAAATAATTTTTCAATTTATTCCAGTTGCTATGCAAGTTTTCTTACCTGGTAGCCTCTTAGAAATTATATATTTCTTTTGAAATGTATCATTTTACCTACTCAGGTTTTATATGTGGTATTTTTCTCCCTAATACATTCTACTTTGTGTATATATACTTTTAGCTTAACCGTATTTTAAAAAATCAAATGACTATCCTCTTTTTCTTATTTCTACTTCCTAAATTCTACATTTTTCTTTATTCTATATTCTATAGCATCTACTTCCTTATTACAAAAGCCAAACCAAACCAAACAAAGAAAATGTTTAAGCCTACCTTGACTGACTTACACTGCACATTATGACTACCCACACATTGCAGGTTTCCTAAAGCCATTTTATTATTGGACATATTTTGAGGGAAGAAAATGGCGAATGAAGGCAGGTTAGCTTTCTTTTCTTCCAAAATATACACATGAATGCATTTATGTTATGTTTACAGTTGCAAGGATTTTATAAGTTTTTAAAAACAGAATATGAAAAACATTTTATCATTCAAGTCAGTGAAATATTTTTCACCGCAGGCCTTAGTTAAGGAAAAGAGCTGGCCTAAGAGATGGAAATCTGGAGTTTGAATTGGGTTTTGCCTGTAATTCTGGGAGTCCTTCAATAAGTCCTCTCACTTCCCTAGTCCATTGCGTGTAAATGAGAGGTGGAAGTAGGCACTGATAAAAGAATATTCTAGATCCGGTTATTTATGATCTGGTACAGAGCATAGGAATCAAGGAAAACTTCTGGTAATGCATTGCTATTATGTTTAACCCATGGTTTAAAATTTTGTTTAGATTACCTTTTAGATACAATTTACAACCAGACATATTTTCTGTGCAGTTAGATGAGGTTTGACAAATATGACCCATATAATTCATAAAACCCCCAGCTTCCCTATGTTCCTCTCTAGGCAATCCCCACTCCTTGCTCCAGAAAAACCACTGTGATTTCTATGATGATGATTAGTTTTCCTTGTTCTGCAACATCACAGAATTTTAGAGTATGTATTCTTTTGCATCTAGCTTGTTTTACTTGGCCAGGATGTTTTTAAGATCTAGCAATGTGATTGCATTTATCACAGTTCATTTCTTTTTATCTTTGACTAGGATTCCTTTGAGTGCACACACACATGCAAACACACACACACACACACATATACACACAGGTATATATTTCATAATTTGTTTATTTGTTCATCAGTGATGGACATTTGATTTGTTTTCAGCTTAGAGCTAATATTATAAATAAAGCTGTGATACACATTCCTAAGCAGTTCTTTTTGTGGAGATATGTTTTCACTTGTAGTAAATATCTAGGAGTGGAAATGCTGTGCTATGGTGTCCATTTAACTTTATTAGAAACTTCCAAACATTTTTTTTTCTGATGAGGCTGTGCCATTTTATACCCTCCCAGCAACATATGTGATTTTCAGTTGCTGCGTATCTTCCTCAGCATTCATTGTTGTCAGTCTTATGAATTTTAGCTTCTCTTATGTGTGTGAAGAACCGAAAATTTTCTTTAATTTGGAACTGAAATAGAAATTCTAAAAATTATGGAATGCATGTTATAATTTAGGGATATCAGAATTAGCATATTCCTTATTGAATAATGAAAATCTTAAGAGAGTTGCCTTATATTTTTTCATCTGTATAATCTTTAATCAGTTACATTTGTTTATGACAACCATTGATGTTTTTATAGGGACTGTAAAGATAATATGTTTGTGTGTGTAGGCATATTTATTCAGGTCTCAAGTTTTTTGTTTGTTTCAGTGTTATAAAACAGCTTATCTTCTTTCATGATCTCCCATATCTCTTAAAAATCAGGCTTTTATTACATCTGATAGTTGAAATCCTAATTTTTAAAAACCCAAAAAATCCCAACATTTTGGATTTTTAAAAAATGTGTTATGAGACTACAAAGTCCAGCCATGGACTTTACATGTTAAAGTCTTCTCTATAAAAATATATTTATGGGTGATAATCAGACCTGTGATAAATATAAATTTTATATCATAGTCTCTCCAATTATTTCTGAAAGTGAGGGAATAATATTATGTAACCTAGCTAGTGTTCTATAATACTGGGTAAGAGAACAAAATGGTAATTACTGTAACGGTTATAGAAAACTTAGGTAGTGAGCCTGTTGACTAAATGTGTAATCAAAACTCACCCCAGTATTCACATGGTACCTTTTTTGCATTTTGTAATGGATGCTTGTGGATCTTTATGTACTATTGCCTTTAGAGATAACAAATTTCCACAGACTTGGAAAGCAATAAAATACATTTAACACTAAATCTTTACTGAGCATAGTTTAATCTTTCTCTGATACAGAAAGCACTTTCTAATTTTATAGCTCTGCAGACTCATTATTGCGAATGCCAGTTATTATATTGGCTAAGAGTAGAAGCAATGGTGAATCAAAAGGATGTGCTAATAGAATCTTAGATTGAGGGAAGTTAATGTGTGTTTACCCATATGCATCTCTGTGTTTTACGATATATGTAATTGTTTTCCATTTCTATTTCTCCTAGGTTTTTTCCCCAACCCTTCTCCACTCTTTCTGAATATATACACCACTCTCTTGAGTTTCCTTACCTAAAATACAATTTGAGCTTTTCTCTATATGAAAGCGATGACAAAGTGATTTTACAGCCAGTTCTGAAAGTGACTAAACTTGACAACAATTGTATTTTATGACAACCTCTGCTTTCATGTCCCCGGCCTACTTTTATATCTTTTTTTTTTTTTTTTTTTTTACCCCAAATATGAACAATTTCATATCTCTTCATTGGCTGAAAACAAATCCCCTTACCAGGAATACATTTTAATGGAAGAGAGCCTGCTTCACATACGTCACCAGAGCCTTAACATCTTAACTCTGTAATATTCAATTTCTCACTCACTGAGAACCAAAGCCTTGTTTTTTGTAGTTTTATTTTTGTTTTGTTTTTGTGTGGTTTGTGTTCATAAAGGTTGGGGAAGAATTAGTATTATGGAACTAAACCAGATTAAGGGGGAATGTGAATTAGATTTGGTAACAGATGGTGCTGTGGAAATTAAAGGTTCTTTGCGAATGGAAGCGACAGCAGCTTGCCTCTGTTCTCTCTGTCTCTCGTTCGTGCACTTGATAGACGGGTATAAATCACAACAATCCTGTCTTGACAGCCAATTTCGAGAATTTGATCTGGTTAAAGACATGGCTTTCCCGCTCCACTCACCGAAACCTGCTTCTATTTTATTTTTACACAGCACCTTGTCATATTTAGAAAAGCAGGCTTGCCTGCTTCCTCTTAATGAAATTTTTTCTTAATTACAGTTTTAGCTCTTTAGTGTTAATTACTTTTTCATTCAGCCTGAATTTTCGTTATATCTCTCAGGGATTTATTTTTTTCTTTTTTTCTCACCCTTTTCACTCACGTATATTCTTTCGTTTTTTTTCCCAAAGATCCTTTTCATTATCAAAAGTTGTTGTCAGAGGCACTATTTGAGACTCCTAATTACCAAAGTTATTTTTTTTTAGGGAGAAAGACTTTCAGATGATGTAGTAAAGTTACCAAATCAGAAAAAATTTTTAAAGTGCCAGAAGCAATCACCAAAACTAGCACTGATTTCAACAAAATTTCACAAAAAGGTGAATGACAACACTTATTTTCACCTAGTAAGGGCTGCAGAAATATCTGTTCTGTTGGCTAAAATAAATCCCACCATGTAAAAAGACATGGCCACAGTGTGGCAGAACCACTTCATGCCTGTGTTGACCTTGGGGTGGTCTAGGGATTCCGAATTAAAATGCAATCTTCAGATGTAGGAGACGCTACATGAGAGACCAGGAACACTGAACAAACTGCATGGATCCCTTGCATCCAGATTCTCAGATCTGACAAGCTTAGGGGCCAAGTACTAAGGTTGCCTCTGACAAATCCACATGGCATTTGGGCTTCCAACATATCAAGGAACAGGAAATAGAAGAGAGGAAAAAAATCACTCCAAAAATGAAGAGAAGATTCTTTGAGCAAGCAACTAACAGTTGGTAGAAATGAAGCTTCCTACTGGCAGTCAAATCAAATGTAGTAACAACTCAACAGCTCCCCGCTGCTTGCTGACAGCGTGGTGTCACACACTGGGACAAACATTCACTTAGACACTGATTGCAGGGAAGTGCCCTTCCGCCAACACCTCCCACCAAAAACGTAATGAGCAAAAAGAGAACCATTTCTAGGAAAAAACCAAGAGTCCCATTCCCCAGCTCCCCTAAAATGATAACGTTTCTGTTTGTCTTTTTGTAGCCCACTGGGAGTGAGTGTTCAGTTGAATGTGGTTGCTGCAGTTTCCTTGTTATGTAGCAAGTTGTTTAATTACTTATTCTCCTGCTACACACACACAGACATATACACAACACACACACACACACACACACACACACACACACACACACACACACACACACACACGGGCCCTGGCATGCCCCTGAATGGTGACTCAGTGCAGTGGCAGCAAAGGAAATGGAAATTTGGGAGTTTGAAGAGTACTCCTTGGTCCAATAGTCCTTGCTCTCAAGGTCTAATCAGACTCACAAGGCAGTGTGTTTTTTATTTGAGTATAATATATGCTTTTTAAAAATGGCCGGAGTTCTTTAAGAAGCATGTAGGCAAATACTCTCATTTTATAAATGAGAAAACTGAGAGTCAGTGTGGTACAATGACTTGGCTCCAGTTACACAGTGCCTGGATCCAGAGCTAGAACCCATGTCTAGTGCTCTGTCAAATACTGCAGGAAGTCAGGGCTCCCTGGGAAAGGAGAGGAGAAGAAAAGCAAGCAGCAGAGACTCTGGTATAGTCCCTTTTTTTTCAGCTGATTTTTTAGAATGGCAAATTATATTTAGACATTTTTCTCTGCATGTTTGTATTTGGACTTTTGAATGTGACAAATAACAAGCAGATCCTGATTTGAACTCTTGGCTTTTCAGTGGCTTCTACTGGCTTCACTGAATGCTATCTTGCTGCTGAATAATCCTTTAAAAAAAAAAAAAAAAACCTGTCATGCTACAAAATAAATCCTTAGTCATTTCCATGGCTTGAATTAAATATATGTGCAGATATATGTTATTTTCCCTTGCCTGCAAATAGTGGCTTGTGTGTTTTAGCTTTACTTTCTCTTCAAGTAACTAGCTCAATGAAATGTTTATTTAAAAAGAGGATAGAGGAGGAATTTTTAGGATTAATAATTAGCTGAGTTCCCCTCCTCCCTGCCTCCCCACTACTCTTCTACTTCAGCTGGACAACACCTGATACCAACAATATAATGTCAACTCTGCTATAGATCGCCCAAGACCAGCTGCATTTACATCCAGATGTTAACTACTGCAGACTAAGCTATTAAGGTAAAAATATAAATGTAGTTTAACTGCTACCAACAGATGGAGTTTATTATCTCTGATTGTACTGCAAATCTCCATCTAACACAGAAATTTTCATATGTGCTTGAAGCAACCTTTATTTCAACAATGATTTCCTAGCATTTAGATTTGCTCAACACTGTGATTCACTCAGTTGCAGAGTACCTTTTAGAGTTCCACTCTTGGTGAACTGACCTATGTCTGTGGAGGCAGCTGGTTTATTGGTCACTGTAATTGCTTTTGCAAAACATTTTCTTAATGAGTAAAGAATGACATCAATACTATGATCTCCATATCCTTATATCAACTTCTGATAGCATTTGCATTTCCTGTTTCAGTATAGCAGAGAATAGGAAAGGGACATTCAGGAAGCCTGAGCTTTCATTGACCTCGATTTGATTTGTGAACTCCATCACTGGAGTGTCTGTGAGTAAAGCATCTATATTCAATTGTAATTTGTAAAGATCAGTGCATAGACTTTCTATGAGTTGAATGTCTGTTTATTTCTTCTCTAGCGCGGTGCTGTGGGAAGGTCTTCATTTAGCTGTCAGTCCCCTTCTGTTGTGTCGAGTTCTCTTCGGTGAGCTCCTTGAGTGCTTAAAAACAGAATTGTCTGAACACAAGCAAACTTTATTGATCCATATTTCTGTTTGAAAGACCAGAGATTTGTAGAAGTAGGAGACTATTGCTTTTCCCTAGAAAGCTTACTGCAGAGGAGGTCTGCTCATGGCATAGTAAATCTCTAACACCGAATAAATGTTACATTCAGCATATATTGTAAGCTTCATTTTAATGATTTATCTTGGGTACTTTTTTTTTTTTTTTTTATCTCATAGAAACCTTTCGTTTTAGTAGTGGTCCCCACCCATTGCCTAGAGCTATTAGACTCTACCCTGGGCATAGTGACCTGGTCAATACTGGGACATCTACTGCCCAAATGGTTGACTGTAGCACACTGTTCGAAAGCCCTGCTGTCTTTAGGCTTTTGGTTCACAGAAGAGTAACTTGTGTAAAGTAAGAAATATTTTCAGGGATCGGAGACAAAATGCTTGTTTTTCCATCTGCTGTGCATCTTTGTTTCTGTCTAGGAGGTTTTCGAGATTCTCTCTTCGGATCCATTGGCGTCATGTAGTTGAGCAGTTGTGAGGATATAGTTAATTAAGCTGCATTAGGGCAAATATACACACTTGTTAAAACACTTAATTTGCCTCAATAATATTGATTACATGGCAGAAGTTTGTTTAAACTAAATGGTATTTCCCCCCTACTGTTACAGTTTTTGAATGCAATCTGTATAATAGCTAATAGCCATCATCAGTTAAATATCATGTTAGTTATAAAGTAATGTCATAAGAATTGATTTGGACTTGGCAGTGGAGGAGAGCTCTCCCTTCAAAGCCGATGTAGATGATTAGCCAGAGTTTTAAGCAGAATCATGGTTCATATAAACTGTGTATATTTTATAGACTTATAACTGCTCTATATTACATGAGTGCCCATTATATTAAAGAAAGCTCAGACAGTTAATTATGCAAAACATCATGTATGCAATTACTCGGCATTATTATGCATTTAACAGTTTTATTGATTTGTCAGTAGCTCACTTACTGTATTTAGAGCCATAAACAAGAGATGCTCACCCCCAGATTGAAATAGGTCCAAGAAAACAAGCTAAGGATAAATTGCACTACTAAGCGCCTCTGCATCAGATCGAATCCCTAAACACAGAAACTGTCAACAATCATAATGTGCAACACATTGTGATATCACAGGACCATTTCTTTTCCCATTAATAAAGTTTATCAACCAGGAAGCATAAAAAATCACCTGGCAATACAAATTGAAGCAACCGCAATTTCCTACATCTAAAATAGTCTGGATGGCTTAAGGAAATCAGCAGTCACTTCCAGCTTGCACAGCATAGGAAAATGGGATGCTGCTGTGTCCACAGACACTTACACCACATACATACTTACAATGCCCCTAGTCCCCATTAGTTTAGTCGATCTTATTAGTGCATTTCTCTTGCCATTTTTCTGGACTTCCATTGCAAGGAATGAATTGTCTCCATTTCCAAATCCCTTAGATTTCGCAGGAGTGAAGACATAGGATTCTATCGGTATCTTTATATGTCAGATTGAGTGACAAACCATCTTGGTTTACTTGGGATTTAGGGGTATCCAGGACATGGGATTTTACTGCTAAAACCAGGATAGTTGACCAACCTAATATTAGAAAAAAATTAAATAAGAAAGGACCATTGAACTCTACAACCCTAAAAGCAGATAGGGTTTCGGTGAGGTCCTGCTGTTAAGAGTTTGGTCAGTAGGTATGAAATTATAATGCATGGGACACTTTTATTTCAATGATCAGCCAGAAATGAGTTGAAGGTCTTGGTTACTTGTACTGAATTTCCTTTTTGCTTGCAGCAGAGAGCTTTTTACAGAGTTTGGAGAGCTTTCAGCTCTGATTTTTCTTTTTAGGGGGCTGGCTCCATGTCTCCACATTACATAGCTCTATCTCTTGTCAGCAACTCAGGCACCAGCTTTGAGGGCAGCTGTTTTATTATTCTTGTTCTTCATGGAGTAAGCTAGAGAGAGTCTTTTGGACTAAATGCACAAGTTATTTGTTCAAAGAATCAAGAAGCAGTATTACTAAATCTAAGTCATTGTGATCCTGATATACAGAAATCCATTCTATTAGTAGGGCTCAATGCTTGTTAAAGCAGGCCTTAAAATTGTACAGAAGCATGTGTGCATAAGTTGCCCATGTGTTTTTATCTTTCTGAGCGTGTGGACCAGGATTCACAATTCTTCCTTTACAATTAATGATCTCCTTCCGTTAGGTTAACCAGGCAGACCTTAAGATATTTCCTATTAAAAGAAAAAATCCTTTCTCTTCTTTTCCCAACTAAGCCAGTGTACCTTAATGCAATGATGATATGTTAGACCCAGCAGTTGTCAAAGCATCGTATTACTGTGATGCCATAATGACACCCTGTCTCTGTAAAGTAGTCATGTTTTCTCAAATCACACGTTGCACCGTTGATTTCTGACATGACACTTCATTCGGTTGCTTTCCCTTTCTTCAGCATCACCATTCTCTGACAATAGCAGCTGGTGCCCATTTTGTTACTAAGTGATTCACATTTTGCCACTTTACGAGAGTGCAATTAGTTGAAGCAGGGGGAAAAAAAGCTCATTGTAAAGTAGCGTGCTTGAAGTTGTAACTCAGGCTGCCATGGGAGCTGCTGGGGTCATGGGCTCTGAAGCCTGTACCTCTGGGAGCTACAGCATTAGTCTAGAGGTTTTCTTCTGAAAGCATAAAACACACACACACACACACACACACACACACACACACACAAATACACACTATAGGCTATTAAGAGCTTTTTATTTTTTTAAACACAAATACTTAAATATTTAATCTGGTAATTTCAGAACATAGAAAATCAACCAATCACCATAGATTCATTTTTGTTTTGAATCAGTAGTGATTTTGATAACCTTCTTTTCCGTCCCTGAAATTCTGTGATTCCGATGAATCACACAGAGGAGCTGGGGACTCTTCTTATCTCTGTATTTGCATGTAAACTTGGAGGTTTGCTGCATTGTGTCCTTATACAAAAATATTGGAAATAAATTTTTAAAGCATTTGGAATTTATAATGATGATGATTACCTTTCCAGGCCCTTAAGGATGACAAAGAAGAAAAGCAAATATGTTGACTTCTTTAGTTGACATTTCTTTAGCCTACCAAAGGGTTTATTATTGGTATAGATATAGTAAAAGTGGCAGAAGATCTTGCCTTAGTATAACAAACGAGAAGATCTAAGATGATCTGTACACACATTCCTTAGGAGAATTTTATGCAGCCATTTTCCCATTTATTTCTCCATTTGTTTTAGGGGGGAAATACAGTAGCAAATGAATTCAAGATCTGTGTAAAATTCACATGATGAAATACAGCTGCTTGTTAAGAACTTGTATTTCGGTGAAAGGGTTAATAATGCATAACCCTATGGAACATTATTGTTATGCCAGTGTTTAACAAATGAAAGTACTGGCTGAGCTTCAGACCTTCCATTGAAATGTAGAGCCCTTTGAACATCAGCACGTGCATGTGGAGATTCAAACTCCTGACAGTTCATTCACGATCACACATTTACCTGGATGTAGGTAGAATCTCCGAAAACAATTACTAATCCAAAAATAATTACAATATAAATTGAACATTAACTTACAGATTATCCTTTTTTCCCCTACAGCAGCAACTTTAATTGATTCTTATTCTTTCTTTCTCTCACTCTGTGTACACACATATACGCACCATTAATGAACTTTCAAAAATTACATCTTTAAATAGTCAAACAACTAAGACATTTTGTTTGGCCGATTGTTAGTATCTAACACCAAAGATAATTTTTACCCTTGCTGGCCCTAAGCAGGGCTAGGAAACGACTTCTTAGGTTGAAGTATGATCATCAGAATTATTTGATGCTGTATCTCAAACTGTGTTGAAATGCTTTTTAAAGCCCTGAAATTTCAGGTAGGCTGTTAAATTCCTCAAACCTAGTGTCTCGTATAGAAACTAAAGGTTATTCTTGACATTGTTATTTCCCCCTCCAGTTTATTCTCAGGGGGTTCATTCAGAGGTTTTGGGAAGGGAGCTACCTGGTCCTACTCCCTGTTCATCTCACCATTTCTCTTAAAATAATGATAGTAACCATACTAAGGCTTTAAAATAAATATTTCCCACATATTTCGACACATGTTATTTCTATTCATAATTCTTAACTAAATTTAGATTTTTATTAATCCAATGTGACTTAAAATTTCTGCATTAACAGCACAATGTGGAATTGGGCTTATTCTCTTTGGCTACAGATAAAGCCATCATTTTGAAAATGGCTCTTTCTGACAAAAAGGTGTTCTTTTGAAATAAAGTCCTATTCACTACATTCCTCTTAGAGTTAATGTGAATTTTAGTGCCTCTAATTTTAGATTGAAGTGAAGTCTAGAATAAAACCCACCAGCTGACAATTGAATTTATAGATAGTTGTGAATATTTCAGGCTTGAATAATAGAGCTGTAGAATTTCAGAGACAGAGAGGCAGAGAATTAAGACTCGCTGTAGTTTTAGGTTATAATATAATAGTGTCTAGGAAGTGTTCAGTGTAATGAGCTAAGTAGTAATTAGGAGACAACTGTGTTCTTTCAGGGATTCTGTTTAGGCATCACTGCAAACCCTGGGTGGGTGATGCAGTAGGGCAGACCTGCAGCCAGGGCAGTGGCTCCTTCAGCCCTTTTCCACTTATACATGGGCTGTGGATGTAATTGCTGAGAAATAAAACCAGTAGATCTCTGCGTGCCACCTCTAACTTGCTTGCTTGCTTATTTATTAAAATTGAGTAAATAAACACCATGAAAAACTCTGTTGTCCTCGAGACATCTCTGCTCTGGACCTTGGAGTCAGGCCTGAGTTCAGATTCAGGCTGCACTGCTTCCTAGCTGTACGACCCTCAGCAAATTTTGAAAGGTCTGAGGCTCGGTTTCCTAAAGAGAAATATCTCCCTTACAAAGTTATCTTGGGGATTCAATGAGGGGTAATATTTGTAAAGTGCTCAGCTCAGTGCCTGGCACATAATAGGCACTTGATAAATGGCAATTCTGACTTTTATTATTTCCACGGGGCAAAAGATATTAATTAAGGAAACACTTCGTGGCAGGGCAAAAACATGCACAACCTGCAGCACAAACCCAGTGGGTTCACTTTCATTTATGGCTCCAGTGGCCAGACCTTGTTTAGGAGAAGATATTTCTTCTGTTTCAAGGACCTCTCTGGCAGCTCGTGCCTCCTGAATTTCCTTGTTTTATCCAGCCTATTGCCAAGTTATGGTGTGAAATTTTGGATGCGACAACTTGCTGGAGAGTCCTTATTTTTCAGGGACTTTAACAACATGCATTTGACACATAAATATTTGATGGTTTAGCAAATAACTGATCCGTAAATGGGAGGGCAATTTCTGGCCTTGTTCTTTAAATCAAGAGTTCTGCAAATTTTACAAGTCCATGAAGAAGAGCCTGAATAAAAGAAAACTGGGGTGGAAGTGACCATGGAAGATACAGGAAAAGAGAGAGAGGAAAAAAGAATTTTTAAAAAGAGGGCCTGAAGATCAAGCAGCCCCAAGCAACTCTCCTCTGGATGAAAAAAAAAAAAAAAAATTAAATAAAGAAATGGTGCCTTGTAGGCAGATGGTGAAATAGTTAATTGTCATAGCTGTGAGAAATTCAGTGCTGGAGAGAGGAAAGGGGAGCAAGCATGGTTTAGTACCCTAATAACTTCTAACTCTAGTCTAAGATCATAATGTATGTGCGCGCAGTCCAGTAATTATAAGGTAATAAGTGAAGTGGTGGTGTAAGTGCTCTAAATTAAAAGGAATTCACAGGGCTGCTGTAAGTCAGTGCCGACCCGCTTTCTTTCAAACGTTGACTTGAGGAAAGTGCTTAGCCCAGAGTGCTAAGGAGACAAGGAGAGCGATCTATTAATTACAACGTTCATTAACAGTGACGGGTACAAGGCAGCAGATGCAGAAGAGAGAGGACGCCGTAGTTCAGGCTGGCGAGGGGGATATTTTTTTCTTTCACTAGTTCTTGAGGAAAGGACAACACAAGTGGGTGGACGAAAGCACGAAGATATTTTGGTGGCTTTCTCCTTCCTATTTGCTTTCTTCACATCCTGATACTGCTTGACTTTAGAAAGCTGTGCAAGATTTCTCAAAGTGAAATATCTTTGGTAAGAGGCAAACCTTGCCTCAATGCTTTGCTCCTGAGACCGCCTTCTTGGAACAGTTAAGTGAAACTTCCTGCCAGAAAAGTTCCATATTTTTCTTCATTTTAAAGTAACCGAACAATGGAGTACCTGGAGGAGAGCATGAAATTTGCGCAATGATCAAAAATCATTAGATTTATAGTGAAAGAGATAACTGCATCCCTTTGGTTATCCTGTGACGAGTCCCCCAAATTCTAGTGAATGACCATTACCCAGAGGGATTCCCATAAATCAGCTTTCCACTGGGAAGCAATTATATAAGTCCCTTTCTTGACTGTCACCTCTTCTTTCTATAGTGAGTTCTCGGAAGCTTCTTAGAGATTTTGCTAAACAAGATTTTGCACAATGGCTAAATAAAAAGAAAATAGGACCAATTATATCTTTTCATCTAATTACCTTTCCAGAAATTCGGTCGCTTGTGAGACCAACAAAGAAAGAGGGATGAAGTGTTTCTTCCAGATAAGAGAAACAGTGTGCCAGATTACATGCTTCATCATTTTTCCTTTTAGGAGGTATAATGTTAAATGACAAAAAGAAGTGGGGGAAGGACCATCACAAGTATATTTTTTAGGACAAAATTTGATACATTTCTACTTTACTGAATATAAATATAACATCAGATTTTATAACATCAGATAATATAATATCAGATTTGTGAACTCACAGGTATACTGAAGGCTCAAATGGCTTTTACTGGTTCATCTCTTAAATAATGGCATATGTGAATGTGCATGAACACATGCACGCATTTATTAATGAATGCTAGTGATCAGTCACTAAGTTTTGCAGGCTCTAGGAAATAATCTTTAAATATTGGCTTTAATTTTATACTTGATGTCTTTCTATATTGCCAAATGGCTATGAAATAGAGCAATTTAAATAAAGAAACAAAGTGATTGAGGATATATTCCCTATGTGTTTTAGTCAGATCAATAAAAGACACAGTTATGCTTATGGAAGCGTGCTGACAAACAGTAATTACAGAGCTGAGAATCATCTGTTCAGCCTTGAAAATAAAAGTTTTATTCCGCTCATAATAAAATGATTGCAGCATCAGAATGAGGAAGGAAAGGTAGAGTGAGGATAAATACAATTTTAGAAATGGTATAGACTTTGCAAATCACCACCTCTTCCATTGATAAATTTAGAATCTAGAGTTGATTTAGATATTGACACTGGTTCTCCAAGAGAAAGGTAAAATGAAAGCAATTGGACCCTTTAGAGCTTTTGTTTATGGCCTGTCTGGGCCCCTTGTTGTAACCCTGTCATGCCCTTATGCTGATTACCTTCTTGTAGAACAAGAAGTATTGACTAGAGAATGAATGATGTGTAGTCCCTAGCCCTTAGGAAACACTCTCAAAGAGCAATGTCTTTAACATATGAATTTTTTAAACATATGAATGTTTTTTTTCCTCCTTTTACCTTTCCCTTTCCCTTTCTCTATTTTTTCACCATCTCTTTTGTTTCTACCTCTTTTGGTGTCTGTGTTTGACACTCTCTCCTCTTTCTCTCTCTGTATCTCCCTCAATCTCAGGCTTCTCTGCAGAATGTCAAACAAAGATCGACACATTGATTCCAGCTGTTCGTCCTTCATCAAGACGGAACCTTCCAGCCCGGCCTCCCTGACGGACAGCGTCAACCACCACAGCCCTGGTGGCTCATCAGACGCCAGTGGGAGCTACAGTTCAACCATGAATGGCCATCAGAACGGACTTGACTCGCCACCTCTCTACCCTTCTGCTCCTATCCTGGGAGGTAGTGGTCCTGTCAGGAAACTGTATGATGACTGCTCCAGCACTATCGTTGAAGATCCCCAGACCAAGTGTGAATACATGCTCAACTCGATGCCCAAGAGACTGTGTTTAGTGTGTGGTGACATCGCTTCTGGGTACCACTATGGGGTAGCGTCATGTGAAGCCTGCAAGGCGTTCTTCAAGAGGACAATTCAAGGTTAGTGTCGGACCTGGGAATACTCTCCCCACTTCCAACCTCACGTGATGAGTTTTTGTTTTTCCTTATTCTTATTCTCATAAGTCAAGTACCATAGTTTTAATTCTCTCTCGAGTAGAAAATAGAAATAGATTACAATTGATAGTGGAAGATTTATAGACTAAAATCCCCCCAGATATACTCCATATCTATTAATTTTCCTCTTACTCTTAAGCTTTAATGATGCAAGGATAATAAACTTTGGGTAGGGTTTATAAGCGCATAGTTATTATTAGAGCAATGTGGGTCTATAGAGCAACTGTACAAATGCACATTGGACTAACAGTGTTTTTGACCCCTTTGGATCTTCTTACAGATGCATGGAAATAAATACTTTAGACCAGTGATTTTCAAACTTGAGTGTGCATTAAAATCATCTGAAAATCGTGTTAAAATGTAGATTCCTGGGTCCTACCTCCAGAGTTTCTGATTCATTAGATCTGGAGTGGGGACCTGCCTGAGATTGTATATTTTAAATAAATTTTCAGGTAATGTTGATGATGCTGCCAGTCCAGGGACCAATTTTAAGAATCACTGCTCTAGACCAATTTAATTACCTACTCATCTTTATTTTTTCCTTGTGGTTGGCTATACTTATTCTAACTTTTAAATGAATTTATGTAAAAAATTTCCAAATTATGCCAACAAAATGTCATCGAATGATAGAACGTACCTCCAACATATATAAGTGATATATACCCCAAACTTCATAGATTTCAGATTTATAAATAACATTATTTCCCCCATATAGTGTAGAAAAATAGGACTGAAATTTGTTTATGCCCTTTTAAACTGGTGATCTACAGATCTAGAATTTAGTTCATTAAAAAGCTATATATATATATATATATATTCTGGCAAAAAAATTCACGTTTTTAGTTCTCTTGTGATTCACTTTTGAAGAAAATAGGGGAAGGAAAAACATATATTTTGAGGATCCACAGCTCACCAATGGTTCTGTTCAGTGGTTTATGAAATGTGTCTTCCTAACAACCAGTTATGGACACGAAGTCTATCTTCCCACATATCAGTGGTTCTCAAACTTGCCAGCTCATTGGAATCAGTGGAAGACTTAAAAAAACATGCTGATGCCAGGGCTCATGTCCCCAAATTCTGAATTAATTGGTCTTGGGTACAGCCAGGGAAAGGGGGATTTTTGAAAGCTTCCTAGGTGATGGTTAATGTAAAGGCAAAGTTAAGAACCACTGCACTGTACTGTGTTGTATTATTTGACAGCAGTTCTCAAAGCACAGTGGCTGTACCAGCAGTACCAGCATCATCTGAGAAAATGTAAGAAATGCAAGTTCCCAGGCCCCCTCCTGTATTAACTCAAACAGAATCTCTGGGTGTGGGTCTAGCAATCTGCATTTTACCAACCCTCTGTGTAATCCTGATGTAATTCAAATTTAGAACCACTGCTCTAGACCATGCTACTGCTGATTTACCACTGACCATAGACCATCATCATCTAATGGCCCCTTGTTGGGCAGAACTGAAACCAATTTATTTGGAGCCTTCATAATTTTGTGATGTACTAGTTTTCAAAGCACAAAAGAAGTAATGTTTGTTAAGTGCTAATTCTTTTAAATATTTCCACAAAACATGATTCTGAAAACCCTTATGTGTACATAGAGCAGTCTCCCACCTTCCCCTTTTTTTTTCTTTTTTGTTTTTGAGGCGGATTTTTACTCTTGTGGCCTAGGCTAGAGTGCAATGGCATGATCTTGACTCACTGCAACCTCCATCTCCTGGGTTCAAGTGATTCTCTTGCCTCAGCTTCCCAAGTAGCTGGGATTACAGGCAGGCACCAACACGGCCCACTAATTTTGTATTTTTAGTCGAGACAAGGTTTCATCTCATTGGTCAGACTGGTCTCGAACTCCTGACCTCACGTGATCCACCTGCCTCAGCCTCCCAAAGTGCTGGGATTACAGGCATGAGCCACTGCGCCCGGCCCACCTTCCCTTTTAAGAGCATCTGGAAATCCAACTCTTCTCCATCAGTTGCACTGAGCATTTTAGTGACAATCCCTAGTGGAATTGGTTGTACTGTCTCTCCCTTGCTTTTTTGTTGTCTGTTACATAACTTCCTTGATCTGTGGCTGATGAGAACACAATCAAAATGTTTACTTAGTCAGGTACAGTGGCTTATGCCTGTAATCCCACCACTTTGGGAGGCTGAGGCTGGAGGATCCCTAAGGCCAAAAGTTTAAAAGATTAATCTGGGCAACAAAGTGAGAATCCTATCTCTGTAAAAAATTTACAAATTAGTTGAGCATGGTGGCATGTGCCTGTAGTCCTGGTTACTGGAAAGGTTGAGGCAGAAGGATTGCTTGAGCCCAGGAATTGCAGGTTGCAGTGAGCCATGATTGCACTTCAGCCTGGGGTGACAGAGCTAGACACAGTCTCAAAAAAAAAAAAAAAAAAAAAAAAAAAATGTTTACCCAAAGCACAATTTCTCAAGACATCATACTCTTACATAGTAGATGAGATACTTAATCCTAATCTTTTCATAGCCTTTCATAGTTGTAATGAAGAGCACAAAGCCAAGTTGTATGCAGTATATATGAATGTCCTAAATATCTTCATAGCTGTATCTTTATAATTTCTGGCTCAACATTGCTATATTTACTGATATTTTCTTACAAAAATCTTTAATTTACTGGATCTTTATTTTCTTTATCCTCATCTATAAGTTGAAGGCATTAACCTCAGAATACTTAAGTTTAAAATGAAATAGAAAATCACATGGAAAGCAAGTAAGCTAAAAACAATGGTGGTCTGTGCACAAGGCTTTTTATCACCTCTGGGCATTTGAGAAATCTCTTCAGTCTATTTGGTACCACTGCAAAACTTGAGAATGAAAGCACACCTCATATCTTTGGGTATTTACCAGCCATTGTTCAACAGTGTTGTAACCCTTATGGTTACAAAGTATATAAAATTTAAATTGTTATTAATTTGATTTTGTTAACTCAGTTTACACAGCTCTGCATGTAACTACACAAAGATAAGCAAATATTTTGGGATAAATTCAGGAGCACTGAGTGCACTGATATAAGCAAGAGGTTCTCGATGTGAAAACCACTCCCATTTATTCAACAAATATTTACTGAGAACCTACTGCGATTCAGACAGCAGGTTGGTTGGAGTGTCCTCTTATGCACATTTTATTAAAGCTTTGTTCCCAAAGGCTGTGGATTGAGATGAATTCCTCTAACAAATGTCTCCTGCCTTGAGGAAATACCAATGTTTAGGGTTTAGGGGATTAAACCCTCGAGTCTTTGGTATGTTTTGTAAAGATAGAATAACAATGTGAAAAAATTTCCTGATACATGTCTCAAAACATTTTATAGGTTAGACATTAATAGCTCTGCAATAGTTACTTACTGAACAATACTTAGAATAGAGCAATTGGAATTCTATGCATGATTATTCTTTAGGATGCTGAAATGCTACCAAAAGCTTAACAGAGCAAAGCACAGGGTGATTCTTGGCATTGATGTATGTGCTCAGTTTTACTCCATATTGGAGAGAGCAAGTTTCAAGGATTTTGAGCAGAAGACAGAGATGTCACTGTCCAGATTAGCACTCTGGACTTGCCCACCTGGCTGTGCTTGTAGCTGGCAGCTGCGCAACACTTGGTGAGGCTACCCTGCTAGCTACATCATCAGGCATCACACTGTGGTGCTCACTTAGCCCCAAAAAGGCAGTGAGGCAAATAAAGGGATTAAATTGTGAAAGTATAATGTAATAATTAGAGCGGTAATTGTAAGGAAGATTGGAACGGCCCCTCCTTTCTGTGGCCAAATACAGTAGCGATAGCGGTTGAACTCCAAAGATGTTGAGTGTGGCCCAGACTCTTATTCCAATGCTGAAGCTGCCTTAGAGTTCATTCTCATGCCTTCAGACAGCATTGCAGCCAAACCACCCTTCACAGATCTTAGTCTCTCCCTCCCCTCCATTAAAGCTCTCTAAGGAAAAAGAAGAGATTATGTAACTCCCCTTGACAACAAGTCTTTCTAGACTAGAGCCCCAATGGCCAGGCCGTTACATAAATGTGACTCCTGCCTCACCAGGGCCTGATTCTACTCTCACTGACTTAAGGGACATGTGCATCCATAGGCATTTGCATGTACGCCATCATCTGTTAAGATCTTTCCTTTTTTATATATCTTCTTCTTATTATTTTTGAGACAGGGTCTCACTGTGTTGCCCAGGCAGTTGTACAGTGATGTGATCTTGGCTTACTGCAGCCTTAACCTCCTGGGCTCAAGTGATCCCTCCCCCTCAGCCTCCCAAGTAGTTGGATAACAGGCATGCACCACCAGGCCTCCCTAATTTTTCACTCTTCTGTAGAGATGGGATCTCCCTATGTTGCCCAGGCCGGTCTCAAACTTCTGGCCTCAAAAGATTCTCCTGCCTCAGTCTCCCAAAGTGCTGGGATTACAGGCATGAGCCATCTTATTTCTTATTTTAACAATTTATTTTTAGGATTGGTTATCGAGTGTGTAATAAATATATAAGTTTAAAAAGTTGGGAAAAATACTTCTTAAACTTGGAACCAAAAGAACATCTATCCAGAACACATGTTGAGAAAAGTAATACAAATTGTTGTTTTCAGAGCTGAATGTGCTATTTCTGTTGTGAAAGACAATTAATCATGGATTTCAATGAAAGGTAAATAGAAAGGAATATTTTACTTATTGACTATTTTCAAGTTATCATTGAAAAACTATTGAATTAGGTCAGCATTTAGTTGGGTAGAAACCAAAGTTTTGCTTTTTTGTTTTTGTTTTCAGCTGACCAAAATTCTTTTTACAAAACTTTGACAGCTCTACCCTGTCATCAAATAGGGTTACAATGGCAGCAGCGATTTCATGTCATTTTTTAGGCATAGTAATTTTGGGGATGTGATATTGTTATTTTGATTTATTTTCCAATTCCAATTTTGGCCTTAATTCATAAATGAGTGGAGCCGGCCTTCCTTCCTTCTTGCCTGCCTGCCTGCCTGCCTTCCTTCCTTCCTTCCTTCCTTCCTTCCTTCCTTCCTTCCTTCCTTCCTTCCTTCCTTCCTTCCTTCCTTCCTTCCTTCCCTCCTTCCTTCCCTCCTTCCTTCCTTCCTTCCTTCCTTCCTTCCTTCTTTTTCTTTCTTTTCTTTTCTTTTCTTTTCGAACTTCTCATTAAGAGTTTCTCCTAGACTCTTGTTAAGGAGGCAAGAGAAGGAAAACATCCTTATACCCAAGTAGGTCAATACATATTTCAATTGTTTAATAGACAAAAAACACTGGCCTCCTGAAGTTCTTCTGTCCATATCATAAGGACAATAATTTTATAAATAGTTTTCTTTGTGTAGATAATATAGCCATTCTAACTGCTCCTTATAGTGCTATAGAGTATTCTTCTTTCCCCCACATTTAAAAAGTAGGAAATCGTATATTTTAAAATATGATATTTTAAAAAGATGTTCATTATAGCATGGGTTTTGGATTTATAAAAGCCAGGCCCAAGTCTCAGTCACTTACCAGCTGTGAGACCTTAACCCCTCCGTTCCTCTGTTTCCCAAGTGGTGAGGGTTACATGAAAGAATGAGTATCAAAGTACTTGACCCATAGTAAATGTACAATAAATTATTAACTTTGGTTGATACTGGGAATGTGACTGGGATACGCAGACACTGGATGGTTCGTGTCATATAGCACAGAGTTATCCTTGATGCTAAACTAGAAGGACAGGTATGTCACCTTCCTGAGCTCACAGCTGTCTCCACCCTTTAGCTATGATCACAAACCCTCTCTCCCTGTAGCCATTTCTCACTGACGGTGCCTTTATATGATTGGAGGCATTTAGGTGAACTGTCTGGGAATTTGTTTAGTTATATTTAGCTCATGGTGCTCAATTAACTTTATTTCCCTGTGAATATGGATGGGAAACGGCATACATCAAAAAGCAAGCCTGAATTTGGAACTTGCATAAAACATTAAATTCTCAGTTAGCTTCACATGTGAAATTTAGGCGCTGAGGTAGTAGCATATCTTCCCTGCGTGAGGTGTGGGAGTGACCATTATGGAACTAAGTCCACTCTGAACACTGTGGGGCCTAGGACAAGAGTACAGCACACACCCAAATACTGCATAGTATATGTAAATATGTTAAAGTTATAAATCAAGATACCAAATCCCTAAGTGAAATTTGTTCTAGTCTCTTATTTGACCAACTATACCTTCATAATGACCTGGGAGACTGACTTTTTATTAGTCAGACTTTGACTCCAAGGAGCAGTTTTGTGTCAGTGAGAGGCAGTGCAAGGAGAGCTGGTTCATAGCCTGCAGCCCATCCCCTTTCTTTCCCACTCCTCTATCTCCCAATATTGTACATAGGGTGGACACCCTTGCCCACACATCTAAGGCCCAGTGACCCCTTCCGAGCAGTTGTTTCTTAACCACGCACAGGTCTAATGTGCACACCAGAAAGGCAGTTTAGTCCAGTCTAGCTTCCAGAGGACACACCCAGGAGAGAGTCCCACTCAGACCCTGGCACTTCCATGGGCTTGTGGTGATCTAGCCAGGGAGTTTGAGGATGCCAGGTACTCAGGATCATGGGGTACTTAGGGGACGGCTGCAGCTGGGCTTCGTTCCCTTCGCACTTTGAATGGGATCCTTGTGCTACGTATACCTTCTAAAGCCCACAGCGTTCAGGCAAGGGCTTTTCTTGTCGGAGGCTAAGGTGGCATTAATGTGAGCCTAAATCTCACCTTAAACATGGGGCATTAAGATTAGTCATTTTCTTGCAAGCCATATGCTAAAGGCATGCGGGCATAGCCCTTGGATCTGATGCAACCAACTGCTTTCCTACACTGTGAATTGTATGACTCCTTCCTGAAGCAGGCAGTGTAGTCCTAGAGGATCTTTCCTGGTGTGGCATTTCTTTTGCCGTCATGTGCTATTTCAGTCTTAGAATGTTTTCAGTCATAGAGAAAATAAGAACTTACAAATTGAGTGTACATGATATGAACCTTCCAAGGGAAACTAATAAAATGTATTTAACCCAGTGTCTAGAGAAAATAACTACCTCAGTTTATAGTAAATGGTAGCTTTAAAAATCTAATATGTTCTAAAATTGAAATCCAAAATAATATGGAAATGTCTAAATTGACTTGATGAATCGCAGTAATTATCAGTTTGAATGCAGTGTTAAATTAAATATAGAAGTAATATTTTCCAAAGAAATGTTGTCTATAATTCATTGCTTTAACTTTCTTTTTTGAGACAGAGTCTCTCTCTGTTACTTAGGTTGAAGTGCAGTGGTGCCATCTTGGCTCAATGCAACGTCCGCCTCCTGGGTTCAAGTGATTCTCCTTCCTCAGCTTCCCGAGTAGCTGGTATTACAGGCACACACCAGCAAACCTGGCTAATTTTTGTATTTTTAATAGAGACAGAGTTTCACTATGTTGGCCAGGCTTGTCTCAAACTTCTGACCTCAAGCGATCCGCCCTCCTTTGCCTCTCAAAGTGCTGGGATTGCAGGCATGAGCCACCACGCTCAGCCTGCTTTAACTCTTAACTTGCTTTTGTTATAAGTTTGACTTTTCCACTTCTTCTTGCATTTGATGCCAATTATGTCTGAGCTTTTGAAATGCATTAATATTGCCAAATTATAAATAACAAGTATCATTCTACTCTTGCTATTTTAATTGTTAGGTTCAGTGTTTATTTTAATAGTAAAAGTTAGTATTACAGACTTTCTTTTTTGGTGAAGATGTACTGTATGAATTTGTGTCCTAAAACAGCATAATTTAGTTTTTCTTTCTATGGTTTTGACTTACTGGAACCACTTATTGGAACAAATGAGTAGTGATTCCTTTTCCATGGTTTGTTCTGACTTGGGGAGTCACCTAAATTGTTATACTTCTGAGGTTGTCAAAGAGCTACTGGTCAGCAGGCATTTTCAAGAGACAGATAATAAATTAGATAGTTTAAATATCTTAGGTTATTACATATCTTAGGATCTGTGGGCCACATGCCTTCTCTGTTCCATACTCTTTGTTTTGTTTTTTAAAACTGTTTAAAAATATTAAAAAACACTCTGAGCTTGAGGGCATTCAAAAACAAGCCCAGACCTGGATTTGACCTGCTGGTCATAGTTTGGGCAACTTCTAAACCAAAACACCCTATTTATCTTCCTTGTAGGCAACGTTGATGAACAAGATTTCTACGCCAAAGGATTTCCTAGGCAGTTTTGTGTACATATCATTTATGAAATTGAAACCCAGTCTCTATCATGATGATTTTTTTTAGTCTATTATTTCCCTTTTCAGAATATTTTTACTTCTTCAGAATTTTCTAGTCTCTTTTCTCTGTTTGGATATTTCAAGCCTGTTTGAACTACACATCTGTAAGCACTATTATATATATATGTGTGAATATATGTGTGTGTGAGTGTGTGTGTGTGTTGGCTAGCTAATTAGAAAACAGAATCGGTGTAAATTAAGACAAAGTAACAGAGTGGCTGATGAAAAAAGATCTTTGGGTTGTGTAAAATCAGAGTGATTATTTTCAGAGATTTTATTTCATGGTTGATCTTTGATCAAGGAAAGAAAAACATAATAAAATGTAATGATTCTCACTACATTTTTGTCCTTCAAATATTAGAAACTCCAGTTTGCAGGAAACAGAATCTCTGCTGTCATTTACATGTTTATTAAACACATAGCATTATGTTACTGTATTTCAAAAGTCATTTAAAATAGGCACATCATTTTAGCTTTGACTTGTAGGGTATATTTTCCTGTTGGGTGACACTACATAAGAGCCTATCCCATGTAAGAGGTATATGCCAGTGGCATTCAGGATGGACACAAATTTGCAGCAAAACTTTTAATGCCCAACTATAGCTCATGTCAAATTAGGCTAACAAAATTAACTTTCCTAGCAATGTATTTGCAAAAGGGTAACCTTCTTTCCTACTGTCTCTGTTACTTCACAGTGATTTGGAAGAAGTGATAGTAAGTGTTTCATATTCCTCTGCTGAAATTAAATATTTATTTATTTGTTTATTTTTTGAGACAGAGTCTCACTCTGTCACCTGGGCTGGAGTATAATGGTGTGATCTTGGCTCACTGCAACCTCTGCCTCCCGAGTTCAAATTATTCTCCTGCCTCAGCCTCCTGAGTAGCTGGGATTACAGGGGCTGGCCACTACGCCCCCAGCTAATTTTTGTATTTTTTAGTAGAGACGGAGTTTCACCATGTTAGTCACACTGGTCTCGAACTCCTGACTTCAGTTGATCCGCCCGCCTTGGCCTCCCAAAGTGCTGGGATTACAGGTATAAGCCACCACGCCTGGTCTTATTTATTTAAAATAATACATTTTGTAGTAGCAATATCACTAATTCATGATAGTTACATTTAATAAAAGGACAAGCTTTTTCATAGTTTTTCAACTTAGTGCTATCTTTTTTTTTTTTTTTTTTTTTTTTTTTTTTGAGGTGGAGTCTCACTCTGTCGCCTGGGCTAGAGTGCAATGGCGTGATCTTGGCTCGCTGCAACCTCTGCCTCCTGGGTTCATGTGATTCTCCTGCCTCAGCCTCCTGAGTAGCTGGGATTACAGGCACATGCCACCATGCCTGGCTAATTTTTGTACTTTTAGTAGAGACAGGGTTTCACCATGTTGACCAGGATTGTCTCTCACTCCTGACCTCTGATGATACACCCGCCTCGACCTCCCAATGTGCTGGGATTACAGGCGTAAGCCACTGCACCTGTCCTAAAGTTAGTTCTATCTTTATACTTTAACCGAACGTATAATGTATCTGTTACATAAACCCATATTTCATGGATTCTGCTGTGTGATGTGGCCTATATTAGAATCCAAAAAAATACGGATGTAATTCTGGAATAAATTCTCTTTACATACGCGTGCTTAATCAGAGCCTATACTCTTATTTATTTTTCCTTTAATAAAACCCTCTGCACTCAGAAAATAAAAGCCATTCCCCATGGCTCTCCTGAGCTAGCGTCCTCAGAAGGAGCAGCATGGATGCAAAGCTGCCCTCCAGGTGCCGACTATGGGTGCAGCTGGCGTAAGACCCGGTGCCTCTCTGGTTCCAGTGTGGGAGCATCCCCTATCCTGACCCGTCTGGGCCACTCAAACGTACCTGTTCCCGATTCAATCATTCTTTTATGGAAAAGAAGCCCTTGCATTGCCATTTCTTCCAGTGATTTTTTTTTGGTGGGGGGAGGGGAGTTCTCTTAATCTGCCCCAAACTACAACCTGTGAAGTCTATGAGCTCTCCTAGCAAGTAACTGTTGAGAAGGAGGTTTGTGTTGTTTTTATGTTACAGTCTAAGAGACCTCACAGATCACTTCCAATTAATTCTTATAAAAACGCCATTGACTTTTCTACCTTTTGCAAGGTAGAATTTTATTTGTGAGTGGACTTTCAGGAAGCGGGTGTGGCTGACTCTTTGCCTACAGATCACTGGACTCTCCCCAGAGGACATGCCATCCATAATCTCTATTATCTGATGACTATTTGTTTTGATGAAGGTACTGGAGGCAGTTCTTTGATTACAAGATAAACTCCCAAACAAAGACATCAGTGCCTTTCTTAGTACTCTGATAGCTTTCCTTCATTCCTCCTTGTGCTCCCTTAACCCAGAACCAAGTCATGACAAATAAGGTTGCTTCAGACCCTGTTAGAAAGCCCCAGTCTACCGAACACCATATTAAATGCTTGAGAGCAAAACAATAGGAATGATACTTTGTGCTTTATATTTCTCACAATGCATGTCTTTGTACATATGTTCAAATAATTATACAATAAAAGCCATTCCTCCCGTAAACTCAGAATTGGTTATGGGTAAAGCCAGGTAGGGTATATCAGAATATTCACTCTAAATGTAGGAAAGAAAACAGAAATGAATGATGAGAGTTGTGTTGTCAGAGGTTCCTACTGATGTGAGTCACTTTTGCTTGGTAACTCGTTGTGGGGGAATATGACTCAATATGATTTGCTAAATCCATAAGAAAGGTAACATCAGTTCTTGTTGAAAGTCAAACTATGGAAGCTGTTAGGCAACTGGTGAGGTATGACTGGGTGGGGTTCAGAATTTTGACATGAGTAAAGTCATGGGTCAGGACTTTATTTTCTTTTTTTGGTAAAGCCCAGGGCATTGATGTGTTTTCCTGATATATTACTGGATAAACTTAGACAATTTCTTAGAAGTTATAAAACACATTAACTCACTCAAGTTATAAACCACATGAATTCACTTTCTTTTAAAGTTGCTGATAATGAGACTTCAGTGATGTAACGGTCTAGTCATTGGAGCTCATTTATACGATTTAAAAGGTTTCACATAAGCTCAAAATTAGGTACAGGGTGCTGGTGTAGTATTTTAGCTTTTATACTTAAAAGCTAATCTGCTGATATTTAAAATAAACGACATTAAACTTAAAAAATGATTGTGATAAAAAACATAAAATTTACCATCTTAACCATTTTTTAATGTATAGTACATTAGTGTTAACTGTATGTGCATGATTGTGCAATAGCTTATGAGTCTTTAGTATTTCATCATGCTAGATGTAAACTCTGCACTCATGAAACAACTCCTCATTTCTGCCTCCCCCAGTCCCTGCTAGCCACCATTCTTCTTTCTGTTTCTATGAGTTTGGCTGCTCTAGATATCTCGTGTAAGTGGAATCATGTCGTCTTTGTCTTTTTGTCACTGGCTTATTTCACTTAGCATAATATCATCAAAGTTCATTCATGTCATTGTACATGACAGGATTTCTTTATAAAAATGGAATAATACAAGAGTCCCCCATTATCTGCAGGGGATGTGTACCAAGACCACCAGTGGATACCTGAAACTATGGATAGGACTGAACCCTACAGAGATGAGGGTTTTTTTTTTTTTCTATACATACATGTCTATAATAAAGTGTAATTTATAGATTAGGCCCTGTAAGAGATTAACAAAAATAACTAATACTAAAATAGGACAATTATAACAATATACAGTACTAAAAGTTATGTGAATGTAGTGTCTCTCTCAAAATATTTTACTGTACTACTGTACTTTGGGTAACTGAAACTGCTGAAAGTGAAATCACAAATACCAGAGGACTACTACATTCCACTGTACGGATAGACCACGTTTACTTTGTGCATTCATCTCTTGGCTGACATTTAGGTTGCTTCCATCTCTTGGCTATTATAAATACTACTGCAGTGAACATGGGTGTACAAATACTTGTTTGAGATTCTATTTTTAATTCTTTTGGATATATACATACACCAAGAAGTGAAATTACTGGATCACATGGTAATTCTATTTATAATTCTTAGAGGAACTCCCATACTGCTTTCTAGAGCAGCAGTATCATTTTATTTTACCACCAACAGAGCACAAGGGTTCCAATTTCTTCACATTCTTTTCAGTGCTTGTTATTTTCTGTTTTTTTTTTTTTTTTTTTTTTTTTCCTTCAGTAGCGACCATCCTAATGGATCGGAGGTGAATGTTTAAATATTTTTGGGAGATTTTATATATATATACCAAATTTATAAATACACCAAAGTTCTAATATTTTATCACCTTAGGCTTATATATATGGATAATGTACATAGTTGTTTTAAGATTCCTGAGCTTAATGCAATGCCTTTAGATGAAGAATTTGTTGGCCTATAATAATATTAATAGTGATAATAAATATATTAGTTTAATTTATAATAATAATGAATATATTTGATTTTGCAAAGTGTCACACATTGTTCTATATGCTTTACATTAATTATCTTATTTCTTTAATCATCCCAATGAAGTAGGCAGTCTTATCATTATTATATTGTCTTCTTTTATAGATGTGGAACTTGAGGCACAGAGAAGTATTTGCCCAAAGAACAACTGAGTCCCCAAAATCTTGAACCCATAGCCTGTCCTCTTAACCCTTTCATTACACTGCCTTGTATATTTTAAAAGCTTTTAAAAGATTGAATGATTTTAGATTGTATTTTTCTTGAGAGAATTTTAATCCATGGGCAAAATTGTTTAAGTTACTAGAATAAAAATGAGGAATTAAGAATATGCTTAATGTTACGATTAGATAATAGTCAAGGTTTTTAGAAAGGAGACAGTCAGAACTAAGTCTTAAAAATACCTAAACGTTTTGTAATTCATTTTTAGAAATCCCTTAAATGTGAAGCTTGAGAGCACAACGCTTGAGTGCCACCACCATTTCCGTTTCCTGTGTCAGTTCTCTGGATTTTTGTCATCTGACATTCATTTCTCCACCCAATTTTCGTTTGTTAGTCTTAGACTGATCTCAAAAATCTGTCTCTACTGATGACACTTCTGTATTCTTTAATTAATTATTTTAGGAAGAAAGAGGCTAATTTCTCTCCTGTTTTGATGTGAGAATAATTGTCCATTTGCATAAACTTTGTGACCACTCCAGAAGGCAGCTCAGAATCAATCCCTTTTTGCTGTTGTTGTTGTTGGTCTTGGTCTTTTTTTCTTCTTATGATGATGAATGCTAGTTACAAGAAGAAAATTTTTTTTAATCTTTATTTTTAACAAAAAGTTGCTATATTATTTGGAATTAAATCTCATTTTATCTCAATTGGAGCAGACTTAAAGAAAGGGCGTCTCTGAATGATACTAGAAAGAATATTCCTGAGAGATTATTTAGTTCAAGGACATCTTTGTTAATTTAGAATGTAGAACTGAAAATCTGAATGTACCTTTAGCATGAATCTGAATACATATCCCAAATCTACATTCTGATATCCATTTTCCTTTCAGTGTGTACTATTTACAGTTTCCATTTGAGGACGATCAGAGATAAGCACAAAATCTTCAAAGGAAGGAATGTAGCGCTATGTGTTGTCCTCGAGTGTGCCTTTTCTCCCTGCTTTGGCCTCCAGAACATCTTCACTACTCCCAAAGTGCCTCCTGCTTTTGGAAAAACCTCACTGTGCCAAGAGCTTTGCCCATGTTTTATATGGAGAACAATTTCGCATTTTGTGATACTTAAAGCAAAAGTTTTCCAACTGATTCTTCCATTTGTTCTTCTCAGTTATTATCAACTTACAAAGATTTCTTTAAAAAGTTTCTGTGCCTAACTTGGGGGAAACTACCTTACAGAGTCGTGAGCGAGAAAGGAATAATGGATGATAGACTGTAAAGTATTTTTGTCATTGCAGCCTTTTGTCCATATGGTTTAGACAAGAGATGGCTAAACCAAGGCCTGCGGGCCAAATCCATTTTGCTAAAGAAAGTTTTATTGGAACATAGCCACACCAATTCTAGTATAGCCTGTGACTGCTTTTGTGCTACAGCAGCTGAGTTAAGGAGTCACAGCAGAGATTGAATGACCCGCAAAGACAAAAATATGTACAATCTGGGCCTTTCAGAAAAGCTTGCCAACCAAACCCCTGCTCTTCTGTGGAAGAGTTAGAGTTAAACAAATATCCCACAGTGAAGGAGGCATTTTTACCCTATGTCCCTTGACAATCACCAAACAGGAACCCCCCCTCTGCCTGCTAAGTTGTCCTCTATACTTCTCTTTCTTACTCTTCGTAGGGAGATGCAAGGCACTTATCTGAAATCTCTAACACAGCAGACAGTTCAGGTATACAGATTTTATTTTAAACTTCAGATACAGACTACATGCCAAGAGCTTCCATTGTTTTCTGGGCTTTCCTCGTCTTTCTCTTAATCCAGCCAGCAGCCCTGTCTGAGTTCCCTGACCCTTGGGGTAATTACTGTTTTTTGAATGTTTTACCTTCCTTTATGACTGAGTTCATGGCATACTCTTTGGTTGGTTGGTTCGCTTTTGCTTCTCACAAAGTGCCTTCTGACTCAGATATCAGTTCTTTGTCTTTTGGCTGATAAGCACAAGGCCAGAAGAAATTCTCTGACTGGCACTTCCTTACTTCTGTGCTGAGAACCAGCACTGGGGCACTTCTTGAGTCCCTCTTAGCTCTTTCTCCTGCATTCCTTCCCTGAATACAGTAATGATGCTGTAATTATTGCTAATATTATAATCAAATCAATACTCACTCCCTGTCAGGAACTCTGCTAAGCATCTTAAATACATGATCTTACTTAATATTAATAGCAATCCCATAATGTATCAATTATTATTACCCATCCACATGTCATTCATAAAGAAGGTAACTCCAAATTTAAGAGCTGTTCCAAAGTCAAACAGAAAATGAGGTAGCCCAATTTGACTCCAGTATGTTAGCTCATAATCCATATGTTATACTGCCTCCTACAGCTTACATACAGATCAATTATCATTACTTATGTCAAGAAGGAGTTCCCCAAATCAGTATTAATTTTAGAGGATGCAGATATTTGTTGAATATATGAACTTGATCTTAAAAGCAAACTTTAATTCCATTTTTTCTTTTCTGACAAACTTTGGGCACGTTGATAGCATCCAAGAACAGAAGCACTTCGGGATGGTATTAGAAAAGGTTATACTTGTTCAAGGTAGAAGGGAAATCTCAAGAAGTAAAATTTCTATTTAAGAATCAACTGCTTTTGTCATATAGGGTATGATCCAAATGTCTCTAACTGGTCATATGAACTTGTACCAGTCTGCAAAAGTCACCGTAAAATGTACACATTGAAACCGTTTCTATCCAAAGATAGTGAATGCATTAGATGTAATTAGCATTGCTTTATTTTCCAAGAATATTTTATTAACAAGCCTTTTGTTGTTGTTGCATGTTTTGAAAGACAGATAGGCAGACTTGCATCAAGGTTATTTAAAATTCACAGGTAGAAGAAGAACATGTAAAAATCGATGTTGGATATAGAGCACAGCAAATTTGGAAGTTGTGGTCAGCTCAGATATTATATATTTCTTGTGGCAGTGGTCACCTTTGAGCTCTTTTATAAGGACTTCTATGACATGATCTGTGTACTGTAAGGGCTTAAAAACTAAGAAGAAGAGACTGTACACATCATGTAGGATATGCATTTTACACTGTAAAAAACAGTTGCCTTTTACAAGGAGACATCATTATATCAGAACTAAAAACATTGAATTTCTTTAGTCCTTGGATGAGAGACGTTTATATTCTCCATCATTTTCACTAGTGTATTTTTATTATATACTTACCAGTCCTTTTTAAACGTATTTCAGAACACACTCTCATGATTATGGATTACTTTTTTTTTCCATCATGAACATGAACATTATTTTGGGATTGTTAAAATGCATTGTGTACACCCTGACACCTGTTGCTTTGGTGACATGCTCTGTTTGGTTTCTGTGGAATTAAACCGGCCACCAACCATACTGGTACAGAGACAAGTTGAGGGATTTCTTTTTGAGGTGTTGAGAGATTCTGTTCTCTGAAAGCAACCCTATCCTATCCCACAGCTGCCCTTACACCATAAGTCTGACAACAGCAAAAGACAATGCCAAGATCCACCCTGAACCTATCACTCTCAGGCTCCTATGTCAGGCATCAACATTTCCTTTCTGACTGGTAACAACAGCAACAGCAACAGCTACGCAGAGTGCTCTGTCAGAAGATGAAACTTTCGTTTTTATTTCTATTCTTAACAACATTTAATTAATTACTTTTAAATGATTAGAGTTAGGCAGCATTGCCTCAGATTTAAGAGCATAAACTTTGGATCCAGGTTGCCTGGGTTCAAATCCTGGTTCTAGCGCTTGTTAGCTATATGATTCTGGGTATGTTACCTTATTCTCTCTCTGCCTTAAATCTCTAATCACAAAATGGGAGTTCACAATGTAAAGCACATCAAAGAGTACCTGAGAGTCTTAGTGTTTGTTATTATCCTGTTGTTAGGTATTGATATCTTAGCTTTTGTGGATGCATTTAAAGGCCATTGAACTGGATGTTGGGATATCTCAGTTTTAGTCTCATTTCTGCAGTTAACTAACTCATATTCTTAGAAAGAGTGTGGAGCGATCATAGGTTCTAGTGATAATAGATAAGTCATTACATATTATTGCTTTTATGGTCTTCTACATAAAACAAGGGGGCTGAAGCAGCTGGAATTTAGAATCTCTTTGAAATCAAATATCCTGTAAGTCTGTGTTGTTTTATGCCAAATAATATACTCTTGGTGGATAGCTAACACTTTTATTCTAAATTTTTAATGAATAATTTGGGGCTAAACACTAAAATGGGGGAATGAATAACAGACTCACTAAAAATTAAGTTGACAAATGAGTGTTTCCAATGGGTCATTGACTTGATCTGACACTCTCTTGTACACAGAGGATTCTGAAGGGAATAAGATGCTGCCCTCAAAGAATATACAGTTGGGACAGAACGGGGGCAATTCCACAGACACATATAATAAAGTGCGTTAAGTGCTAAGAGAGGGACTCATCTGAAAGGTAAGTGCGGGATGAACTAGTTACATCCACAAGGACCCCTAACTCAGTCTTAGGAGCCCTGGAATCATCTCCCTGAAGAAATGATAGAAGCAGCACATAGAGAGGAGCAGGGGGAAAGGATGCTGCTTTCTAGGAACTTCCAGTAATGCCATGTGGGTTTCAGACAAGCGGGTGGGCTTGAGATGGGGTAGAAGGCAACCTGGGACTGTGGCAAGAGATAAGGCAGGAATAAGGTTTTTGAAGAGCTTTGCAAATGCTTTGCCCTCTGTTCTAATCAGATCATACCCAGCGACAGGCACTGTCTGTGTGTGCTCCAAGGTAGAGACAGGAAGTGTTCATGAGCAGATGTAGTTGATGCCTCAGAAACTCACTTCTCAGACATTTTGGTACTTTCAAGAACAACTGTCTTCCTTTCCTTCTCAATATGTGTAAAACATAGCTAAATGCTCTCCCCAGAAGTGTTGAAAGGACAAAATCTACTTTCAGTGTCTCTGAGTGAATGGCGTATTCATTTTCACACCCTTGCATAAATCTGAGGAAGGTTATTTTATTTTATAATATTTGCAAACTGGAGATTAAAGCCTTAGGATTCAAGATAAATAACAATAAATGGGATCTTAAGACAGTTCTCTCCTTTTTCCTCAGAAAAGGGATCAAAACCGTATGTATATGATCTTAATACCTTCATTTCATGTAATTCTTACAAAGTTATAAAGCAGATATGATTATTTCTCCTTTTGTACTTTAGCAAACTGTGGGTAACAAAGGCAACTGGTTCAAGTTCACACAGCCAATAAAATGGTAGAGCTGGAATTTGAACCTAGGTTTGCATCTTCCCTTCTCTTCTCTTCTCGTCTCGTCTCGTCTAGTCTCTCCTCTCCTCTCTTCTCCTCTCCTCTCCTTCCCTTCCCCCTGCTCCCTTCCCTCCCTCCCCTCTCCCTCCTCCTCCCCTCCCCCCTTCTCTTCTCTTCTCTTCTCTTCTCTTCTCTTCTCTTCTCTTCTCTTCTCTTCCCTTCCCTTCCCTTCCCTTCCCTTCCCTTCCCTTCCCTTCCCTTCCCTTCCCTTCCCTTCCCTTCCTTCTCTTCTCTTCTCTTCTTCTTTTCTTTTCTTTTTTCTTTTCTTTTCTCTTCTTGAGGTGGAGTCTTGCTCTGTCACCCAGGCTGGAGGGCACTGGCATGATTTCAGCTCACTCCAACCTCCGCCTTCTGGTTTCAAGTGATTATCCTGCCCCAGCCTCCTGAGTAGCTGGGATTACAGGCGTGCACCACCATACTTGGCTTTTTTTTTTTTTTTCTGTATTTTTAGTAGAGATGGAATTTCACCATGTTGGCCAAGCTGGTTTTGAACTCCTGACCTCAGGTGATCCACCTGCCTTGGACTTCCAAAGTGCTGGGATTACAGGAGTGAGCCACAGCTCCTGACCTTTCTTTCTTTTCTCCTCCCCTCCTGTCACACATTCCTCCCCAGACATTTTTCTTAACTATACGCAAAGTAACATACTAAAGATGGACATAGAATGGACATACAAAAATTTTGTCCTAAAAACCAAACACCACGTGTTCTCACTCATAGGTGGGAATTGAATGATGAGAACACTTGGACACAGGAAGGAGAACATCACACACCAGGGCCTGTCATGGGGTAGGGGGAAGGGGGAGGGATAGCATTAGAAGATATACCTAATGTAAATGATGAGTTAATGGGTGCAGCACACCAACGTGGCACATGTCTACATATGTAACAAACCTGCACATTGTGCACATGTACCCTACAACTTAAAGTATAATAATAATAAAATTGTCCTAAAATGAACATGCACAATGTCTAATGTTTAGTTGATAGTTGTAGAATTAAAGTGATAAAAGAATGCCCATATTTACAAATTTAGGGGAACCTGAGAGAAGATGTAGTTTTTTTAAAAACTGGAAAAAAATCAAGGCTAAGTAATTTGTTCTCATTTTTTAGCATTTTTAAATGCTAAGCATTTTTCATTCAATACAGTGGAGGAATAGAATCTTATTGTTAGAAATGTTGCACAGGGAGTGGCCAGAACTGGCACAGACTGTAGCCTTGGTGACTCTCCCAAACATAGGACACTGTAGGATGAAACCAGAGTGTGTGATCTCCAGTCACTAGACATTGCCTGCTTGTGAATATTCTTCCAGTCTTTCTCCCTTAAGGGCAAAGCATCGTCCATTCCTATTTGGGAGTGAGGCTTGAGTTTCACCTTGAAAATGCAGCAATTTGCGCCGCTATGCTGTATGCCTCTTATATACTACATTTATGATTGTCAGAATTTAATCTTATAGAATGCTAAAGAATCAACTAGCAAAAGATCTTGTCTATACCTTCCTGTTCCCCACCTCATTTTTTATGGGGTAGAGAGACAGTTCAGAGGCAAAGAGTATGAGACTTGGGCACACTCCTGTGTGTGAAATTGCTTTGATAAGAGTCAGCTCTAACTATTAACTTGATGTGATGCTTCTCTCCTCCCGCTTCAGTATGCCACAACCTCACCTGGCAGGTGGTCTGGGGTCCCATTAGTAGAGTGATACTACCCATTTCTTGTAGTATTTTTGGAAATCCTCTTTTAGAGCCTGAAACAGAGTCTCACAATAGCTTCAGTGATGGCAAATCATTGACCTTTAAGGGTAGACTTAAAATTTAGTAATGAACAAAAATCATCTGGCTTGATGTCAAAATGGAAAGGGCAATACGTTTGGGTGAAAGTGAGATATAATATAGTGCCTCCCAATCCCTGTTTATACCTTGTAAAGTGGCTCTGGTGGCAGTTCTAAAGGAAGCACCAAAAAGTATTTGATGGAATCCCTTGAGAACAGATGTAGTGTTCCTACATAACTTATTTGAAGTCGAACTGTTGATGCATTCTTTGAAAAACATATAACTCCCTTAACTTACGTGTTCATTGATGTAATTATGACTTTTAAAAAGTTATGTATATAGAATAAATTACTATTCCATAATATGAATCTCAGCTATAGATAGTATTTTCTTTTTCAGGTGGAAATGAGCACAGAATAGCTAGAAACAAACCATTGAAAACAAGAAAGAAAAACAAAGAAAAAAAGGAAAGTTGGATCACTGTAAAAATGGAAAAACCTTTGCTACTATACAATAAAGACAGAGTTTTCTTTCTTTCTTACTTGTTTATGTTTTAGGGCATTTAAAACAAAAATACTACAGATTATTGCCTGCAAGATTTCAGTGCTCTGTAATTGTGTACTGAGGCAAATCCCATTATTTTTAAATCACTTAATGTTGAAAAACAATTGAATAAACCCCACTTGGAGTGCCCTGTGGGTCATTGCAAGCTATTTGGTTCTGTTAATAAAATTAAAACAATTGCGAGAAATATACAGATGCTTTCAAATCGGCTTTACAATTGTGATGTCTATGTATGAAAAAGAGGACATGTCTTAGGAACTACATAAATCCAAATGTATCATTACCATGTGGGAGTGATGTGATTCAGGAATAAAGATTTGACATATATTTTTATTTTGAGATGCCATGCTAATTTACATCATTCAGCCCTTTCACTGCCAAACTGTAAAAGTCCATTAAGTGACTGAAAGGAATATACAAATTATCCACTGGCACTCCAGGCTGGAGTTTTACATACACCCTGTTATTCTCTCCGCCAGCTAGCTGCAAGATTCTATTAAGCAGTAAGTGAGAAAATTATATTGCCTGCAAACTAATTGTACAAAAGACTCTGAAATAAGTAATCAGAGCCCGGGACTTTCTGAAAAGCCGCCAGGAGATATTATAAATTGCTCTATCATTCTTGTCAGCCTGGTTTAAAAATCCAGAGCTTCCATGTTGATTTGGTTCCCTCTGAAGCAGAGCACACTTCCCTAGCTATTGACAAAACTGGGAAAATTCCAGTCGTGTCATCAGTAGCTGCCCAATTCAGTCCCTGGTGCCATCTAACAAATGTGTCCCAGAAAATAGCAAGCTATAATCCAAGAAAACTCCGTGTCTGAAATGAAAATCCTATGCTGTGAACAATAACTTCTGCATCCTCCTGAGTGAATATCCAGTGTTCACATTCCAGGTGCCCATAGTTGCTACTGGAAATATTTTTGTCTAGTTTCCACCTTTAGAGAATGGAAGGAAAACAAGTGCCCCGTAGAGATCATATGGTCTACTGGGAGTAATGTCTTTGAACCATTACCAAAATAGATGTAACATCGTTACCCAGGTGCTTGGGGCAGCACATTTTTAGGATAAAATCCTTTCTTTATTGAATAGAAAAAGCACCAGGGAAGGTTTTTCAAGGGCACAATTTCTGTAGACTCTAACATGGATCAAAGATTTTGTTGGGTGGGTGATCATAGCCAACAACAATGAACTGAGTAACTCAATGGGAGGGCTTGGAAATTAGAGAGGTTTTCCTCCAGCAAATAAGTTATTTACAATGATGTTGACTTGTTTTTCAAGATATAAACCAGAGTCACTTAGTGAAATCAAGGTTATCCATATGTGTCAAGGCAACTTTATTGAAAAAAATATTTGTGAAAGGGACCCAGTTAATCAGAAACAATTTCTATACACTTCAGCTGAAAATATATCGTTTGTGAAGACACTAGGACCACTATGTCTTCCATTCATTCATGGTGAAATTTTTACACATATATTGTATTTGCTGTCGCTCTGGGAAGAGTCCTTTACCTCCTTCACCCCAACGTAGTCATTTCTTTACTTTTCATGGCATAGTTCAAGCATTTGCTCCTAGTGAAGAATTTGCTGATCTTCCCAAGCATAATCCCTGTGTCTGTGGGAATGTATGTACTTACCAGTATGCCAGTACTGCATCCTGAACCATGACACCATCCACTAAACTGCATTGTTTGTTTATACGTCTTGTCTCCTCTTGGTGGACTCCTTAATATCAGGAACCACCTCTCTCTATCCCAAACCAGCCGTAATACAAAACTCCTGGCTCATCGATTAGCACTGAGGATTCAACAAGGAATAACGCAGAGGTCCTACTTCAACACTTCATTCTAACACACTAGGAAAACCTCCCCTGCTTTTACATTTCTTATTATCATTGAAGAATTATAGAATGTAATGGATAAAAAGGAGACCAGAGTCCTTTAAATGTGATCTAAAACTCTCATATCGTTATTTGACAGATTCCCTTCTGCCTTTTGAAGAGATTTAAAATCTTTACATAATTATTCCTAGATGAGTCATTCATAGATTTAGCTACTATTATTGAATCAATCCTAAATATTTTCTCCAATGTAGCTCCAATTCTGAGAGCACTCATTTTGTCAATACCAATAAGAATTATATAGTAAGATAAAAATTATATAACTCATTTAGCACCATCTATCTGTATTATTTTATTTTTCTTTTATTTTTATTCTATTCATATCAGTATGGATTTTTATTTCCCATATAATATAATTTCCTTTATGATTTCCTCTTTTATTCACACTTCACTCCTCAGAAGCTTTTGTAATTTTTTTTGGCATAATCTTTCCCCTTTTGCTATACTTTTTTCCATTTTTGTCAAAGCTACTGTTCACAATTTTGAAAAATTAACTAGACTTTTTTTTTTTTTTTTTTTTTTTTTTTTTTTTTGAGACAGAGTTTCGCTCTTGTTGCCCAGGCTGGAGTGCAATGGCTCACTGCAACCTCCATCTCCTGGGTTCAAGCGATTCGCCTGCCTCAGCCTCCCACGTAGCTGGGATTACAGGCATGCACCACCACACCTGGCCTCCCAAAGTGTTGGAATTACAGGCGTGAGCCACTGTGCCCAGCTTGGATGGTTTTTATACTGCATAAAAAATGTCCATTGTCCTCTAGTGTCTTACCATCCAATGGGTAATATGTGTGTGAAAGGTATAACAAAATATGGTCTGTCTGGATATGATGAGAGTACCTGAAAAGATATGAAAACCAAGAAATCATATTCTGGGATAGTCAGAGAAGTTTTCATGAAAGATTGGAATGGAGTTGGGCTTGAACAAGGAGCCTTGGAAATATTTTAAGTAGAAAAAGTGGCAAAGATAGATAATTCTCAGAGGAAAGTTTGAAGGACACTTACCAAAAAATGAATAAATCAAATTGGCTGCCTCAAAAAGTTCATGTCAGGTAACAATTGCAATATTGCTGAAAAAGTAAATGAAAGGCTGGGAGAAGACCCTGTTTGTAAGCCTTACGGTTTATATTTCATCCAGAAAGGCAAATAATTCTATTGATTTTTTGAAATCAGCGTAATGACATGATCAAAGCAGTCCTGGGGAGAGGAAGATGACAGCGGTATGCCGCGTGGATTAGAGTGGGTCAGGATGGAGGCAAAAAGCCCAGGGAGGGGATAACTGCCATAGTCCAGGTGTGAGCTCACACATGCCTGATGTGCATTCTTGTCAGAAGTTTGTTGATATGAAGGATGGGGATACAGTTTTCAAAGAGGAAGTGGAACAGGTTTGAAAAGAATGATGATTATGTTTGTGGCAGTGGATCATCCTGGTAGAAGTTTTTAGCACTGGGTTAAAGGTGGGTAGGACTAGCACTCATACCTTGATAAGGGAAGTGATGAAAGTGTTACTTCATACTGACTTTTCAGGCAGAAAAAAGGAAAAGAATGCTGTTTGGCAAACTTTTTTTTTTCTCTTTTTTTCTGTTCCTTTTAACCAGTCACTGTTCAGTCCTTCCTAAGACAGCAAAGACCTGTTTCTTTTTAAGTAAGTATAGGGGGAGCCGTATAGTTTGGAAGGATCTCGTAGTCGAATACTAATTAACCTGTAGAAAGTTACTAGCAAAACTCTTTTGATGCAAAATAAATATTCAGAAATGGTTAAAGAAACTCTGCAGTGAAGAATGTTTCATCTAAAGTTCAGATTATAAATACTTTTATTCTTAACTGTGACCCAGCCACTCTGGTTTCTTTGACTTATCCTTGGTTTTCTAAGAGTATAGCATCAGTAATATCTCCAAGGAAGGTGATGGTATATACTTCTGTTGATGCAATTAATATTACTCTTATTATTTAACCTCCTGTTAAAAAGTAGTTGCTTTTATTATTATAAATGCCCTGAATTAGAATGCTAATTTAGGCAATTTTGATAGGCTATCTGAAATTATAATGTGTTTCTTTCAAGTCATGCATACTTAACCAGTTTTCAGTAGTTATAAGTGGTTAGGTATTACCTCCTGTTGAATTAGCAGTTGCTGAGTAGTTGAGTCTTTGTACTACCCTGCAATCCACTAATGTGATATTTAATGAGGAGACATCAGTCTGAAGAAAGGTAGTCAATATAAATCAGTGTTTACAAAGTGTGATTAACTCTGAAATATTTCATCAATGCTGTGGTCCCAGGCAGACTCTATGCTAATTACTAGAATCTGCGCATGTTTCAGGGGACTTGGATGGACCCTGAGTATTGCAAACATGGAGCAGCAAAATTGCAATTATGCTTGGACCGTCGCTGATGACAATTTATGCATTTGGTGTGATGACCTCCCCCTTCCCAAGAGGGCAATAAACAGAATGCATTTTCATTAAGATACTAATGCACTTAATCACAAGGGGAAAGGGTTAGGAAGTAACGAAAGACCTTCAAGCACTATGTGACAGAGCTGATAGGGGAGAAAAGCTTTATTTTAAAGGCAGCTTCTTTACAAAGCTGTAGGCAGCCCCAGAGCACATCCCACACACTGCCATTGGTACTAATTGAAAAAAAAAAAATTTAGTTTGGATCTTCTTCTGGTTTCTTAGTTACCATTTTAAATATGTAGGTACTACCATAAGTGATACAAAGTCTAATATTAAAAATATATAATTTCGTAGCAATTTATTCTTTGGTCTAACATCAGGGAACTTCAGTGTTTGGAATTAATTATGCAAATTTTGTAACACATATCATGATGATGATGATGATGATGATAATGATGATGACCATCATCTTCATTATCATCGCCATCATCAGGAAGCATTTACCAAGCACAGAATTGTGTTGTAAGGCTCTGGTAAGTGCTAGAGCAACAACTATGTAATTTCTGTCCCTACCCTCTAGGAGCTTACTATAACATCCCAGATTTGTTTACATACCATTTTCCACAGTGAAGTTTATATTGTTCAATGTCAGAAAGACAAGAAGCCTGATGCACCAAAGTATTAGGAAACAGAATAAATCCAGGATTGGCAATCCAAGAATCTGGTTTTGATATTTGTGTTTTCATGAACATACTCTATTTTGAAATTTCTTTTGGATCACAAGATTCTGGAAGACTCTTCCTTTGCATGGGTGGACTCAGCATAATGTTTTGAAGGCTAATTTTAAAGTTCATCTATTGAAGCATTTTGCCATGTGTGTTCTCCTTGCCCCACGTATCTTTTGTGATTATAGCAGAACATCTAGCTTGGTATTTGTGAGATTTCTGTTGAGTCTCATGTGACATTTTTCGGGGTGGGGGAGTAAGAATAATAGAGTTGACATTGCCTTTGGGATGCTAATGTTTTCTGGATCTTGCAAATCTGACAACTTTTCTTCAAACTTGTGTCATAGGCAATATAGAATACAGCTGCCCTGCCACGAATGAATGTGAAATCACAAAGCGCAGACGTAAATCCTGCCAGGCTTGCCGCTTCATGAAGTGTTTAAAAGTGGGCATGCTGAAAGAAGGTAAGGCTCTTTTCTAGTGCCCCTGAGCTTTTGATTTTGGTGTGGGGATGGGAGGCAAAAAATTCCACCAATTTTAGAGAAACCAGAAAAAGATGAGGTTAACAGTAAGTACCCTGACTCTGATGGCAGAATACTCCTTTATACCTGGACTTTCTGATAACTTATGGCTAACCACTTGACATTGACAGGACGGGACAAGGTAGGAGAAGCAGATGTACAGCCAAACACACCAGGTATGCTTGACCGTAGTGCTTTTTTCTTCTTTACAATTTGCAGAAAGCAAAGGATAAAGACAAACCAAGAGGCTACTGCCATTGAATTTTTGGTTTTCTTCTCATTACTGGGTTTACAGAGAGTGTTTTTTTTTTTTTTTTTGTTTTTTTTTTTAATTAATCTTGGATTTAAAGCACTCTTTATTCTTTCCCAACCTTATCTTTTAGAGTTTATTTTCTATTACAAATGGCTTGAAATATGATATTAAAATTGCTTTCTATTTGCTTTCAGTTGGGGATAACAACAACAAACATAAAATAGTAACAGGGACGTGTATTCTGTGCTAAACAAATTGCTTAAGCTCACACAGTTTATAATTGGTGGAGCCAGGAACTGAGCCCATTGATTCTAGATGCCGCTCAACTATTCCACACATGTCAAAGGTCCTGAAATATTTGTATATTTCAGCATTTCTAGCGAAACTCACATGTTAGCTTGGAGATGGATAAAATGTTTTCTTTACTTTGTGAGGCCTGTGATTCAGTTTTTGTTCTTTTACGCATTGCTGTACTTGTGTGTGTGTTTGTAAATGTGCATTTTTACATGCTGCATTTAGAATTTTCTGTTTCCTTTTCTTCAGAAAATTCACCAGGTTTGAAATGAACACAGTTTTATAAAGTAACACAATGAAATGTTGGTAATTAATGTTTGAACAGAAAATTAGATTCATTAAATATTTAAATGTATAACTTCTGTTGCATCACAGAACTATGCTTTGTTTCTGGGGCTTGTCCTATTATTATATTTTGTTCTTACTGGAGATCCCCTATTTTTCTAGTCCATCGCCTTAACCACTCGGCCACGACTACTGGCGGTGAGATCCCCTATTTTTTAACTTTTAAATCCAAATAGGCTCACATATTAATTCACCAACAGTGAATCAGAGTGTAAATGAGTGAGTGCCGTCACGTGGTGTCATAATTTTTCCTGATTTGTTCTTCTTTCAAGATTTTTACTGTGAACAATATTATAGGAAGATGAGTGGATCAGATTATGTTTGGATATATGGAATTCACATCGTATTTCTCTGACTTTTACTTATCAAATAGGAACAAAGAAGACCCTCTTAAATTCTTCTAGTCTTCAACTTTGCTCTTCCCTTGAGAAAGAGCTATAAACAAAGAAGTGTATAATGTTATGATAAAGTTTTACAAAAAGATGACCAAGATACATTACTAAGTAAATAATATATAAGAACAAGTTTTTTAATAGTATGATTCATTATATATATGTGTGTGTGTGTATGGGAATGTGTGTGTGTATACACATATATATATATGTATGTAGAGAGAGATGGAAAGGAGAATGGCTGGCAGACATTGTACACACTGTGATGGATATACACATGTGTATACATGGAGAAGTAGAAGGAAGGAAGGATACCTAAAGGTTGGTAACAGTGTCACATTGGTGAATGAAAATGAGGATGGGGGTACTTTTTACGGTATAGCCTTTGACCCTTTTAGGATTTTTCAGAGTTAACATGTTTTATGTTTGTAATCCATTTGCTGAATATGTACTAAGGTCTTCCCATATTCCAGGCACTATTCCAGGCTCCAGTGATATGACAGTGGAAAAGACAGATTAGGTGGTTCTTGCTAGAGAAAACTTACGTGAAGTTGCCAGAAGGACAATTTTGATAAAGGAAAACATATAATTAAAACAACCACCACCCAACCCACATGACAGAGTTTTTCTTTCAGTTAGGATGATGGTGGTAGCTTACGTTTGTGAAGTGGAGTCCTTTATCTTAACCATTGCTTTAACCCCTATAGCAGAGTAACAAACAAAACATATTTCTGAAAGTTAGTGATCAGTGATTGACAGTCAATTTCTGGCCTTAATTATATTTATGTTGCCACTTAGTTTCGTTGTAGAGACTCAAACTAAACTTATGCTCAATCAAAAAGACTTAATTAAGAGTGATTTCAAATCCTTGAAAGTTGAGGAATGATTATTTTTCAAAAGCAAATCCATTTTTAAGAAGTTCTAAAATTAATACAAGAATGAACAGTTTGTATTGATGTGGTATTGATCTAGATTTAGGTTTTATTTTGAAATACTGAATTACATGGAGACACTTCTCGAATTCTAGGAATATGTAATTTTTTATTAGCTTGATTTACTGCTATAATTTACACACCATTTGTTTTTCCAGGTTTAAAGAAGATATTTTTCCTTAAATATTTTTTTCCATTGTGATTTCTAGCAGGAACAATCCTGAAGGGCAGTAAGAGTGAATGAAGAGGTGTGAACTGTGTTTAATTAAACATTGTTGATGAAAGTGAATGGGACAGTGCTTATCTATAATTCACACCTCTTCAATTGCTGTTATCAAGCAAGTATCTGTTTTCTAGGGAATTGCTGCTGTTGCTGATATACTCAAATAATAATTTATTTTCCTTTACTTCTTAATGCCCACTTCGATGGCAAAATATCAGTTCTTTAACACCTCCCCCCACCTCCCACAACCACCAAATCAAAAGGATGGGATGGTTATGAGTAAATATGGAATATTGTTTTTCTTCTGTACTTAAAAAATGCAGTGAAATATTGCACGGTACCCTGCATATAAATGCACAATTATGTTTGGCCATCTCCTTGGTTCAAGACTTGCTTTCTAAGCCTAGAGAGAATAATACTGTCTTAAATGTATCTTTATGGATGGAGAGGGATTTCAGTCCCATGCAGTATGTCAGAGATCATGATGTAGTAAATCTATTCAAATGTAAACCTGTTCAATTCAATTACCAGTCCATAATAAAATTTGCTGCTACAACCCCCGTGTTGACCACAGCAGTCCATACAGGCTGATGGCACAGCAGGTCTGGAAATTGACAGACAAAATCTATTTAAACAAAAAACAACATTAGTTCTAGAATCTGGAATGAAATCAGATTTCAACAGCTTTGATGGGAACTTTCTCTCCTTTAACAGGTATTTTTATTCAACTAGCCAAATCCATTGTAGATAAAGTGTGACCTGAAGGAAATGAGGTTTTCATTAAAAGGGTAGTTTATAGAAAAATGAGAATTATACTGTTTTTCAAATAATAATCTTTAGCTCTATTGACTGGCATTTCTATTAATTATGGCATCTCACTTTGAGAAGATATCTGAGCGTTGGTGGGAGTGTGAAGGAGAAAGTGATGGCTTAGTAGGTAAACAACTCCAGTTTCATCACATTGTACGTAATTAAAATTCTTATAAGATATGCTTTCTCATTAGCAAGCAATGGAATTATATTTGAATACACTACATTTGATTTTAATGTTAGAATTTTTCAAAAAAATTGTACCAGTTGAAGAAAAGGAAAATGTGTTGTCTTAGAGAAAGCAACAAAATGCTGCAATACAACAAAACTTTGAGAAGTACAGTAAAACAAATGATAATTTGTTGAAATCCAAGTAGTGGCACCATTCAGCATCCTGAAAAATCCTCTTTGTCTTTCTCTCTCCTCTACTTAGCTGGTAAGTGTCACAAATGATGGGCCAGCATTATTTTTTTCTGTCATTATACCATACTGTATGTCAGAGAAAGCCCATCTATTACATGATATCTGGTCTCAACATTCCCTTTTCATTTTTTTCAGGTATTGCTTATTTGAAGGAAAATAACAAGAACTAATCAAGGTGCACCTATAAATCTGGTCAAGATTTATTTTTATTTTGATCTCTCTCCTTGGTTATTTAAAGGCTATTGCAGGACATACTAGCTCAGTTTGCTTTCTGTCAGTAGCAAACAGAGACATTTTATGAAAGCAATAATCATTTTATTTAGGTATAGAATTCACTGATCAAAGGATTAAAGGCTGTTTTGATGTTTATTGGCACGATGGCTTTCACCCTGGCAGCTCAAATATTTTTCTTTTACTCTTGCAGGTGAGCAAAAGTCTCACATTCACTCACATTATATTCTTTAGCCAGGCCAGCCTGCATGCCAAAGTGTAGATGAAATGAGGCAACTTAGAGGACCAGTTTTGTTATTTCATGCCAGAAAAGTGTGCTTTTACTTTTGCCTTAAAAAAATATTACTTAACTTTTCTAATCTCCTATTTTGTCATCTGTAAAATGATGGCACCACTAATAGTATTTGAAAACAAATTGTTGTAAATATCCGATGAGATATTGCAGGTTGAGAGCTTAACATACTATGTGGCCTAGTGTAAGGACCAGGTCAACATTAGCTACTGTGGCCAGAGAGATTAAGGGTCAAGATTCGGGGCCAGGTGGCTCATAGATTCAAGCCCTGGTTCTACCACCTCTGAGACTTGGAGCAAGTAAAAGAACTTCTCTAAGACTCACTCACTTTAGCCTATTTATTTATAACTATGAGACTGAAGGTGGAACTTACTTTGTGAGGTTTTTGTGAAGACCAAGAGATTTAATGTAGATACAGGGTCTAGTACATGCTTAGCAGGTGACGCTATGAACTTGACTTGCTAGACCAACCCAAGGTCATGTAATTTGTTATCCATTGGCAATGTCAATGGCCTTAGGGGTGCTTTCCAAACTTTTTATAGAAGCACATCAATAAATGAAAATTTGCTCAGAAATTTCATGAGGAAATTTAGTCTTTAATATCTGACCTCAGGTCAAAAGAAGAGAGACAACAGTGTAAAAAGGAAAAAAAGGGGCTTTAACCCAAGCAGAGGTTTTCACTAACAACATTCCAGGTGAAGAAAGCTTTAAAATTACTGGTTTAGCTTCAGAAAGGAGAACTTACTCCTTTGTCTTGAAAGGGAAAAGAAGAGGAGGAAGAAGAGACAGCAGAGGAGGAGGAGAAAGCTAATGTTCCACCAAAGAAAATGGAAAAGTGGCACACATTTTAAAATGAGCAAGGAGAATTGTAAGAATCCTGTTAACTTCATAAGTAAAGTTTTGTGGGCATTTTTTTTTTTTTTTTTTTTTTTTTGCGAAGGGGTCTGGCTCTGTCCCCTAGGCTGGAGTGCAGTGGCATGATCTTGGCTCACTGTAGCCTTGACCTCCTGGACTCAAGTGATCCTCTTGTCTCAGCTTCCTGAATAGCTGGGACTACAGGTGCATGCCACCATGTTACTTTTATTTTAACTTTTTCTGTAGAAATGGCATCTCACTAGGTTGCTCAGGCTGTTCTCAAACACCTGGCCTCAAGTGATCCTCCAGTTTTGGCCTCCCAAAAGACTAGGATTACAGGCATAAGCCACTGCGCCTTGGCCTATGCTTTAGCTTTTATTTCTGATTTCTCAACTACCTAGTACTGTGATGTAATTTGGAGCAAGTCCATTCATTTCTAAGAGTCTCCATTCCTGTATCTTCAGGGGAGCAGTTAGACTATATTCTTTCTTACCCCTTCTAATCTGAAATTATATATATAGTATTAAAAATGATATAATGCCTATAGAAACATTATTCCAATATATGACACCAAGAGACTTATAATTACAATGATGATGATGATGATGACTACATCAATGAAGCTGGAACTACCATAGGAGCTCTGGTTTGATAAATATGGATAACGAGATGTGCTACTTGTGAATTTTGTCTTAACTGAAAATTCTTCTGATGCTTTTCATCTTCCTAGCGGAGCAAGAAATATGTTATTTTTTTCAAAGTTAACAGACATGAGAGTTGAAGGCACAGTAGAGCAATTAATAGGTATTTAAATAAGTAGGAACTGAAGTACTGATTGTGTATTTTTGCCTGTGTTTGAAAAACTTTCGCTCTTTATTTCCTCACATTTCCTCCCAGCTCTTGTCAATATATTGAAGTGCAGTCAGTATGGTTTGATTTCTGTGGGCATCTGAAATCTCAACACAGACTGCTGTGATTGCTACCAGTCAGATCTTATTTGAAGTTTTATTGTTACTTTTTAAATAAAAATATTGACAGCAGTAGGAAAGGAGAAGAGCAGGCTTATATAATTATAAATGGCTTCTAAATATTTCCTCTGGAGGAAATGATAAGTTATTAAAACAAGCAAAACAAATCAGATAGTTATGTGTTTTATTGATACCCATTTTTGATTTTCATACTTGATTTGATCTCTTTAAAGTATCTTTCAGCCAGGTGCAGTGGCTCATGCCAGTAATCCCAGCACTTTGGGAGGCTGAGGTGAGGTGGGACAGCACAGGAGTTTGAGACTAGCCTGGGCCACGTGATGAAACCCTCTTTTCTACAAAAAATAAAAATAAAAATAAAAAGCAGAAAGTTAGCAAGGTGTGGTGGCGCACACATGTAGTCTCAGCTCCTCCAGAGGCTGAGGTGGGAGGATGGCTTGAGCCTGGGAACAGGAAGTTGCAATGAGTGAAGATCGTGCCACTGCACTCCAGCCTGGGGGACAGAGTGAGATTCTGTCTCAAAAAAAAAAAAAAAAAGAAAAAAGAAAGAAAAAGAAAAAGAAAGACAAAAACATAAAGTATCTTTTAATTACAGAGGTACTCAGTGTTATGTATGCATATTTTCCCCGCTTTGTGAAAGTCTAGAAAATACACACAGTATGAAGATTCCAGATAGGCAGTGTAAACAATATAGTAGAGTTGTGAGTGCCCATGTTTCAGATGAAGTAAAAGCGGAGGTTGAAAATTGGCATTTGGAATAAGTCATCATTTGTGGTGAGACAATACATGGTATTAAGATTTAATTATCATGTTATGACCCTACCCAGTATAGGAAAGTGGGACCCTGGGTGTCAGATTCTCATTAGTCAGATAAGGAACCTAAGGTCAAAGAGTTTTAGTGACTTGCCCATGGTTCCACTGCAGATAAAGTGGGAATGGGATTAAAAGCCATGTGTGTCATATGCCCGGGACCATCCTGTATCTACGCCAAGCTGTGTTGCAGCCTTGGCCCAGTAAGGGGTCTTTCCTGCTCCTTAGTTGGGTTGATTGCCTGCATCTGTTGTTAGACCAAGAGTGACCTGAATACTTATTTGGCAGTTGGAGGAAATGGGAAAACGTCCTGGAGATCCCAATAAGCAACAGAGTTTATTAGTCTAACGAGGGGTTTTGAGCTTAAGGTATATAAATAAGTGACATTCTTTAGGAGGTGACTTTTCCTTAGGATTCTCTTCTGAGGAAACCAGGCTTCTCACCTAAAGTTTGATGGGACCACTGAAGTCAGAGATAATGATGGCGATTGGTCTGGGAAAATGTCTTTAGGGGATAACTGAGCAGGCTAGAGTATTGGACTGATCGTGAGTTAGAGAAGGCAATGTACATCAGGAGTGGTGAAGATCAAATAGTAAGGTTGAGGACATTGTATGTCAAAAGGGTCATGCTCATTTTTGCCCAGCTTCTTGGCGAATTATTTTAAATCCATCAAGAATTGCCAGTCTCTATGAAATAAAAGATCTTCATCTTTTGCTCTGACTCATAGATTAATAGTGCTGACCTAATGTTTAGGAAATCCTTGGGTGGAAGAAATAGTAGGAGTATGGAGATCTTCTTTTACATTAGGGAATTAGTTGTCCAGATGCTCTATTTATTCTGAATGATCCCAACACAGTCCATGGGGTATATTTTCTGTTTCTACCTTTTTAGAGAAGTCAATTTGTGCATGTCCACACATACACGCATATATGAGAGAGCACAAATTATACATTTATTCATTTAACTGCCATTACATCTCTCTAATCAGGTGGCCTGAGCCCCCAGGATATAAAGAAAAATTATCCCAGAGCTCTTTTGTTGCAACCACAGCTTGAGCCGTGATTTATATATGGCGGTGGGAACTCTGAGAGTCTTCTGAGTTTACCCTATCAGCAGGAGTAGCAAAGAGCAACTTACTTGTCTAATGACCCTTCTGTTTCATATTTTCCATTTTAATAAAATGTTCGTTTAAAGAGCATAGTGTTTTCCAGGTAGGTTCTCTTTAAAAAACATAAAGCTACTCAGGTCATTTAGTTATAAGTGGATTTGTTTTTGCTTAGTTAAAGAGCCTACTTAGTATAATTTATCCTAACAAAACATCTTTTGTAAAAACTTCTGAAGAAGACATTGCCAAGGTGATTTTTTTTTCCTCAAGTCTAGTATCATTATGCTGCCAAGTCGAAAACAGAAATTATTGGTAGGGAAATTTGGGCTCCTACTGCCTTCAAAAAGCAGAACAAAGAAAAGGAGAAAGCTTTAATGGTATTCAAGGAAAATATTTCTGTGTTAGATGACAGTTAATAGAACTGCATTGACCTCACAGGTATTTCTTGCACTCTCTATTGTAATATTATCCTAAGAAGCTCCCTCATTAATGCAGAGTATTAAACAAAACTCCCAAGTTATAATATAAGCAATAGCGAAGAGCACCTTCTTTGTGAGTTTCGTCTTGACATTAAGCCATTTGGGAATGTACTTAAGGTACCACAACAAGTTATTTTATGTACGGATACTGTATTACTAGATGGTGATTTTTTTCATGTTTTTTTGGTATGAAACTTGAATAGTCAGTCTCAAAATGAATAGGAAAGATTTTGAAGGTAAGACTAATAACACAGATTTTTGAGAGCTGAATTTACATTAGGCTGTGTGCTATGTGCTTTTGTTGGGGTTTGTTAATCTTTACAATGACCTCAGTGGTAACTATTTCCCCATTTCACAGAGGAAAGGGAAGCTTTGAGAGATTATGTTACCTTCCAAAGTTCTCATAGGGTATGAAGGAGTCTAGGTTCTGTAGCAGGTATTTTGATTCTACTGCCTCTGCTGTACATTTATTTAATGTAGTTATTCTTTCAGAACTTCAGGAATACTCATGTATTATTTGGCTTGGGATTCTTCAGAGGCTATGGGTATTATGAGGTACTGAACTCTTAAAAGATGACTTAAGTAACCCATCCCCCTTTTTTGGAACTAGGGCTCACTTCAGTGCTTTGAGTTCTTCACTTAATGTCCAGAAATAGAATGAAATGTGTTGGAGGGCAATAAGTTTCCCAGCACTGTGAGAGATGTTGTAGGGAACAAGTTCAAGTATCATGTGAGGATTAGACCAGACTATCTTTTACAGTGATTTCCCACTCTGAGAGTCCTGATATCCCAACATAAACTTTGGAATAACTTAACAGTTGCAAACTACGTAAATAAACATCAGTAATACTGAAGCTGTTCAATTCCTGGGAATTCTATTTACGGGTCTGTGTTTTTGTCAGTGCATGACATCTTATTTAAATCCAAATTGGAACATAGAGAGAAATTTTGCCTTGTGGCATAGCTTTAGTCTCTGGCTGAGTTTTTAGAAAATGAACTCCAGAACCACATTTCTTATAAGTCATGCTTTTGTAGAGAGGAATGAATCTGATCCACTGACTTTGTGCACCATCTGCCTCAGTTGTTTTGAGGATATGGCCATAGTGTACCACTGGAGTATTATCGTCTCATCTATTATATAAAAGGGGAAAATTGAAGTTCTGATGTTTTCACAATTTGTCCATGATTCTGCATTAATCTGTGTGGCTCTTAGAAGACTATCACATACTCCCTGCATACCTACTTCTCCAAAACTTTTATATTTATGTATATATTTTAAAATCACAATTACATTAGAAGTGAAGTAGATAGAATCTTTAATGTGAACTAACCAGTTGCAGCACTACAAATTATTTCAGCTGAATAAATCTGTGCTCTCTGCATTTGTTTTAGAGAGGGCAGAAAGACTGAAATCCTAAAAAACAGTTCCTTTAGCTTTCTTCGATACTATTAAAAGTTAATTATTTATTTGATTGTCCCCAATTGTCATTTCCATTTGTGAACTTGAAATAGGAAGCCAGCATTTATCTAATATGTTACATATTTTTATTCTTTTTGGATTATAAAAAATCCCTGATGGATTTAGCCCCAAGCGGGGGAAACCTGCTTGAACATTTGCTGAGGCACTGGAAGGCCAGCCTGGTAAGTGGTGAGGGGTGGCCAGAACCACATAGGACTCTGTTTAATGTGGATTTTTTTTTCACACCAGCCTCCAAACAACAGATTTTTGTTCCTTGTTACCAATGCATACGTATATCAACGTGACATCGATGATGATGACATTGTGCTTGAATGTAACTAAAGGAATTCAGGTATACATTTGAATAAGACTCATTTAATGAAGTGTTTCATGGTTTTATTTCATTTGGGCCCCATTCCTAAATTCTTAGTGACCTTTCTGGTGAAGGCTACGCAGACTTCTACTCCACCTATTAATATATCAATTATTAGGCATGATTTTGTTCGTCTCTAAGTCCCCCTCATCTGACACTGAGCGCTGGTCATTTTTTGAGAGATTGTTCTGTAGTTCATCCTTTCTCGCCTTCTCTCTCTCTCTCTCTCACTTAGTAGGTTGAGGAGCCACCAACCAGCTTCCCTAAGGCAAGCTGTCTGCAAAGGAACAAGCCAGCTGGCTTGGCCAAGGTTGATCAATGATGAGAAGCAGGCTAGGTTCCAGGTTCACAAAAGCCACTCAGTGGAGAGTAGGTCAGCGGCTTCCCCAAAGCCAATTAGCTGGCAGAAGTCTGAGGTGCCTAGTGCTAGCCAAATTCCCTGAGCCTGATGGTACTAGTGGGGAGTCCATCCTTGGGCTTGCTGGCAAACCAGACTTAAGTGAATGGCAGATTGTGTTTTTGAGAGCTAGTGTGGCTTTGTGGCTACCAGAACAAATATCAGGACCTGCCACTCCACTCAGTTTTACCCAAGTAGATTGCACAGCCCAAGCACAGTAGTAACTGACCCTCAGGTGTGATGGATTTCAGCTGATTATCCACAACGTAAATTCGTTTTTACCTTACTTTGCCTTCAATGCTTTTTCAAGTTGACATGAATATGAATCATGCCATTAGAAGAGAGTGATATGGAAATGGTTTTGGAAGCAGGAAGCATTACAGAGCCCTTTGACAGGAATGTCAGGATTTCTACTATTTTAAAAGCCCCAATTGTAAGATACTCTTCTTTTATAGATGACTGTCTGAGAATGGGACCTATGGCAAAACCCAAAGGGAGGGTATCTGAGCAATTGCCCTTTGGTAAACCTGTTTCTCTAAAGATTGTGTGTATATAGGATCAAAATTCCTTTCCTATTTTTCTCAAGAATTATATTTTCATCTATTAAATCTTTTCTACATAGGCTGTATAATCATAATTTTATTATGTCTGTACCATTTTACTAGCATTTGTATGTATCTTGGGGATGTGGGAAATTTAAGGAATAGAGTGTGTAAAAATGAGGTAATTTACATTACTCGGTTTAACTTAATATGTATTTCTACTTAGATCTTGTTTCTGTGCCAATTTCCAGTTTTGTGTCCCAGTTCAAGCCAGCATGTTGCCCCCATAGGAGGTCAAGTCCATTTTGCCTGGCCTACCTCTCAGTTCTCAACTATAATAAGTGTTTTCCTTGGGGCCACCTGAGCCCTTATTTAGTGGCTTCTCCCTGGATTGTCCAACTAATATCCCCCAACCACGCATCTTCACACAGAAGTTTTGGAGCAAATGCAACTTTCTCTCCCTTCACCCTCTCCACCCCATTAAGTTTGTTCTTTTTGTGGAGGTGGGGTTGTTGTTGTTGTTGTTCTAATAGTTTCCTCTAAAAGCCAAATTTCTTCACAACTCTACTGAACTATCATTTGGTGATTTCCAAACTTGTGACTTCTATAATGGTCCCCTCCCTACTCCTGCCTCCCATTAATTCACCTCTCTGCTCTCTTAGGCATTTGTCTCCCAGCCTGTTTGGTTCTTCAGTATCAACATTATCATGATCATTAGTATATTTGAAGCCAATTGAATGGCAATTACTCTGAACTTAGCCAGTCTTAAGTTATCATCAATTCATACATAACTTGGAAGTATTTGGAAGGAACGTGGATTCATGCCTTCTGGTTTGAACTGTGTAAATATTTCTATCTGCTATGGCAGAAGTACATCGTGTTCCTTACAACATCTAGAGGTGGGGTGAGGTTATTCTGCCCAGGAGCTGTTTTCTAGCTATCAGGCCAAATAATACGCATTGTAAGTCTATCTCCAAACTTTTATTCATCCATCTTTGACTCATCCATTCAACAAGTGTATTTTGAGAGCTGGCTCCAGACAATTCACTGTGTGAACATGGACAAAAAGAGTTTCTATCCTTATGGAGTTTATGATCCTTCATAAGCCTAAAGACTTAAAATAACAGAGATGTTACCCTTTTCAGGATTTCACCAGCATTTATATTCAGTTTCATACTGTTTAGCATTTAATTTCATGTTTTCCACAGAGGGAAATAGAACATAAAGATAAAGAGCATGGACTCTGGGTCAAATGGAGTCTGTGACTATTGATTGAGCCCTTGAAATGTGTCTAATGCAACTGAAGAAGTCAGGTTTTAATTTTATTTAATTTTTATTAAATTAAATTAAATTAAATAGCCCCCAATGGCTGATGGCTACTGTATTGGATAGTGCGGAGATAGACTCAGGGTTCACTGTAAACTTTACTACTTACTAGCTGTGTCATCTCAGACAAGTTACTTTACCTTTTTAAGCCTTCCCTATGTAATGGAGATTGTAATTATACAAACATCAAAGGATAGCTTTCAGGGTTAAATGAGATAATATATGTAATATTCTTGGTACAGTATCTGGTAAACAACAGCATTAGGAAAATAATAGGCATTATTAATTTTTAGTATTCCATTCTTCACTTGGGATGTCTCATGGAGCAAAGCATAAACAACTTGAGAACAGGAACTGTTTGTATTTTAGTCTTTCATGGCACCTAGTACAATAATGATCACATAGTAGGCACTCAATAAAATATGACTTTATTTTCTTTTTAAAGCATACTTCAGTATACTTTTCAATTGCATTTTTACAATTAGGGTGCAGGAATAATTTTTCTTAAATAATGATTTTTAGAAATTTTTCATATATGTGTTATGAACAAGTTTTCTTTTATATTCATATGACCATGACAGAATTGTATTTTAGAAGTCTTGTTTTATCAAAAGTATATTGACTACACTGATAATATAGCAATTGGTATCCAAAAAAAGGAGAAAGAAAAAAAGAGGAATAATGTTGATTTTAATCTGTCTTCTCCATAGACATGTGATAAGTTAGTGAATATAATTGAGATAACAACTAAGACTTATTCTAAATAACTTGTATAAATAACTTGCCCAAGATCAGACATCTATTAAATGGTAAAGCCAGGATTCAATCTGAAATTCTCTGACTCTGAAGCTCATATGCTGTACTGATATTTATAATGAAGTCTTTTGGTTCTTCTCTTAATCTTACCAGAGTGTCAAAAGGTGAAATATCCTTTAAGTCATGTGGAAGCTGCTGTTCTCTGCTATTACTTCCTTTTGTGAGCCAGGAGACCTTTATTTTAGGGAATGGTCTTGGTTCCGGAGCTGTTACAAATTCCAGAATCATTTAGAATATAGGCATTCTAAAACAGGAGAGCTGTGCAATAACAAGAACATCTGATTTCTGTAAATATTGCTCTTTGCAGGACTAGAATGTGATTGCTGGAATGTCTGTAGAGAGTATTTCTGCTTTATCATAGAGACGGTTTCAATAATGTTTGAGTTATGTATGTTTCTGAACGGCACCCCTTCCGTGTAGACTATCATAGCCTATTGTTTAGCGGAAGAGGTTTTGCCATTGCCCAGCGTCTGTCCCCGAGAGGCTGTCCAGGTTGTTGTCTGATTATTTCATTTTCCATTTGTAGCATCACTTTCATGCTCTGTAGACGACTGGCCCAAATTTGTGGTCCGTGAACAAATGTACTTCTCAACGATTCTGTATATGTCTGCGGGTCTCCCCAGCAGTCATTAATTAGGATCTTGAGGGGATAGTGTAGAAAAATAAAGCTTCACTAATGGTGACAGAGTAAAAGGAACAGAAATTCAATTCAAACCCTGGGTGCCTAAGAAATGTTAGAGAATCTCCCGGTTATCTCACAAATCTTTAACTATTTGGTTATATGCTCCAGCAGAGAAAAATCTATCAAAAGTTTTGTTAAGATAGGAAAGAACAAAATCCCCCAGCTTTTACAAGTAATGCTATTTCTATTTTAATGCTACTCAGGAACTGGCCTCTTTGAAAGTTCCCAAGCTTGTAAAGCTAGGAATTCTTCCCTTCCTCACCTGTCTTACTTAAATTGCAGTTCCAGAATCTAACTCGCAGCCTCAGTTAATGCATTGATTTTAACTGGAAACCCAAAAGGAGACAGTGCTGTAGTCAGCTGAACTCTTAAACAGTCCTGGGAGACCGCAGTGATTTGCACATCGGAAAATAGCTAATGGGCCAGAGAAGCAGAGGTTAGTTGCAGGGCCTTTGCTACTGTCTCTTTTCGATCACAATGGGAGAGATCACTGATAAAAAGTCTCTAACATGAAGTGCTAAGGCATACCTTATTCTTTTTCTTTATTTTGGCTTTTGTATTTTTCTTCAGGGCTGGGTATTTTAAAGAAACTCAAGGCTGAGAAAAATGGAGGAAAATATTATGGTCATTAATTTCTTCTCCCATTGCAAAATTTCAGTAAGTAGTATAATATCTTACAAAGTTACAGGTTAAACATAGTTGAAAAATGAAGAGAATACATTTGGAATTGTATTGTAAACACATTATTCCACATAGCATACTAATAACATCATAGAATTTGCTAATAGACAGCCCGGGGTTGCTGTTAAGTCACCAATTCCTGGCAAGATTCTTAATGTCTCTAGCCTCAGTTTCTTAGTCTGTAAAATAGTGATAATAATAATGGCCTATCCTACAGAGTTTTCTCTGAGGATTAAATAAGATAATGTATTCAAAACACTTAGCACAGTGCCTGATAAATATTAAGTCCTCTGTAAATATTCGTTGTTATTATCATCACTATTATTTTGTTGCTCAAATGTTTAGGACCTTGCATAGCTACACCAAAGATGAATCGGTTCTGCTTGGTCTCAAATGTCATCTTGCTGGAATTTTTTTCCCTCCGAAATGACCAAGTGCTATGTTCACAGCAGGCTTAGGTTGTCTTCACGTTGCTCGCTGTCCGTGACTCGCTGGGATCAGAGGTCCCCGATAATGCTCTGTGTGACTCTGGCCCAAGACCCTTTCCTGTGTGCAGGAGAGCTGAAGGTGACAGGCAGGGTCAGCAAAACCTGCCAGAATTACAGAGACCCCTCAGTGGATTGTGGGGAGACAGCAAGAAAGTCTGTCATGGACCAGAAACAAATAACCTTGAACCCATGGAATCACTTCTCATCCGGACATTGCTAACTTTTTCTCAGGTGTAATTTATGAAGGCATCTACAGTTACTTTTGCACACGCTAATCTGTTCATTCAGTTCTAGCATTTCAGGATAAAAAAGACATATTATAGGTGAAGAAAGTGCTTCTACCACCACCTAGAATATTTAACAACCATATTGTGCCTTGAAAACCATTTGCTATTGTTGTTGTTTTTAAATCTCTAAACAACTTGGGTTCAAAGCTGCAGGTAACTTAGAACCTGTGAGCTCTTTACTTGCCTGCTCAAGTTCTGCCTGAAAGACATTATTCTAGCCAGAGACGCAGCAAGTACAAATTGTTCATGCATAGCGATTGTTTCCCTCTCTTCTCTTCTCTGCTCTTTCTCCTTCCCCTGCTACCTTTTCACCCTTGTATTGACCCCTGAATATCAAATTAATGGCAGCATATCAGGATTCTGTGTGGCACTTATATCCTTTGATGCTGGTTTTGTGCCTGCACTACAGTTCTCATGGCAATGGTTTCATGGTTTCAGTCTCAAAGTATGGGGTTTGGAAGGAGGATTGGTGGAGAGAGAGCGGAGAGAGAGCAAAGAAAAAAGGAGGGAGGAGAGAGAAAAAGGAGGGGAAACAAAGAAAGAAAAAAATAGGCTTCCATAGTGCAGATGACTTTGTTCTCTGTTCCCCTTAAAACTTGCATTCTTTAACACACTTTCTGTTCTTTTTCTGTATATATAATGGTAAACTGCCAGAATACTGATGAGGCCAGAATGATGTTTGAATCTTTCTCTGTAACCCACCAACCCACACGCATCCTCCTGTTTTCTTTTGGGGAAGGAAGAAATGTATCCGCACTCCAGTCTGTCCCTTCACCAGTTGCATCAGTGAGGTGGAGACTGTCCCCCCTGGGCAGTCTGCTCACTGGGTGGATGCACTGCCTGTCCAGCTATTCTGCACTGGCTCGTCTCTAATTAAAGTACTTGCTATGAACGATTTTTAAGTACTGGAGCTTAATGAAGTTAGAAAAAGGATTTGGATGCAGTTTGTGAAGACTTCAAATTGTCTGAGTTTTTTCTCTAGGGAGAATTGTAAAGTCTGGAGGCATTCTGAATTACTTACAATGTATTCCATTTTGTTCTTTTCAAAAATTCTCTCATAGTGGTGAATAGCTGAGGAAAAAAAAAAGCCCACTGCCCATCTTTTCCCCCAGGAGAACACTGTAACTCTTGCTTTGCAAAGTGGCTTCTTGGGAATTTACAAGTCTTTGAATACTGTTATCTAATTAAAGGGATCTTTAATTCTCATTGGCAATTCTACCTTTGACCCTACAGTATCTAGGAGTTGAAAGTAAAATCACATTCATCCAAGATAACCCGAAGCTTGTACATTTGGAAGCTTATCCCTTTCACTAATGCCTGGAGCTTTATGCTTCAGAGATACTGGGCTGAGCATGGAAAAGGAATGATCTGTATAGTTCTATGTAGATCTATGAGGTCAATTTCTTTGTCCATTGGTGGTGTACTGCTGACCAGTAAAATGCTGGCTAATACCTTCTGTTAGAGATTGGAGTCACAGTAATTTGTCGTCAATAACTGTAATTAGGTTTATCTACCCTTTTAACCAATACCATAATTTTTACCAAATTGTTATTGTTTGGAGCTATTGAGGGAAATTCTGGAAAACTATTTTAAAGATTGATCTCAAAGCAGTTCAACCCTATAGGGATTCTTCCTTTTATCCATCTCTTACTAATTTTCTTCTGAAATACTCAAATTCTTTCTCAGAATAAAAAGTCATGAAAGCATGTCATGTATCTGAAAAATAATTAATATAATTGACAGGAATGTCGGTTTTCTGCTGAGGTGTGTTTCTCCTAATCCCACTGTGCAATCTTTAATATTGATCCAATTGTTAGGAAATCTTGTCACTCTCCACTCACCATACCTGGGCTAAATATTTTCAGAACTGGGGATCCTGAAGGTATAGAATATTTACATCTGTATCATAATCATCGTTTGACAAAAAGAGGTTTCCTTTCACTTATGTGCTGGGGCATTGTGTACATAACATCTATGTATGTAAGAGGTATATGCGCATGTGTACAATGCTTGCTTGGATTTGACAGTTTATTCATTATGTACATTGCATATAATATTGCAAATGACATATCAGAGTATTGGAATCTAGGCAATAGGAGTTCAGCACTTAAAGTGTCCAGGTTGCACCTGAACTAGTTGGAGCCTGCCAGCCCCTGCAAGCCCACTGAGAGCATCTGTCTCGCCACCACCTTGCTCATGCTGTCTCCTCCGCAGGCCCTCTGATTCTTCTGACTATGAGCATAAATCATCCACCTGTCAGGAGCTCTTGCTGCCTGGATTATGCAATGTGCCTGCCTTCATTTGGAGGTGGTGTGAGCAGGAGATTGCTGCAAATGGTTTGCATTCATTTTAATGCCATCCCAGCATTTCTTTAGCTTTAATGAGGGGATTAGGGTGGTGACAATGACTTTCAGAGACAATGAAAGTCTTCAAGATTCTGAAATTTGCTTTGTATGTTGAGGATAGCTCAATTTGAGATCTCTCTCCCTCTCTCTCTCTCTCTTCCTCTTTAAAAAAAAAAATCCCAAATGAACCAGTAGTTTAAACATTTAGGAAAGGAAAAGGATATTATACAAAGCCGGCTGTCTATAGCTCTATTTATTGGCTTTATAACAGTTCCCTCCAGCTGACAAACTTAAAATCAGTCAAATTTATTGCTGATTCTCAATGAGTTACTTTCGGGTATTGACTTTACACATATTGGGGAACCTCCCCCCTTTTTTTTCTTTGCTGCCTTTTCTTACTCTGGAATAAAAAAAAATAAAAAACCTAAAATGTCTTCAATAATTTTAGCTTCACTAACTGTTGACTAGTACAGGTAAATCATACCTTTACAAAAATCTCTATTTTGTGTTTTAAATTTTAATCCTTCCTGGTATACCCAGGATAACCTCTATTGCAAAAATTGAGATCCCCCTCCTCAACCACCAAAATATATTAATTTTTCGTTAAGAAAACGTTCTAGTCATGTCAGCTTTATATCTATGATACATACAAAAACATGAAATTTTCATTTTCTTAGGTCCTTTTGGCATCGTCAGACTTCCACTCAAAGGAGATATAACTAGGACTGTGTTTATTTTATTTGAAACTGGAAGAATGAAAATTCCAGTTGTTTTCTTGCTTATGAATGGCAAAAATGCTATCATTGTTTCACAAATGCTATCATCACCTATAGATACATAAGTTGCATAGAACAGATGAGTGAAAGAAAATATTGCTTTGAAAATGAGACTTAAGTCAGTGAGCCATTAGCTAAAGTCAGGGTAGGGAGACACAACATTATGTATATTTGGTAATATCTTTAAAAAAGTGTTTTGATATAGTTTAATATAGGCATATTAGTGAATTAAATGACATAGTACTACACTAGACAGAGTATGTGTTATCTAAAATATATGATTCTTTTATTGTCACAGAATTTTAAATAGAGTAAGCATTAGATTTACATTCCTACCTATGTTTTCTTTCTTAGAAGCCTTTGGGACCTCCTGCATGTGTTTATTTGCTTAAGGGGATATGGATGGCACCTCAGGAGGGAAAGAGTGACAGTTCTTGCTGGCTTCCTGTCCCCACTGCTTCCTCATCCCAATCCTTGTCCCACCTCTTCCACTGTCAAAGCCAGAGAGCTTCTCAGTTTTCCTTGGGCACATGGATGTGAATTTTATTAAATTCTGAGACACTAATATTCACAAAGAATAAACACTTTCATATTCTTTCTACTATGTGTGTGTACTAAATTCTGAGACACTAATATTCACAAAGAATAAACACTTTCATATTCTTTCTACTATGTGTGTGTACATGTATGTATACCTATGTATGAATGTATATTTCATATACATATATAATAAATAAACATGTGTGGTATGTATTTTATATATAGTGTATATACTTATACACATACCTGTATCCCTTTTGAGGAAACATCTAAATTAGGCTTTTGCATTAATACTGAACACACTGAGATTTGGTCTACATTGGAGAGGGAACAAAGGAAGAAAATTAAATGATGTTCTAGAGAACCTGGGCTATTTATAAGTCCTCATAACACAAGAATAATTATTTTTCCCTTGACAATAGTACTTCTAAACATCTTAGTCACACACGGAAATCTTTAATGAGTTGAAATATGATGTAAATGCATTTTCCAAGTATTCATAAAACAAACACTATTTACCAAGATAATAAGTAGCCTGCGAATCTTGAAGTAAGAGCTTTCTCCTTGCTACTAACATGGTTGCAGATTTTCATCTGCGCTGAGAAAAGTGACTGTATAGATACACAGTTTGAACATAGCAACTTCCTGTGAGTATTTTTGGGGACGCAATTGGCCTTATGAGTGACGCATACAGAATCCGAGTTCCATGCTTGGAAGTTTATTAGGTGAGGAGTTAACAAGTTAGCCTCCTACTTTTCTACCCATTTTTAATGTGATAGAAAAGTATCAGGATTTTTTTTTTTCTTTTCCCTCTGTTGTAACCTGGTGGACTCAGCTTCCTAGAACAGAAAATGTGTTTCATCATCATTTTTCCCCGTCACTGACAAATCTAAATTTATGTATATTTAAAAAAAGAAAACAGGAACATTTGAAGAGATAAATGCAACACAACACTGACAAAATCTGATGAAAAATCTCACTCTTTTATCTATGGAGAAATTAGGTTTATCATCAGGACAGCATTCTCTTTTCATTTTCTGAAAGGTGCTTTTTGACAGACCCTTTGCAGTGGACGTCACACTCACAAAACATGCTGTCACAGGGCTATTTGAATATGGTGACAGGCTCATTATCATGTTGAAGACTCCTGACAACACTGCAGAGGGGAAATGGACAGGGCTGCCAATCAGCTGTTGAAAAGACTGTGGTTGAAATAGGGTTTTTTGTTCCAAGAACAGTAGTACAAATTGACTGCATTAATTCTTTTTATTATAGCCGTGCACACTGTAGTTAAGGGCTCGGGAGGGTTTCCATTATCAACCCCTGTTTTCAGCAGGTTTATTAGCTAACCATAAAAATTTGTTCCCAGCTGAAATTTGGCAGAAGTAGACGCCTTTTCCTATAAGATTTAATTTTGTGTGTGTGTGTGTGTTCACACGCACATGTGCATGCACATGTGTTAGTCTCACTAACAGTTTTAAAAATTGTCAAAATGGAGTTTGATGAGCAGGTAGACACGACTTCCAAAGTATAACTGTAATTCAGTGATCATTTTATGTCGAACGGAAAAATAATTCAGGCCGATAGTCTATGGTTGTGATTTAGAGCACTGAAGTCTCTCTGATCACAAAGAATGAAAGTTACAAACAAAAATTCATAAATGTTGCTGTCATGAAGCAAATAGTTTTTCACAGCACTTCTCCTAGTATTTGTTTGTCATCTAATCCTGACTTCGTGATAAGGAAAGCAATTGTGTGCCTAAAAGTCAAGTTATTTCCCCAGTGTTTTCAGTGACTTCACCAGGGTTCTACTTAAAATGGTGGTGACAAAAGTTTTCACTTTTGTGGGTAATTTGTGGGGAGGCAGTTGGCCTCAAAAATTACCGTGTATGTGTGGTCCTTTTTCTTTTAAAATTTTTACAAGCGAAGAATTAACTTGGGGACATTATTCAAACAGTGTTTGAAGCCAACAATAGACAACCAGAGGAATTGTAAACTGGCTTTTTCCCTCTCTTCCTTTGAGCTCTGTGACTGTGGGTATGACTTGGTATTTTGCCTAAGTCTCTACGCCAAGGGCAACAAAAGAAGATCATCAAATTCTAACCTTCACATAAAGCAAGGGTATTTCTGTTCATAAGTTTTGCATAACTGTTTCTAATGATCCCTGTTATGTTCAGTGTGCAAGTTACTTCCCGGTGGTAAGACACTACAGGAACCCACAAGAGAAACATTATTTCTCCTCTGCCATTTGGTGTATTGCAGCATTTACACACTTGATTAGAGTCTGCTCTGGTGAAAAAAAGTTAGCATTCCTATATAAGAGCCAAGTTCTCCCCAGAGAGTGACTTAGACATTGGAGATAATAAGTGTAGTAGGGAAATTTTACTTATTTTTCGTAGTTATTCCATTCTGACTTGACTTGCTAACTATGTCCTAAATTTGCTTCTCACAGTGGTGTCTTATATCTATATACAACCAGTGGGCAAAATTATGTGGCTTTTATACTTTATGTTTAAGAAAAAAAAAGTTTCCTTCCCACTTTTGTGTTTAATAAAACAACCCTGAAGTTGTCCACTGTCAGCTCATTGGTTTATGTGCTGATGTTTCTCTGATGTCTTGGTTTCATTCCTTCCTTTATACGTTGACTTATTCAGCAAAGGTATATTGACCATCTCTTTTTCCAAGTGGTAATTTCGGTGGTAGAGAGTTCTAGTGAACAGGAGTTTGAAGAGTGTGCCATATAACTGGCTGTGGGGAACAGGACAAGGTGGCATGGGAGCACAAAGGAAGGGCATCTGTCCTAGTCTCATCATGTGCAAAGTGAGACCTGAAGAGTGAGCAGACGTGAACTCGTGAGGGGTGTAGGGAAAGAGAGCAGGTATTCCAAGTGGAGAGGTCAGTCGTTGCACAAGTTCAGAGGCTGAGAGAGAGTTTTGCTCTTTTGAGGAAATGAGAGTTGTTACAAATGGCCAAAGGGTCATGGATGATGTGAAGAGGCAGGTTACTAGCGATGAAGATGGAGCCAGGGACTTGATAATGAAGGATCTTGAAATCCACTTAAGGGTTTTGGACTTTGCCTGAGGTTAACGAGAAGTTTTGAAGGTTTTGCTTTTTTTTGTTTGGGATCAGATTAGATTTATGTTTTAGGAGGAACACTATGGCTACAACTTGGGGGAATGAATGACTGAACCAATGGTGTTGGCACGAGGGTAGGGTATGCCTAGGCCTGCTCTCATTTTTGGAATGAATTTTATTTCTTTCCTTCCTCGTTGATTTCTATGATCTTTCTGTCCCCAATCGAATTTAAAAATAAGACTTTTCATTTGTTTGATGATAATAATTGGCCCCATGTTTATTCACATATTTCTCAACTCCAGAAATAAAATCATGAAGGAATCTACTCCGAATTGGTTTTAGCTTGAGTCTTTAGGATTTGATCCTTGGCCAAGCACAGTGGCTCTCACCTCTAATCTCAGCTAGTCAGGAGACTGAAAAAGGAGGTTTGCTTGAGCCCAGGAGTGCAAGGCTGCAGTGAGCTATAATTGTGCCACTGTACTCCAGCCTGGGTAACAGAGTGGGACTCTGTCTCTAAAGTGAATGAATGGATGAACAAATAAATAAATAAACAAATAAAGATTGGATCCTATCAGGTTCAACCAAGTTATTTGTATTCAGAGTGTACACTGGAAGTATAGCAAGGATATAAATTAACATTTGTGATTCTAGACTCTAAGATACTTTCTAGCTCTAAAAATCCATTATTCCAAACGTGAAGATATTATACTCAGATTCATCAGGATACATCTGAAGAAAGTACACCATCAAGCTCTAGGTTGATTGTATAGTTTATACCCTATGAATATTGTAAAAATCACTATCTAGATAGAGGAATATATGTCTTCCAGAGAATCATACCCATGCCTTTGTGATGAAATTAATTTTCCCATGGTTCCAAGTATACCTTGCATACTGTAAATGCAAATACCAGCATAGGAATACTTTCATTTTCTTAATAGTTTAACTTTTATCATTCAGTACAAGGAAAAAAAAAAAACTTCTTAATGATCCCTGGAGCATATTTCATAATTATCCAATAATTTACATTAAGAAGACTATGCTAACAAAGCTGCAATAACAGAGAAAATAACCATTTGCCTTTTATTTCTTGATGGAGTAGCCCTTGTTAAGACTAATGCTGCGACTGGATTGAACACCTTTCCACTTTCTTCACATAAGCATGCTTGTGGAATTCTGGTTTCTATCCAGGTATTTGGGAAACGATACGTAATTTATCTATCAAAAGTAAAAGTTTGGTTTTGTTTCAATGTTTATTTTTTGACCCTGCCCAGCAAAGTAGAGTATTACTTAAAAAAAAAAGCTGGCACCACACTGTAAAAATCAGCATTCCACTAGATGGAGCAGAGTGGAAGTAGAAGTAAGCAGGGCTGAGATGTGTTGAGGAAGCTGAGTTGGCAACTGAGAGAGTAAGAACCAGATACAATGTGACCAAAAAGAAAGGGAAGGGAATTCAGGGGTGGGGTGCATGGGAGGTAGAGGCAGAGGGACCTGGTGAAAGAGAAAGGATTGAGTGACCAGGAAATTTATGTGTTTTAAAAAATGGCACCTATGAATTAAGAGGTTTCCAAGTTTGCAGATACAATCTTAAAATTTGTAGCTACAAACTAGTTGTTCCTATCTGGATTCCAGATGTTTGTTATTGACATCCACAAAGAACAAGGCTTTCCATACCAAATCATGACATCATATGTAACATTTCTTTGTTACATCATATGTTACATCATATGTAACATTTCTTTGTTACATCATATGTTACATCATATGTAACATTTCTTTCCCTTCTGGAAACAAGTCCCTTGAAAATGGGTTAGAAAATCTGCTTTGGAGGATTTCCTTGCCGTTTAATAGACTTTAGTGGTCACACATTCCAGAAATACTACTTTCCTTTTACTTTAAGTCTTTTAGGTTCTGACAGAGCCCCTGGACACAAAGATAGAGAAAAATAAAATCTTAGCTCCATGGAATAACTTAACAGTGCTGTTACTTTTGATTCTAATCTATTTGGCTAGCTGTGCCTCTAAATATAAATAACTCCACTGCCTATTTTGAACATCAGCTGATCATCCCTACTTTTGCCTTGTGGTCACACAGGTGTCTATACTTCTGTGCATATGTTAGTACTTTAAAAATCAGAAATTGTTCATTTTCCCACCACTTCATGCTTTTCCAAGTTAAGCTATCTTTTGTCTTTAGCTCCTTCCAAAAACTAATTGCAGACCCCTTATTCTGGTTGCTTTCTTTCATTATTTTTTACATAATAAATGTTCTTCTTTAAAGCATGGTTCTCAGACCTGCACAAAATAGTGGTGTTTTAATGCTCGATATTGCTTACCCAGATCCCTCGGCTGCAACAGCTCTCTCTATATTATTCATGCTATTAACCTTCTCATTGGCTTCAATCCTTAGGTGTTTTTTGTTGAATTGTTTTCTAGTTTTCACTCTCTTATTCTTTATTTCCCTAATTGATTTATCATCCCAACCTTGAACTTTAAATTTAGCCTTATTACATTTAAAGAAATCTCCTTGAATGATAACCTTTAGAATAGCTTTGCTATCCTATATAAGCTAAGTATTTTTTTCTTTGGGTCACCTGCAAATATAATCAATTTGCATTTGCATTCTTTGTCTTCAAGTCCTTATAAGTAATGTTGACATTTTCATTTTATAAAAGTTTCTAATTCCCCTCTGGAGTTCTCCTCCCCTGCAAATTGACATCAATTCATTAATAGACAACATTTGAGTCACATAGCACATCCAGCTGTGAGAGTGCCTAACTGGAATCTCATTTAGCCTTAAATTCTTCTAAATTTACTATCATCCACTCCGCATGTTTCTGTCTTGTCTACAGGATTTTCATGTGGATTTTGCTAAGTTCTTGGTAGAAAGCACTGTCAAGATATCTGTGGTATTCCACTCATCTGCTAGGACAATAACTCCATCAAAAAAGGATGAGATTTTTTATGGTATGATATGATTTGACCTTTAAGTTTTTTCTTCTGTTTTAAAGGATTAACTACTATTGGTTATAGAAAATGAGTGTGGAAAATGCAGAGTAGAGGGAGGAAGAAAACTTCACCACCAAAAGACAACTATTGTGTGCTTGAGTGAACGCGTGCTTGCTCATGGGGCTTTCAACTTAATTCACTCTAAAATTTGGTAAGGGATACACATCAGGATCTATAGCTTATAAAATTTTCTGTTTCCTCTCTTCCAGAGAATCTAGACTTGGTCACATCTGCAGATGGGATTCTTTTATTCCCACGTTTTCTTTGAGATTAAGAAAAGTGCTTCTTTACTTTCATGAGCATATCATTCTAGCAGTCTGGATGTGATTTCCCTGTGATTTAATTCTTTTTAATAAAAGAAAATTGACACTTATTAAAGTGTGTAGATGCTCACTTATTATTTTATTTTGTGGTTTATTCATTTGTAATCTAGTTAGAGGATTGTTCTCTTTGATGGAGAAAATGGAGGAAAAAAATCTCTGACAGGCCGGGCGCGGTGGCTCAAGCCTGTAATCCCAGTACTTTGGGAGGCCGAGGCGGGTGGATCACGAAGTCAGGAGATCGAGACCATCCTGGCTAACATGGTGAAACCCCGTCTCTACTAAAAATACAAAAAACTAGCCGGGCGTGGTGGCGGGCGCCTGTAGTCCCAGCTACTCGGAGGCTGAAGCAGGAGAATGGCGTAAACCCGGGAGGCGGAGCTTGCAGTGAGCCGAGATCGGGCCACTGCACTCCAGCCTGGGTGACACAGCGAGACTCCGTCTCAAAAAAAAAAAAAAAAAAAAAAAATCTCTGACAAAAGAGTATATTATCACTTGGCCATATGTTCTGTTACACTGTTTTACCAGTCAAGGTTCTTGCAATCAATATAAATTGATGTTAGTTAAACAGAAAAGGAATAGATATGGACAGGAGGATCAGAGGCTTACCAATAGATGGGAATACGAAAGAAACTGCCTCAGGAACAGGCGGGGACTGCAGGAAGCTGAGTGGCTGAACCACAGTTAAGTTAGTGCCCAGGAATATCCCCCTAAGGACACTGCTGTGGCCACCACAGGAGCCACTATCACTGGGCACTGGTTGCTGCTGCAGTGGGCCCTGGAGTGGATTCTCAACATTCCCCTCCTCTTTGATTCATATTCAGACATCAGGCAGGGTTTTCTGATTGACTGAGCACTTATCCCTTCACTGCTGTGTTTGAGGCTAGCAAGTGTCTTGAGCTTTAGTTGTCTTGTGGTGGGAAGTGGGACTCTCATCAACAGATACATAAGTACATGCTATAACCTTCCTTCCTAAGCAAATGAAAAGCAAGACAATTAAAACAGACTAAAAGATATTTGCTGTTTTGATGTCTTTTATAAACCTTGGCTAATTTGGGAAAATACATTTCTTGTTTTTAATTTCTTTTCTTCCTTTTGAATGTTTTCATTGTTCCCTCCCTTTACCTCCAAACTTTTTGTTTTGTTTTCTTTTTTTTAATTTAAATTTGTGAAAAAGTATCCAGCCATAGGTTGATGCATAGAAAGGTTCTAGGCCAGAACAAAGGTATAGTTGCGTTTGACTTTTGACTGTACCACTTAGTAGCTCTGAGCCTTGAATAAGCCGTATAGCCTTGTCGAGACTCAAAGTCGTCACCTATATGGAATGGAATGAACAGTACCTACATTGTAAAGTAATTATAAGGGCTAAAAATAATATTTTTTAATCTTAAAAAGTTTTTATTGATGTGTAATGACTGCACATATTTATGGGATATGTGTGATATTTTAGTAAATACATACACGGTATAATGATCAAAGAAGGGTATTTAGCCTATTCATCACCTCAAATATTGATTATTTATTTGTGTTGGCAACATTTCAAATCTTCTTTTCTAGCTATTTTGAAATATAGAATATATTAATGTTAACTATAGTCACCCTACTGTGCTATCAAACACTAGAACTTATTCCTTCTAACTGTATGTTTGTACCCATTAGCCAACCTCTCATTGTCCCCCTTGCTTTCCCAGCCTCTGGTAACTATCGTTTTACTCGCTACAACCATGAGACCAACTTTTTTAGCTCCACATATGAGTGAGAACAAGCAATATTTGTCTTTCTGTGCTTAGATTATTTTACTTAATGACCTCTGGTTCCATCTATGTTGCAATAAATGACAGGACTTTATTCTTTTTATGTGACTGAATAGTATTCCATTGTGTATATATACACCACATTTTCTTTATCTGTGCATCCACTGATGAACATTTAGGTTGACTTCATATCGTGGCTATTGTGAATACTGCTGCAATGAACACTAGGGTGCAGGTTAAAGATAAAATGTTTTAAAGAACCTAGTCTATAATAGATGTTCAATAAATGATCACTTTACATTACCATTAGTCACACTGAATTTTGAAGATACTGGATTATCTTCTTCCCTTTGAAATTTTTAGCAGTTTAACACATAACAAATCTAATGTTCTTAAATATAAAATTTAATGTTTTAAAAACATTAGATTTTGTTAACAACATAATGGCATGAATTTTAAAAATCTACAAAAACATAATTAGATATCTAAAAACTGACTTCCCTATTGAATACATTGTGCTTTAATTTTTAACTTTTCTATATTGAAAGCAAATTTACAGCAAATACAATTTTTATTTCTTATGATTTCTTTATTCATGCATATATTTTGTAGTTGTAATTCTAGTATATAAATTTTTTACGTATACTTGTGTATTTTTAAAATGGTATGTCACTAAAAACTAATGTTGTAGTTAACGATTTGCTTCACAGGATAACTTGTGGTTTCTCTTTTTTCTTTATTATAAATAAGACCACCCTACATGTCTCTATAGTATTTTTCTTCTTTTGAATAATTTCTTTAGGGTAAATTTGTAAAAGGAAAAACTGAGTCAAGTTGTGTGGGCAGTTTTATAGTTCTCGATATGACATACGTATCACTCTGGATTTTTAAAGAACTGTATCTATATATCCATAAAATATATATGTATATTATATATATGAATAATATAATATAATATATATGTGAATGTATATATGAATAAGGCATGGATCCTGTCCCTTAAGAGGGACAGAAGGTGATTGTAAGATAGCAATAATTACAATATTATATATATATACCTTAAAGTCTAAGGTACGTGGATGGGCATTCTTAGTGTCATCTTCTTTCGTGATTATAAACTGCAAGATGATATGATCACTTGCCCTTGAAGTTTCTTTCACTTTTGCACCCACCAATATTTTTACCAAAAGTTTTTCCTTATTGGAGGGAGCGACACTATTAATCTTCTTGATATAATGTTTGTCTCCTGAGACATTATATTTTCTTTCAAGCTACTCATGGATTTAAACATTTATATTCTTAGACCAAAAATAACATGATGATGCCCATTATGAACTGAGAACTGCAGTTAGGTTCATTCATTCATTCATTTAATAAATGCATATTAAATAGCTACTAGGTACCAGTTACTCTGCCATGCACTTAGGCGAAAAATGATGAATAAGGCATGGATCCTGTCCCTTAAGAGGGACAGAAGGTGATTGTAAGATAGCAATAACTGCAATATTATGGGTATGCAGGAGATGCAAATGAAACACAAAGAAGGATTACCTGATTCAAATTTGGGAAATTGGGGAGGGCTTACTGCAAAGTGACAGCCAAACTCACCTTAAAAGGCAAGTAGGAGTTAAGTAGGGAACCAGAGAAGGGGAGCACAAGAGAATTCCAAATACGGGGAGTAGAATCTACTGGAGAGAATGACACCTTTGGGAATGACAGGTAGTTCATTCTGGTTCAGTTTAGTGTCTAAGGAGGTGAACGAGGATGGCAAGGTAAGTGAGATCTTGAAGAAGAGCATCCCTAAAGAGTTTGTGTTTCATCCAGACAGTAGTGGGAGAGCCAATGAAGGGCTTAACCTGGGGGCTGATACGATTAGATTCTCATTTTTAGAACAGTGAGTCAGACCTCAGTGTGGCCAAGGGATAAGCAGCTGGCAAGGCCAGTCACAAAGATACCAGCAAGGAACCTCCTGCAGTAATCTAGGGTAGAAACAATGACAGACTGAAATAAAATATTAGTCCTGCCTTGAAAGAAGTGAACAGAGTGGGGAGGTAGTAAGACAGCGGAATGCACCAAATGTGGCGGGTGGGTTGCTGGACTAGGACAGGCACAGGCATGTCTGACTGTCAACGGTGCTGCATTTCATTGCCCCAGGGCACCCAAGATGAACAGGATTTGGGGAGTGAAAGGGGAAAAGGTGTGCATATAGCTTTTGAAGTACTGTGTTTGAAGTGCGATAGTGGAGCCACAGTATCCAGAGGCAGGATGGAGTGCTAGAAGAGATCTGGACTACAGATGAAACTGTGGAAGCTGTCAATGTTTGGATGGGAATGAAAGATAGAAGTCATAGGGAAATTGCTTTAAAACACAAGACGGGAAGTGAGTTCAGGACAGAATCCTGGGTTTGCTGATAATAAGCCGAGGGTAGGAGAAGAGGAATTTAAAGGAGATTAACATTGGAGTTGGAGGAGGAAAACCTGAGAGAACGTGGTATTGCAGAAACTCAAGAATGGAGATTTAAGAAAGAAGTGGTAAAAAGAAATGTGAGACACTAGAGAATGGAAAATAAGGAAAACTGAAAATATCACTAGAGTTGGCAACAAAGAGGTCAAAGCTGATTTTGGCAAGAATAGTTTCATTAGAATGGTGTGGGCAGAAATCAGGTGCTTTGAGGAATGCATGGGATGTCATGAAGTAGAAGTAATGAGAATGAACAACTCTTTCCTCCATCTGGACTGTGAAGGGGAAGAAATACAGAGACAGAGGGAGTGAGAGAGGAGTCAGAGAAAGACAGGCATACAGAGACGAAGATAGAGACAGTAAGACAGGGAGAGATGTAGGGACACAGAAAGACGCAGAAAGAAACAGTGAATAGTGGCTAAAAGAAATACATAATAACTGAAAATAATTGAGTGAGTAACTATGCCATGTCTACTTCTAAGCACTCTATATGTATGTAGAAGCTCGTTTGATTCTTACAACAACTGTAAGAAATAGATATTATCCCCATCTTACAGATAATGATGGGCATGAAGACACAAAAGTTAGAAGGCTTGCCTGAGGTTCTCTAACTTTTAAGTGCTGGAGCTGGAATTTGGAGCCGGGCAGTCTACTCCAGAGTTTGAATCTTAATTACTACAGTATATTGCTTCCTCTATTATCATCTCTAGACACCTGGAATTTAGTGTTTATGTAGTGAAGCCTGATGTTTCTAGGTGAAAAGTAGGGAAAGCAAGACAGTATTGTAAGGATCAACTTCATATGGAGAACAAGTGTTAATATAGATTTTTGCTGTTGTTGTTTTTTGCCAAATGAGCATCAGTGAAGAGTTTTCATAAGTATAGTGAGGACAAAAATGATCAATTGGTACTATTGGGACATTTGGTAGGTGATAAGGATTGACAAGCAGGGCGGTTCCAGTTTAGAGAAACATTAGAATAGATGTGGTAGTTAAGAGTTGATATAACAACAGTTTTGAACCAGTATGTGTTTCTGAGAAAGGAACAAAGCTATTGTTATTATTATTTCATGAATCCTAATCCTGTAGAAATAGTAGAATTAAATGAAAGGGGAAAGAGACAGTTCATAATTGGGCTAGAAGAGGAGACAGTTTCATTGGCCCACATATAAGATGATCACTGTCTGAGGGTGGTAGCATTCAGAGTTAAATCTGACAGAGTCTGTTATGAAAGAATTGAGATATTTGGTGAGTATTTTGAATGAGGGCTCAAGGCAGGGAACAACGTAAGACAACTCAATTATTTCAGAGAAACAAAGTAGGGTACCAAAAGCCAAGTAACAGAATTGAGGAAATTTAGAGTAGAAACTCGGATGAAAAGAAATAGTCATTTACTTAATGAATATTTAGAGTGCTTTCTCTGCTTCTTATAAGCCCTCTGATAGTACTGAACTTAGATTCATCATGAGTTTAGTTAAGGTATGCTGGATTTTAGGTAATAACGGGGTGTCCAAATCAAAATGACTTAGAAGCAGTTAAACATTTGAAGCTTGAATCTGGGTGAGACTTTCGGGGATGGAGATATTAACTTGAGAACAGAGGCATAAAGATGAAGGTTTGGTTGTGTATTAACTCACAAATAGCCTAAACTGAGAAAGAATGTCATTTTTTCCCCTTTGTCTCTGTGTGATTTTCCATGTGGTATTGAAGACAGGTATGCTGAATATTCATTTCAAAGGATATTATCTGTTCCAGATAGGGCGTAAAAATGATGTCTTGATCGGCTGTCATCAAATATCTCATGGCACTTTTTTAGAGTTAGCACTTGGACCTGAGGGTCATGGCCACAGTCTACTGTAGGGTCATTGTTTCTTACCTCTGGGAAATTTTGACAGGTTTCTTAGAGGACTGGAATTATTTCTGTCCTAAACTGTCTACTATTATTAGACACCGTTAAGTATCTGAATGCTTTTTCATCTTTGCACTGATAATTGAACGCAGTAACAGAAACTCACAGTATTGCTGGAAATGAGCAAAGCCATGTTTCTATTCACGTTCTAGGAATTTATTCCTCTTTAGCTTTTTAGAGCTCTAACACTCTCCTGCCTATGGCTTAGGGAGGAAGAGACCAAGGCCAGCCTTTGGTGATTGCTCATGGGTCTTTTGTGCCTCCCTGGGATGTTTTTCTAGGTGTTAGTGGGAACCATATTGGCTCAGTATATTTAGAGGAAAAGAGAGTGTTCCAGATCTTTTGCAAACATTATTGGTCTTAGGTATGGACTTGGCTAGTAGAGTTTGAGTCATAAATAATGATCCCACTGGCATAGTACATTTGGACCACCTGAATATATGCCCTTAAGCACAATCAATATCTGCTCTCAGTGTAGACCTGCCTTTGTTCTACATTTGTTTGTGTTTCTAGGCATTTTGCTATGTAGTCACACACATGGGCATTTTCCTTTCGTGCCCATTCCAGCCTGTATACAACTCTAGCAAATCCTCAGTATATTTATCATATTTAGTTATTATTAACCTTAACACCATTTAGAAGGTTATGTCTCCTAGAAAGGTCGGTATTTAACGTGACATTGGATAAATTTTCAGTGCTATATGGTCTAGTTATTCTTATCAGTGTTTGTAAGCATCTGGCTAGCTTTGTTTTATGTTTCCTTACACCCTCATAAGTTGATAAAGTAACTCTTCAATTTCCTTGGTCCCTCTTTAGTATAGTTTTGTCACTGGTACCTTTTCTCTTTGCCAGAAGAACAGGGGCAAGGAATATTTTATGTTGGTATATTCTGGTCTCCATATGTGGGTGTGTTGTTTACAGGATGCAGGAATTTAGTTAGATAAAAATGGTATCACCTATATGGGTGATGCTAATCTATATAATGCTGCAAGCAGTATCCTCCCTGTTCTGCATATCATATTTGTTCTTAAAAGTTAGAGTTTAATGATTTCAACTGATGCCAATTTTAGTCATAAGTTGCATTGAACTGAGACTATAGAAGTAAATATTTGTACTTTCAGAGGAAAAAAGGATGAATATTTTCAACATGATAATATCTTCTATAAGAAGTGTTTAGATTACTTCACATGGCTATATCTCCCTTTTTCCTTTATTTCCATATCTTTAATAAATGCTAATCTCATCTAAAAATAGAGAGATTCCTTTCAAAATATACTAGTAATTTATTTTCAGGCTTCATATGCTCAAATTAATGTAGAGTATTTTGTTAAAGAAATGTGTAACCAGAGTGGTTGATACACATCTAAATTTCTTCCTCAGGAAAATTCTGAGCTTATAAACTGAGTTTACAAGAAGCAGAACACCGATAAAAGGCATGCCCTACTACTGAAAAAATTAGATGCACTATTTTCTTATGGGAAATATATACATACACACACACATATATACATATATATATATTTTTTTATTTGTTTTCCATTAGAGCTATTTAATAAAAAGAAGAAACATGCCTTTCTCTTAATATCATAGTAAACAAAATTTTAACAACGTATAGGCCATTCTAACATGTGAGGGAATTTCAAGTATGGAGCCTGTATTCCTAAAGGGCTGAAGATTCATTTGAGAAGGATCAGAGAATGCCTAAAAGAAAACAAATAATTCAAGAAAGCAGATATGAGTTTCCATATAAACATGGCAGGCACCAGCTATCAGGGTTTGGTTCCTGAACTGATTTAAGATGACCAGAGTGTTTTAAGCAGTCCTTTAGAAGTGAAATTTCTACTGTTCTTAAAGAAATGTTAGTTCTTAGAACTGCAGAGGTCAAGAGAAAGGACTTTCTCCATTGAAGTCCCTGTGGTCATATGAAGCCTCACAAGGACAACTTTCATGGTGTTTTCCTGATATAGTAAGTATCATTTTGGCTAGAGTCAAGTTTTTGTAAAAGGCAGAATTTGGAGCTAAGGATAGAGAAGTAGATAAGATCCAGTTCATGGAAGGTGTTGCTTGAATTCCAGGCCAAATATCTGCCCTGTAGTTTGTAGACAGTAGTCATCCAGCTGAGGTCTTTGTGCAGGGAGGTCACAGGTATGCATGTGTCTGTGATGGCAGAATGGAGAGGATAGGTACAGTCTAGTGAGCACATCACCGCAGATACACAAAGTGTCAAACAATGAGGGCCCTCATCAGATTGGCGGCAGTGGGACGAGAAAGGAAAAGATGGACTTGAGAAACATTCCTAAGGCAGAATTAACCTGACCCAGTGCCTGACTGGATTTGGGAATATTGTTGGAAGGAGCAATAATCACTTCATGAGGAAAATCAGTGGAGCCATCTGTTGCAATAGACTAATCCCCATATGCCATCAGTCTGCAGTTCTGAACAGCAAAGCCAAGATGACTTTGGAGAGTAAAATTTTGTTGTCAATGGTTGATGGCCTACCCCAAATGGCCTGATCAATCATGGGGCATTCAGTTTCCTCAAGATGACAATGTAGAAATGGGACTGTGGACAACTTGAGATGTTGACTAGAGATGGGGAGTATCAGAAGGAATCCTTTCTTCTCAGGGGCGTGGCTTTACCATCACATACCCAACACATGTGGGCTAAGATCTTTCTCGAGCTCCTTTTTCCTTACCTAGCAACAAATGGGCTGCAACCAACAGTCAGGTTTTGATTCAATGTATGGAACTGACAAAAATAATTACTCTGTGTGACTCTTGATATTGCACATCTTTGTCAAAATTATTTTAAGCACAGATCACTGGGATGTTTCTTTTAGTAGTGCCATGAGCTAGACAGGCATAATTTTCCAATAAAACATGAAGAAAAAAACTGTTTAAATTGGATAATAAACTGGATTTTTGCCCATTTAGATAGAGTAGGTCAAGGTTAGTACTTCGTGTGTGTTAGCCTAGAATAAGTAAGCACAATTTTATACATAAATATCACTTATTTGCCACTTCCATTAAGTTTATACTGTGGATACATATCCAGCCAGGGCTGCTTCTAGGATCTTATCCATATTCATTGGATATTGTAAAAGCAACATGGGATGGGAATCTTCATTGGAAAACACCCTGCATCTTGACATCTTGTGTCCAAACATGATGCCAATATTGATATTATCTCAAGGGATAGCAGATTTCAGATTGGTAAGCCAAACATATCTAGAGATTAATTCCTTTTTCTATATCTTTCAAAATACTGCTGTGCCTTCAACTATTTTCTTAAAACAGAGAATATTTAAGTAGAAGAGATGTTCCAAATGGTAACTATAGACACAGTTCAAAGGACAGTGGATAAAGGTATATTGCCACCTATCAGCAATGCACATTCTTCTAAATACTTACATATTTTTTCTCTAGGTCAAATAAAATATGTCGTAAGCATCTTCTTGTGTCACATATCAATGACTAAACCCCTTATTCATTTTGTTCCCACAATGTAGTGTGAATGAATTAGAGGTGAAGGGAGGATTGGCTTATATTAGTCGATGACTCCAGCTCACCAAAATGCATGCTTATTGTCACAAGTAGGCCTCATTAATTCTTTTTATAGGTTTGCCAGTCCTTAAGTGGTATATGCTTCTCCAAACTCTTTTTGAGAAAATGAACAATGGAATAAATGAGTGGATGAAAAATTAAGTAGATAAATAGGATTCTCTGAGGGCAGTGCAACATTTAAACTGGCAAGTTGATCCTGCAATGGTGGACAGTTCTAAAATGTATTAGATAATACTGATGGTTTACAATTAGCGCTGACCACATGTTCTAAATGATTTACATGTAACTAAATAATTTCATCCTCAAAACAATGCTATGAATTAGGTACTATTTTTAATCCATTTTGTGGATGAGAAAATTGGGGAACTGAGATATTAGATAATTTGATAGGAATCACATAGCTGGTAAGTTACACAGTTGGGATTGAAACCCAGAAATTGGCTTCTGAGGCTAGGCTTTAAAAAACTACACTATTTGCTATTAGAGAGTGGAAGGCTCCTAAGTTACAGGAAAATTTTTTCTCTATGTATATTTATGTAGATTTTTAGTGCCTAATAACAAGATTATGTTTGACTTGTTGAAATGTTGAGAAAGATCATAGAGAAAATGTGTGCTTTCAATCTTCTTGACTTGGTGTTGTCTACTTAGAGCTTTTCTAATTCACATTGAATAGGCATTTCAGTTTGAAAACATTTTAAGGCATTTTACTGACTAGATATTTCTAGTTCAATTTGACTCTCCTGGTCACATGCATTGGGTGTACTCCGTGGATTATTCAGTTATCGAGTCAATTCCTTAAGCATCTGTTAACTCTTCAACTAAACAAACCATTCTATGTTGTGAAAAATACAATTGGATTTTAATATTAACCTCAAAAAATATGGTTGGGAAGGTAAGCAGGCTTCTGGAAAAGGACCCATATATTACTTGTGGTCTTTTGTCTTCTGTCACTATTGCATAAATTTTAGAACATAACAATATTTCTAGCTTAGTGTTAGATACAGTTTTGCGGAGAAAAAATTAATGCCCTTACTGGAAAGTTCCTATGGCTGCCATATGAATTGTTGCTCAAGCCTACTTATTTGAAAACCAATGAAGGTAAGAGATCTTACTTCCCATTTCTTTGAAGAGAGGAAGCAGAAACAATGAAGGTAATGGGCTGTTTGACGAATTGGTCATCCACAATAGAATGAAGGTGGCCCCCAATATTTCCAATGATGTGTTTTCTTTGCCTATTTAGATAGACTTCTGGAAACATCATTTGACATTTCGTTTCGTATTTATTATTTTTTAATACATTTCTGATTATAGGAATTCCTATAATTTCACTAATGTTCCCTCTTCCACACATGTGAGCATGTACACGTGTGCTTAAGCATGAACTCACATACACATTCCAACCACCAGAACTGTATGATATTAGGAAGTCTTTCCTTTCTCTGATTTTGTAATATTAGATATTGTTGTAAATGCATTAAACAAGGAAAAGAGCTAAGAATGCATATATTGGTGTGACTTTTGTATTCCTTGTGGGATCTGGTGGAGCTGAATGCCTCGCCAAATTAATTTGCCACTCATGAGCCTCAAATTCTGACAAAGCCTACAGGGTTCTAGTGGATGTGTTTGCCAGTAAATCACACATGCCAACGAAACCACAGTGACCTGTGTCAATGGCATGGGCTGTTCTCAGCAGGCTTGGTCGTTGACCCCAGGCCACCCATCTTCCCTGCGTGCCTACATATATCTCTCTTTGAGAATTTCAGTGACCTACTGTTCACTCAAGTTCATTGAATTTACAGTGATCACTCCTAACCTCAAACATAGAAGGCAAAGAAAACAAATCACACCATTTTTCTGAGGATTATGGTCTCCCCTGAATTTAGGAAAATTTCAAAAATTATTTTTTTTAGCATTCTAAGATGCTGTGAAAATCAACTAAGATGCTAAATATAAAAATTGTTAAGGGCTACAACTTGCATAAATACTGTCAAATATTGAAAATGAAAGTAAGCCACATAATGTATACTTACGGATGTCTGAATCATTATATACGTATTACTTATTTATATATATGTAAATTAGGTAGATAAATATGTACGTTTTTAGCTGAGCAAAATAGGACATGGTACCAAATGAGGCTAAGGTGGCAGATTCAATTCCTGTATAGCCTGCTCAGTTAATTCTGTTCTTTATTCATAGATTGAACCCCTGATTCTTAGTCAGATCTTGTATAACGTTTATAATGTTGCAGCTGGTCCAGAAAGGCAGTGTGAATGAATCTGTGCAATTCGCCCCACTATTGGGAAAACACGCAAACCTATCAGGGTACATCCATATGTATCTGTTCTTTTGAGGGCAAGTGTAATTTTACTCTCAAATTCAATGTGTGATTTTGATATTACTATGTGAGTCTTGTTAAAATATGTAAATAGGGCATTTGCTAAACTGTCTTTATTTAGTGTTCTTCTAAGTGATCATAAAATTTTAATGACTATTATTACTGATACTCTAATAAGTACTTCAATGAATTTTTTGATGGTTAAATATAATTTGTATGTTACTCTAGAATCTCAATATGGGCATTTTAATATTGAGGCATTACCGTAAAATATTCATGCCATCAGCCTTCCATATTGCCGTACCATAGAATAAATGCATGTTGATTTGAACTTAAATCTTTCTGACATTCAATGGTTTGGGTATCACAAAATCTTGTAAAGCATTAGCTATTCAGCTGAGGGAAAGTGACTTGCATTTTCAGAGTATTTATAAATTGATGTTAAAAAATATTTTATTCTAGCCAAGCAGGCTCTTGCTTTACAGTCTAATTTTGGACATATATGTGGGTTACTTAAATAGAGAGATAACATTAATCTTTTAGGAGCAACAAGTGCTGGGTGGGGTTAAGGCCAAGAGATTAGCATTTCTGTTATCAACATGCTATTGTTGGACTTAAGTACCACAATATATGATCACTGCAGAATGTTCAAATAATTTAGATTCTTTTGAACTCTGCTGTATGATACTACATTTCCTCACATTGTAAGCCCCCATCTCCAACTTTTTTCTTTTTTTCTAAAGGCGGAGCAGCAATTAGCAGGAAATGTTACATCTAATATGCCTATGATTTGCTTGAGGCCAAACAAAGCAGCTCATGATACTGCATTACTGCTGCTATTTATGTAGACATTAGGCACAGGAGCAGGTTTTTAACAATAGGACTGCTTGGGCTTTATGTTACACATCATGAAACATTTTGTTTATGCTTTATAAATAGTGTTGCCTATTTATAACCTTCAGTCACTATTCTTTTAATGGCATTCTCAAGTGGCCTTTGGTTTGGTTAACATCAGCCACTCATGCCTTCTGTTCTGTTGCTTGAGAAGTTAAATGGGAATATGGGAATTTTAGCTGGCCAATCTATTAAAACTCTGGGAAATCGTTAGGGTAAAGGAAGTTAAGCTATAATTGACATCATATAACAAACATTGAAAATGTTGAAAAGAAACAGATTGGATGAGTTTTGTATTATGAAAATGTCAGATGCAGTGCAGTAGTTCCATTTGAAAAGATCTCTACATACACTAAGAGTCTTCTATTCCAATTAAAAGAAGAAAAAAACCTGAGGTGACAGGAGATTCCTATGGGGGATTAGCTGTCTATGCAGATCTCAGGGAATCTTTGGGGGACATTTATTCTCATCTTGGTGGTAGAAGGAAGATTTTAAAGTTAATAATATTTCTGCCACCTTACTCTTTCCTCCCCTTGTGCTTACAGGCAAAGGTGAAAACCTGCCCTGTATCTCCTGTGTCTAATGGAGAATCCACATCAAAAGCAGGAAGTGCTTTTAGAGATAATAGAGAGAAGAGGGAGGAAAGTGAGATCAGCTCAGTGGTTTGTGGCGGCCTCTATAAAATCTGCGGAGGCCTTTACAGAAACAGGAGCTAGACAGAACTCACAAAAAGTAAAGGACATAATCTGTTCACAAATGCAGCCAGTTGGCAAGCCTGAATGACTGCCCTCTGTCATCACAGTAGGTACAGATCAACATACAATCCTAACACATTTGCATTTGTAAACAAAACATAGAGAAATTGATGAAAGAAAGAGGGAAACAAATCAACCTTTCTAAAATTTTTTTATCAGACATGTTTGTTTTTTTATTCTGTCACTTTTTGATTTGAGAAAGATGATTGTGAAGAGGACATTAGCTAAAGCTGCATTTTTCTGTGTCACTGTGCCCATTCCCCCAAATGGTTCAAAGTAGAACATGTATCTTGAATTTACTACCAACCTCCTGGTAGGCTTTCACTGTTAACAAAAGCCACCTGCACCGGCAGGTTTGGGTAGTTTTGGGATACTTTCCAAGTCTCTGTGGGCATACACTAGTGACAGCCAGGATCCAGTGGACCCTCTTCCATGATCATCCACCACAGCGACCCTAGTATAATCCCGACACATTGGGCTTAGGCCCTGGAGCCTTCTTATATGGGGTGAGATGCTTTATCCTGGCTATGGAAAGCAAATGCCTGACACCCACAATGTGATCAGGCTGAGGGGAAGACCCTGCCTAAAAATAGGCAAGGTTGGCAGGGTGTGGTGCTCACACCTGTAATTCCAGCACTTTGGGAGGCCGAGGCAGGCAGATCTCCTGATGTCGGGAGTTTGAGACCAGCCTGACCAACATGGAGAAACCCTATCTCTATTAAAGATACAAAATTAGCTGGGCGTGGTGGTGGGGGCCTGTAATCTCATCTACTCAGGAGGCTGAGGCAGGTTCTCTTGAACCCAGGAGGCGGAAGTTGCAGTGAGCCAAGATCGCGCCAATGCACTCCAGCCTGGGCAACAGAGTGAGGCTCTGTCTCAAAAAAAAAAAAAAAAAAAAAAAAAAAAAAAAAAAAGAGAGAGAGAGAAATAAGCAAGGCCCACCGGTCTTATGGACGGTATTCCTTCTTTCCACATATGGGTAGCACTAGGGTGAGGGCAGCATTAAAGCCTGTAGAGGATAAAATGTCTATGATGGTAGGGGGAGATTAGTGTCTATATCTATTACAATGCCAAGTGCCAAACATGGAGTTGACTTTTCAGTCCCATCTGACTACTCTGAAATGCCGTGAACTGGAGTCTTCCCTGTAGCTAGCTGGGCTTCTGATGCAAAGTTATTAACAGAGATTGTGCATCAAGCGGGAAAGTTACCTTAAAACATATGTAAACAAGCTCTAAGTTAAGGAAATAGACCAGGGTGAGTAGACCAACCTGAGCATGCCCACTTAATGTATATCACAGAACGAGCTCCGCAGTAGAAAAATATGCCAAAAAACTTGAAAGTATTACCCGATTTCTTTAGGAAGAAAGTGCTCAAAGAGTCTAGATATACTTTTGTTCTTTGTAAGCAAAGTTATTTCAGAGTGATTTCCCTGAAGGTTGGTGTTAACCTGCCTAAAGGTTTGTGGTCAACAAAAGTATTTTGAAAAAGCTCCTCAGTCACTTTGAAGTAGAAAGTCAATGCCTGTTCTGAAATGTGACAGGCTCTTCACCCCCAAACAGGTCTGAATAGAGTGGAGGCATGAGAGAATCAACTCTCCCTGCCATTCTAGTAGTTAAAAATATTAGAAACTATCTTCAATCAGTCTCTTGAATTTTTCATTTTACTCCTTATGACCAAGCTGCCTATAATAATCTAGCGGATTATAAAATTACAAGACACCGAGAGGTCTGTTCATTTATCTGGGCCTTGGGTTCTGTTATGCATTTCTCCATTATTTCCCATAGTCAGTATTTTTTAAAACCTGGCAACAATGTCAACTTCAGTAAGTTAAGATGCTGTGCTCCCTTCACTGTTTGTGCTTCCGTTCCTTATTAAATGCACCAGCTAAACAGAAAATGCGGTATAAATATGTTTCATGAGTCATTTAAGGATTCAGCCAAGAGACATTGCAATTGACTTTTGAGTCCATTTTTAGAACCAACTCTTTCAAGACTCTTCTCAACAGGAACACTTCCCCCTGCACTAGAACTGACAAGACTGTATGCATTACTTTATTTTGATACTGACATTTAAACAATAAAATAAAGCCATTTAAAACAAATAGTAGTGCTTTAAGTGTCTGGGCTGTCAAGATATCAAATTATATAACTTAGAAAAAATCAGAATTCATTGTTAATGGTATGCACTTAACACAAAGGGTCGCTGGAGTACTCACCAGATATATATTCAGCTACCATGTTGGAGCTAACAGGCAGTATTCCTTTAGATAGAATTGACTATATTCACTTAAATGGACTTGACTCTAGTACAATCACTGTATTCAAATGTCAAAAAAAAAAGAGAAAGAGGATGTCACAGAGGGTCACAAATTATGTTGGATTTTGACAGATTGTAGCCTTGCTTTACAAGAGCAGTAACATCTCATTTGTCACCGTTTGATCTGTAAGTGCGGGAATGGGAGCGGAAGGCCCTCCATCTCCGCCACAATTTAATCGCTCTGAGGCCGAGAGTGGTGGTGGGAGCCACCTGCCCATGCACCGCACTGCTGATCTGTTTTAATTTAATCGTCCGTCAGCTGGATGAAAGCATAAATCGTCTCTCTTTGATCTGCAAAATGGTGTGTTTTTGTAAAGCAGGGTGTGGAAGTCAGGGAGAAGGGACTTACAGTTTAGTGCAGCTTGGACAGTGTGGCCCTACGAAGACACCAAAGTTGCAAACCAAGCAAAGACTCTCCCATGAAACTTAGGACAAAGCGGGGAAAATGGCAGAAGGAAATCTATTTATGCTAAAAGGTTAACAATAAGATAAAAGCTTTGTGCATGAGATATTGTTCTCAGAAAACTAAAACCAGTTCTCCCATTCATATCCATCATCTTTCAAATACATTTTCCGTTGTTAGTTTTTGAACGCTGGCTGCAAGAGAAGAAAAAGAAGAATGATCAAGGAATTTTTATGTTGCCACTCTGAATGGTCAGCATTATTAATGTAACCTGAAGTTTTCTAAGCAGGATGTGAACAGTAAAATACAATTTTGTTAAAATTGGTATATGTAGAGAGGCATACACTTTTGAGTGAAACAAATGATACAATGATTGAACACAACAGTGTTTTATCACAGTAGTTATTATGAGGCTTTACGTGGTCTCATACGTAAACATTTTAAGGTGCTTTCCATGTCATTGTGTAGTCAGTTTCCCAAAATTAAAAATAATGTATTTTTATAAATAAAGAGGGGGAAACTTCATAGCACCTCTGCCAAAAATAATTTGGGTCATGAAGAATTGTAACAATTTGGCACTTTAAAAAATAATGATTTCTTACTGCAGAGATTAAAGCGGTGGCATGGGGTTTCACACAATTAGTAGAAACGTCGTCGCCATAACCAGATGTTACCATTACAATAATATTCTTATGAATCCCATAAACAGAAAATTGGGGGCACATTACAAATCTTTATGCAGAAATTTTCCAATATATTATTTCAACTAAAGAAGAATCCATTTCAGGAAAAATTCCCAACAGTAACCCAGAAATTTCCAAAAGACTTCCCATAGTCTGCAGGGAATCACTCCGCAAACCAAATAAAAATTCCCCCTGAAATCCCTTTAAGATACTATGGAAAGCAGAAACAATTTACAGTTCAATTCAAAAAGCTGAAAATTTCTTCACTGGTAATGGTTCTAATAAAATTACCAGCAAAGGGGAAGGTCCCTGAAGACCAGTTGAGTCATCCTGCTTATTCTGGCCCATGTATTTAGTTGGCTTTCCCCTTCCATAATTCCCATTAATGGCTTTTCTAAGCAGTATTTGCATAGGAAACATAAAGGTGTCTCTGCCACTTCCATTTATTAAGTTATTCCACTGCGCTGCTGCAGGCTCAGAGGTAAACATCACTGAGCTTTTAGGTTAAATAAGTCCCACAAAGCAGTTTTGGAAGAACCTGAATTTTTATTGTGGGATTTTGAGGAGTGTAAAGTAAACTGTGGTTGTGGCACTAACATCACTATGAGTGAAATGGGAGAGCAGATTATATGGATTCTTCCCACCTTGTGGCGCTAAGCTCTGCTGATGTGTTTGGGCTAACACAGACCAGAGAAGTGGGGAAGGAAATGAGAAGGGAGGGGGGTGGAAAGGAAGGAACTGTAAAAAGTGTTATGTATACATTTTGGGAAGTGATAAAGAGTGCCAACAAGTTTCTTTGGATGACTTCTCTGTAACCCAAGATATCAGCTAATCTACTTAAATTTCATGACACCTGAGGATTGAAACAGTTCTATTCCCACCCCTTCCTTTCTTCCCTCCTTCCTCCCTTGTCTTCCTTCCTGGTTGAGCCAGAGTAAATGTTAGGATCATTAAATATATAGATTACCATTAGACACATCCTGGAATTCATCCTTTTCCTACTCCCTACATCTCATCAGTTACTAAGCCTAGTGGATTTTACCTACACAGTATCTTTTGAACCCATCTCTTTCTATGCATCCCCTTTCCCACTACTTTAGTATAGATAATTTCCCTTTCTCACCTGGGTTACTGAAATAATCTCCACTAGTCTATATATCTTTGGTGACTTGTGCCTGACCTGTCTTTTTTACTGCATAGGAAAAAGTCCAAACTCCCTGGGAGTTATATAAGCAGCCATTCACAATTGGAACTTAAAAATTTCTCTCGCTAGCCTTCTTTAGGCACCAGATGTTTTAGCCACTTGCCTGCTCATAGCATGTTTTTCATGCCTCCATATTTCTGCTTGTTCTTTCTCTCAACCTGGGATGCCCTTCTCACCCTCATCTTTGCCTGGAGAAGTTCAACATATCCAAAAGAAAGCACTTCTATTTTGTCAGTCATCAGGAAGAATTAATTGTTTCTTGCTCTATATATCCATAGGATTTTTTTTTTTTTTTTTTTTACATACCTCTAGCACAGTACAAAACACATGACAGTGAGTTATTAGAGGTCCCCCAGCAGATTGTGGGCCCTTGAGGGCAGGCAATAAGTTTTATTCTTGTCTTACCTCCTCCTCTCACTGCCCCTAAACCCAGCAGAGTTTTGTGACCTGAGTCCATGTGCCATCAATACTGATGATAAACTCATTGGCAGCAGATATTCCAGGAGACTTTCTTTGAAGGCTTATTTGAATTTCCTATGTGTGTTGGAGCGCACACATGAGTCCATGAGTGTATTTTAAATGTGTGTTACAGTAAGTAGACTTTACATTTACATACACTTTATAAGATTTTGCGTCTAATGACACCCTGCTAAGATCTGGTATACCAATTGAATTACGTCTTCAGGCTACTCTAGGAGAATCTGATTATTGATTTCTGTGAAAATAAAACACAAGAAACAGACAAATGGGGAGAACTTGCCACTTATATCAAATACCTGCCGTGCACCAAACTGTGTCTGAGATTACTTTTTTTTTTTTTTTTTTTTTGAGATGGAGTTTTGCTTTTGGCTCTTGTTGCCCAGGCTGGAGTGCAATGGCATGATCTCAGCTCACTGCAACCTCCGCCTCCCGGGTTCAAGTGATTCTCCTGCCTGAGCCTCCCGAGTAGCTGGGATTACAGGCGCCTGCCACCACACCCAGCTAACTTTTGTATTTTTAGTAGAGACTGCATTTCATCATATTGGTCAAGCTGGTCTCAAACTCCTGACCTCAAGTGATCCTCCCGCCTTGGCCTCCCAACTGAGATGCTTCTTGCAATGTTATTTATTCCTCTCAGAGGCAGTACAATAGCGAGATCCCAGTTCTGCCTCTACCATTTTAAGGTAAGTACCCCTGGGCACTTACTTATTCATTGTTTCCTTTTCTTTTTTTCTCACAGGTTTGTTCTAAGGAATAAATGAGTTGATACATGTAAAGCACTTAAGACAATGTTTTTCACATGATTAGTGCTCAACCTTATCAATAAATAAAATATACACACATGTACATATACATATGTATTATTTATACACACACACACACATTTTTTTCTTGGCAGCACTTAGCTATCCTCATATCCTTACAGGTGAGGAAGTATTTGGGTATCCTTCTCTAAGTAACATAGCTAGTAGGTGGCAGAACTGCGGGAGAGGAATATCAAATTAAGTGCTTTAGACAACTTGTTTCTCCTATACTGCAGTGCACCTTCCCCTCAAACACTAATGATCAGAGACTGTTTAAGATGGTCCTATCACGCTATAGCTAAGTCAAATGGGAAAAAAAAATGTTCCTTTAAATATTCTTCAAATGCCGTCAAGCCCTGCAAGCTGCATCGACTTAGCCTATAATGGAGATGGGGAAATTAGGCAGGGATTAAGTTGGTTGATGGGCATATTGTAGGCCTATATTTTTCTCAACTCAGTGTTATCCTGTCAACAATGGGAATTCTGGTTTGGGCAATGGCAGTATCTTTAGAACCACTTTGGAACTGGAACAAAAAAACAAAAAAATAGAAGCACTGAATTTTGTGCAATTATCTACACTTTAAGGGCACCTTATGCTTTTTAAAGATGACAAGTCTATTTTAATAACTTATATTTCTATTGCTAAATGTATGACCACTAAATTGAAGGCACACCTGCTATCATACACTCTGCCTCTGTACCAAATGCCGTATAGGGAAATAAATGAGGGCTAGGCCCTTCTGTGACACTGAACTTCACTTTTGTGGAGACTGATCACTCTTGAGAGGTGATAAATGCCAGTGGAAAGGTACAGTAAGCCATCATATATTAAATATGGAAAAGTACTTTTAAATAATATTGAAACACACAAAATACAAGCTGACAGCTACCACCAAATAGAAATGTAGGCCAAGATTTTGTTTGACAGAATTAACCCCTAATGAAGATTTTGACAGGAAATGCCAGAATATACAACATCTATGTTAACTAATGTGTCAGTAATGTTGCTATTTTTATACTTATGTCTCCTGTCTTTTTCATGGCAGATTATTTTAAGAAAAAAATAGACTAGTTATTTCTAAAGTTGTTTTTAGCTAAGATTATTTAGTGAATCACAGAGTATTCCATTTTATTGAATCTGACTTAAGTAGTTAGGGATCCTACTTTTCATTTTTTCATAAAATGGATATTACTGAATTATGAAACTTCAGTTATTACTTTTGTTATTTCTAGAAAGAAGTGGAAATATAGGAGTACCAGGGACTATACTCATCTGGGGTTCAGGGCTCTGCTGCAGAAGTCGTGGCAACAATGAAATGTATTCTCCAGGGTGGATAAAGGTGTGGCCCACTCAAAGGCTCTCCTGAGACAAGTACAGAATAAGTGTTGGCTTCTTTGAGGGATGGTCTGTGTTCTTTTCATTTGACGAATGTTAATATGCCAGATATTGTGCTAGGCTTTAAGTTATAATCATAAACAAAAGCCAGTGTGATCCATGTTCTAGAAAAGCTTATAATCTAATGTGTAAGTCTGACATGAATCAAATAATCTCATGAGTGAATGTAGAATAAATGTAACTGGGAAATCCTATGTAACAGAGGTATATGATGTCATAAGTGTGTGTAATAGATTAACAAGCACGGCTGGTATGAACATCTAAGGTTCTACACATCACAACCTACTAATTTTTGATGGATTTGTTACAAAGTGTTAGCTTTCATTGGAAATTATAGAGTACAAAAGAGAAGGTGAAAGAAAATTCAATGCCTGTAACCAAGAAAGATGTTCATATGTATTGGAGACCACTGTGCTACACAGAAGACATGTATATCATTTATTTGTACGTCTTTCAGAAGATACAATTCCTTCTCTTTTTTTGCTGTATTGCTCTGGATACATTAATTTTGGAGGTGTTTTGTGAACTAGAGGAAATTGGTAAAGTGGTTTTTATAACAAGCTGCAATCTGATTGCTTCATTAGATTTTAATAATATGGTTAGTGATTTCTGACTATTTTAAATGAGCTTAGATCCCCAAGAACCATCAGACCTAAGGAACTGTTTAACAGTGCCTCTGGTTGAAAAGGCAGATTAAGCTAAAGGTGGCCACTCACTAGTAGTAGAGCCAAAAATGAAACACTGGTTCGAGTTCAGGGTCTGGGCCCTAGAATATCCACACATTCCATGCACAAGGGCCCAGTAATGTTGTCCAGTCCTATCATTTCTGTGAATTGGACTCCAGGAGCTCCAGGAAGGATTAGGTTAGGATTTGGTGAATCAGTGATTCCCTAAGAAGGTCTTAGGATGTCTAAAAATGTCTTCCTCTTTTTCTTTCATCACTTAGAGGAAATTTACTTCATGATCCCCTAAGAAAGAAGACTGAAATGAATTTATGACCTGAATGCCTATATTAAATATTTGCCCCAAAAGCAATGAGATCAGGGCAACTATGCATACATGAAATACGCATTGTTTCAGGCACACATCGTCAGAATCTACAGTCATGACAAAAGCAATAAAGGAGGATAATATTTAAGTTGATAAAAGATGCAAACATGGTTTTATTGGGTTTCTAAATTCAAATTAAAAGAATAAATATTTCATCAGTGATACTAATTAAAGATTGGTCAAAGATTTGTCTGTGTCTCATATAGCAAATACCAATCAGAACTGATTAAGAGAAGTAACATTTATTGGACTGCTCAGTTATAGAAAGAAATGATTACTATGAAGTCCATTTTACTGAATAATGGTTATTTGATTATAACTTGATTTTCAAATGACATCAGTACTCCTTGATATCATGCCACCCTCTTCTTTCAACAGAGTAAAATTGTGATCTAGGAGAAATAATGCTTTGGGATGTTTAATTATATAAACTTATTAGTGGTTTTATGTGATTACATGTGCTTTCAGTGTTTTCATTTGTTACCATCCTTGCTTTTTAAAAAAGCCACGCAAAGAATTGATTGCAAGGATTATGATATTCAGACACTTACCATTTGATCATCATAGTCATATGCTTCCTTTCTATTTTGTTTATACCTCTCATTAGATGCAAAATTCTGATAATAAAATAGTTGTGTTCTCAGTAAAAAATAGCCACTGCGAAAATAGGGAATAAAGGAGAAGGAAATGTAATATTAAGGTTGTGGTTACTGGCGTAGGTGCTCTGGTCTATCAGATTAGTCGTTCTATAGTAAGGTCTAGGGAGTGGTGTTTCAGAAACAGGCATGAATATGCACACACAGAGTTGATGCTGTAACATCTCTTCATTCAGTTTCTTTCTTTCAAATATAAAGCATTTAAATTGCCATACAAACACCCACTCTGTCCAGTCTTCCTGACCATTGTGCTCACCCTGGATCTCATTTACTTTTATTTTGTAAGTTAGGCTGATGCCAAAGTGTTCTTGCTTGTCTACATAATAAATGTAAACAAGTGACAGAGAGGTCATGATGGTCAAACCTGTACTATTGTCAGTTTTAGTGGCCAGATTTTTCCACATCTAACTCCATCCACTTTTCTCCGGGCCAGGGTCATGGGGGTGTAGGGACTGTGGTCAGCATTCAGCTGGAACTGTCTTTAACCCTCTCAGGAGTCTGAATGTGATTGGAATGGACAAGATTTCTTTTATACTTTCTAGGTAACATGCTTTTATGAATGTTGAAATTCTTTACAGTTTCCTAAGGACAACAAAACCATTATGGGTTCAATTGCTATTATATAACAAGAGGTTTCCCTGTGAACAGCCTCTTTCAGGGATTCCCTAGAATATCTACAGATCAATCTGTGGGTTTATCTAATGATAAATTACCTTTCTTTGTTAACCAGATGAAAATATTCTCCTTTCCACCCCTCAACAGTGGTGCTGTGCAGTTATGTAGACACATGTCTACTTGAAGCCATTTTTGCTAGCAAATATATGAACAATGAAGAGTTAACATAATTCTCAACCTGACCTATGCATGCTGCTCCCACACTGTCTCCTTCTGTATGTATGTGTTACATACCAGGTACATTAAAATTCACATTTAAATTTCAAATGAGTTAAATACACCATTGCTTTCAAATAAGTGACTGATTTTTGTTCCTCTCATGTTATATTAATATTAATATTATGGAATCTTCTGTACCCTTGCGTTCCTTGCTGACTATCTGATAATTGGGTTGTGGGGGGAGTGCTGAGGGTCATCTGTTTAGCTTATCTCTGCAAGAGAAAGAGTGGCCAATAATAAGGGAAAGCAGCAATAAAATGGTAACAAAAAATTGAAAAGAAGATTTAATCTCTGGCCAATTTGAAACATATCCTAGAGAATCCATAGAGAAAAAGATAAAGTGTGACTATGAGTAAGTTAACTAAACACATTACACTGTGTGGGAGCAAATGGAGTTAGTCCATTGTACATGTTTAATTTCCTATTAGTCTCTGGCGTTTACTACCACGTCTGAGTTGGGGCATCTGTAAATTCAGTTAAATACAGTGCATTGTCTAAACATATCACAGCTCCAATCAGTCACCCCAGCTGCTGATAAGAAGCCTCTTGTATTATTGAATCTACAATGGGGAGGCTCTGCAGGCACCAAGATAACAGCTAGGTATTTCACTTTTAAGTGTGTGGTGGTTGGGGTTGGGTGGGGGGAGTGAAGGAACCTAGCTGCTGCCTTTGCGGTTACAGCTCTGACATTTATTACTGCTCTCTGATTTGCTTTATACCAGTGATGTGATTTTGTTTTTGAATGTATTACATCTTTCTTCAGTTTTAGCTTAAACTCTGTGAAGCAAAGAGAAGGGAACAGGGGCAGCAAAGTATTACAAACAAAATCAGCTTTCTTGTTATTAAGAAGATAGCCAACATCTTCTTCAGAAGGGTCTTTTTTTTTTTTTTTTTTTTTTTTTTTTAATGTAAGCTCTCTCTATTGATTTTTGCTTTTCTTGCAGACTGGGTGCATAAGGATGAAACCCAGTCTTTCGTTTACTTTTCTCTTTCATAGTTTCATTGAAATTTTTATTAGAGTTCCTCTAATGATTGATCCTCAGAAAGCAAATTATTTTGGCTCTAATGAACTAGAGGGCAGGTCAATGCATAATATAACAAATATATTTCCCGAGTTCCACACAAAACTTTTCTTTCCTTTTGTTATTATTACTTTAATCTTGTATAATTATAGCACAAAAACCATCTTACTATTGGAGACAGTATACATAGACACATATGGTTATTTTTAGATATAATCCTCTTTTATACCTTAAAAATTTCCTTTTGCAAGGGAGATGTTGATAGCTATTCTCATTCCTGAGAAACATTCTCATACCCTTTTCTAAAATCTTACTCAGATACTGGCTAATGTGTTGTGTGAAGATCATAATGTTACCTGTTTCACACTTTGTTTTTTTTTAATAGAATGATTGATAATCTTTTGCAAACTGCTCCATATGTCTAGTATTAGCATATTGTGAACATACAGATCACATTGCCTTCATTTGATTTTATGAGTTTATATTTCCTCTTTCCCAAACAGATGTTTTACTACAGCTGCTATTTGTTTAGTAAATTGGTTCACATGCCATAGTACTGTTTTCATATAACATTGCAAATCTGACCAACAATATTAATGCGAAAAAAAAGAAGAAAATAGAAGACTCCTTTAGTAAGTTCTAACTTAAGCTCTGTTTCTTGGTTACGTTTACTGGCCTAGTTCTGCGCTGTGTGTTTCTTTACAGTCACAGCCTCATTGTACACACATATTCATACCTCCCACTCATATAAGCATCTCCCCCTCCTCCTTCCATCCACCTGTCCACCTGGTAATGAGCCAAAGAAGCCCTAAAGCCAGGCAGAGGGCTAGGGTTTCAATATATTCCAAAGATAATTCATCCTACACAAAAATGTTACAGTGTATTTGCTGAAAAATGATGATATACTTTGTGCTTTTAAGTCAATAAGGTCAAGAATGCATGTTTAGATCAAAGAACAACACGTAAATATTTTAGATGATACAGGCCAAGGAAACGAATGTATGCAGGGTGGTTACGGCGTGGATGCTAGGTATTAGCAACAGATTATTGGATCAAGAAAGTGACCCAATCCCATTCTAATGTCATAGGATGCACTTTTACGGAAAGGTCACTGTTTTTTAGAGATGAGGTTGATGATCCAGTTATGAAAGCCCTCGTAAGCCTATATGCCCCATATTAAGCTATTGTCTCTCAGCTCTAAACCCACTCTTCTTCGTGATATGGGGGCTGGGATTCAGGACACTAGGAGAGAGAAAGGATTTTATCCTTGTGTCTGTTTCCCATTAACTTGTTCCTGACAGTGCCACTCTATCAAAGACCCATTGCCCTGACATTGACAGTTGGCACAGTTTCTAGCTTTCTGTGGCACTCTCAGATCAAGTCCCATTGTGCACTTGGGAAAGCCGAGCACTGGCCACTGCTTTCACTCCTCTGATACCTGTCTCAGTCTAACAGGGCCTCTTCACTGAGCTTCTAGATTCTGATGTGCCGAACATTTCCTTTTATTCCCATAATTTCCAGAGGCAGTAGTTGCTTCCTGTAGTTCCAATCCCTGTTCAGTTTTTGCTCCTGTAATTCTCCAACACCCTTTGAACCAAGTTTTCATATTGAATTCTCCCTGTTGAAATGCCTATTGTGGTTTCTGATTCACTGTCTGGACTCTAACAAAGGTGGAACTTCAGTTTCCTAATTTTATTTTACACTCTTTCTTTTATGTCACATCTTCATTTCCTCACAGGATGCTAGAATGTGTGACTAGGGTGTGATGGCCTAAGTTAATCAATTTTTCTTTTCTTTTCTTTTTTGATTCAGAGTCTCACTCTGTCGCCCAGGCTGGAGTGCAATGTCACCATCTAGGTTCTCTGCAACCTCCGCCTCCCGGGGTTCAAGTGATTCTCATGTCTCATCTCATCCCGCCGAGTAGCTGGGATTACAAGCATGCACCAACATGCCTAGCTAATTTTGTATTTTTAGTCGAGACGGGGTTTTGCCATGTTGGCCAGGCTGATCTTGAACTCCCGGCCTCAAGTTGTCCACCCGCTTCGGCCTCCCAAAGTCCTGGGATTACAGGCATGAGCCACCGCACCCAGCGATTTTTCTGTCTTCTTTACTGGGAATCTCCAAGTTTTATATAGTGGCTTGAAAATTACTGAGGTCAGTGAACAACTGTCTTTGGTTTTTTATTTTTTGTTTATGTCTCCAACTTAAACTGATCTCAAAGAAAGATCTTTTGTACAATATTCACAGGGTCTTTAGCATTCAATGGTGTCTTTTGTCCTGGTGAGGATTCAGTACAGATCTCTCCACCTCTAGCTAAGTCAAACCAGATAAGGCAGATAGGTAAAGTTATAACAAATATTTGCACGCTACTTCAATGAAAGTTAGGGTCAGTTCACAGATTGTGTCAGTCTTTTAGAGATTGGATGCATAAGATAATTTTGAAAAATTTTTGTGTAGAACGTGGGCTTTGAGTTATACTTTAAAATAAGCAAAGGAGTTTACTGTTAAAAAAATGAGAGAGAATACTAATGAAAATGAAATATTTTTAAACTACATAGATTAATTTCCTTCAAAAATGTCATTTCAGCACCTTTAATGATTAAAATGGGATTTGTTGTAATATCAAATATAAAATCAAGAAAATGAATGTGTTATTCTGATCAATGTAGATAGCAACTAAATTCAGTAATTCAAGTAAAAAGATAACGCTTTAAGATCGCTATTATCAGATTTTGCTATCTATAGCAATTGAATTAAAAGAGTCTCTCCATCTATATAGATGGGGTTGTACAGATGTAGCTTAACACTAAGTTATAATACAGCTGAAAAACTATTTGTCTTAGTTTCTTCATGTAGACAATGAAAACAATGTCAGATTATTGATCAAGTATTAAAGACTAAATTAATTTAGTCAATTTGCATTTATTTTCTGAACCTTGAGCTTGTGGAAAAATCATTTCAGTGTTCAGTTACACTGTGAGGATATTGCTTGACTACGCAATTCATTGAATCATTCTTTTGAAAACATAGTTCATAGTAATATATAGTGTATGTCAGGGAAATTCTTGTGAAATTTTAGAATAATCCTTGCAGATCTTCTCTCCACTGCACAAATCACCAATCCACTTGGGAACATTTAACCCAGAATAGATAATCCAGGGAGCTAGGTGTTAAAATGGCCAAAGCGTTCCAGGTCAGGCTGGGGATTAAACTGACACAGTAGTTCATGGAAAAATTCTATTAGCACCTGTTACAGTTGGCCCTAGTTCTGATTTTCTTATCCCAGTCTTATTGTTTGAAAAATGTAAAGAAACAGATTACACTTGGTATTGATGACTCTTTGCCTTCGCAAACAAAATTTTAGTTTTTGCATTATGTTTTGTATCAAAAGCTTATGACATGTATGTACCTAGCACAGTCACAGAGTCTTTCAGGCTCATGACAAATGAGGGTGTGTGACCATTTAGCCTCCTCTAGTAAATGTAATGGAAAAGTAACCATGTACAACATAGTTACTCCTAGTGTTTCTACAAAATCCCTGAAAATGTTGAAAGCTGCCTTCAGTACGGCACTGTCTTTGCTAATGGGGATAATACCCTTCACTGTGTGTGAAATAACAACTATATTTAAAATTGAGGAATTTAAGCAGAACACCGAAAGGCTAGGATTTACCCAGACATTCCATACATTTTTATCCAATGCTTATTTACTAGCTGCGTGATCTTGGGCAAGTCATTCAACCATTTTAAGTCTTCATTTTGTTGTTGTTCATTGAGAGGATTTTCATAAGGCTCCCAAAGCCCTTATCAACTGTAGGGTTTTTAAAGATAAGTAGGGTACTTTTTAAAAATTCCAGAATGTTACAAAGTATATTATAGAAAGCCTGGCAGATAACTAATTATAATTAAGAAGCTATAGACATAATACTCTTTTTTGAACTTGATGCAAGCCCCTTCATCTATGCCTTTATTTCCCCTTATAAATCTTAAGTAACATCTGCCTCCTGTTGTGGTGATTAATGAAATAATCTTCTAACTTGTGGGCAAGAGGGGAATGGGTCCAACAGCTCTTGCAAGGGACCTGGGAAATACTCCACTGAAAAGAATGCAACTTGCACCAAATAGGTAAATCGCAAAGCCACATTTCTGCCCTGAATAAGGGCACCCCCTTGCTTATTCACTTTGAAGTCTTCTTCCTCGGTCATAACCAAGACAACTCGCGACAAGGCATCCTCTTCAGGAAATGTGTTGAGTCTTATCCGCACTTGTGTCTCTGATGCGCTCCCTCCAGCTTTCCTCTCTAGTATGCTGGGAACCCCGCTCCCTCGCGGCGGCGGAGCGGGCTTTGGTTTCTGTTTGAAGCCAGGCATCGGCTACGGACGCGCGCAGCGCCCTCCCCAGTGGCTCCGAGGAAGTCCCTGGGAGTCTGCGGAGGGAGCCCCTGGGAGGCCCAGCGGTGCGCGCGGGCCGCCGGCCGGGTGTCCTTCACGGGGCGTCCTTTCCACCCAGCTGTCCATGGAGCGAGCAGAGCCCCTGGCCTGGCGCCCACCCGGGAGCCCGGGGCAGCCTGCGGGTGGCAGTGGGCAGGAGCCCGCGCTCCGAGCCGGCCTTGCTCCCCCACCCGCTGCTGTCTCCCGCGCTGCCGGGCTTCCGAGGCCTCCGCCAGGGCCTCAGCAACCAGCAACCAGCAACCTATGGGAGCCCAATCCAGGCAGAGAACCCGGGAGGAACGCCGAAGCAGCTCTTTCTCCCTCGTAATTTGAGATACTATTTTAAGAGTCTGTCTTCAGACGGGAAAGATTGGGCTGAATAAATGTGTCCGGGAAACAGGATGCAGCCTGCGTCCAACCAGAGCACCGCAGTTGTGTTCTGTGACCCGCTGTGAGGCCGGTCATTCTGCATTGTTTAATCTTGATGTGAGTACATTTCAAAACACGGAATTACATCCGGAAATCGGGGTGAAAACGACATGGTCCCTAATTGTAAAGTTCTTTCACAGGACTTCAGATAAGTGCAGTCATCTATATACCTCAAGAGTGGATTTATTTATTTATTTGGGATTTTTTTTTGAAGACTTTATTTTTAAAATAACTACTGGGTACTAGGCTTAATACCTGGGTGATGAAATAATCTGCACAACAAACCCACATGACACAATTTTACCCATGTAACAAACCTGCACATGTACCCCTGAACTTAAAACTTAAAAAACAAAACAAAACAAAAACCCAGCACTTTTAGGTTCACCTAAATTGAGCAAAACGTTGAGAGTTCCCAGATATCCCCTGACCCCCCCCCCCCACCTTCGTCCATACCCTCCCTCATTATCAACATTTGCCAGTAGACTGGTACATTTGTTAACAATTGATGAATCCACATGGATACGTCATTATACCCAAAGTCCATAGTTTATGTTGAAGTTCACTCTTGGTGTTATACATTCTGTGGGTTTTGACAAATGTATAATGACATGTATCTACCATTATAGTATTACATAGAATGGTTTCAATGCCCTAAAAATCCTCTCTGCTCTGCCTATTCACCCCTCCCTTCCCCAACCCCTGGCCAAAATGGATTAAAAAAAAAAATATCTATCTATCTATCTATCTATCTATCTATCTATCTATCTATCTATCTATCTATAAATAACGTATCAGACCAGAAGTTTCTCCCTAATTAGTTGCTTGTTTTCCTCATGGACGGCTTCCGGCTCATAGAGAAGACATCATAGCATGAAGCATTCTTCCACGGTTTAGGTTTTGTTAACAGGGGCTATTAGTGTGTGTGATTTTTTAATCCCCCTTCTGCTGAGGGGCATCTCCAGCCCAACCAGTTTTAATTAACAGGGAAATGCTCACATTATTTTGGTACACTGATTATAGGCGAAGCCTAAGTGGAAGTCACTTTGGTGTCCCAAGGGATTTCAGTGTTAAAAATGCATAGGGTACCTTTTTCTTCTCTTTCTTTCTTTTTTTCTCCTGTTAATTCTCCTCCTCCATGAACTCCAGATAAGCAGCAGGCCCGAGCCAGATTTCATTACTATCACGCACTCTTCATGGTCATCTTTTAATATTTGAAAGGATCATTTGTTAACTGGAAATGGTCAATTTTTTTTTCTTTGGCTTTTGAAATATAATTTTCAATTTTTAATTTGATTCATTTAGATGAAATCATTAATCAGGGTTGAAACTGAGTTAATTTTCTGGAAAATAAATGAGGTTGTTAGAGTGAACATTATTAAGTGGGCTCTTTGTAAGAAAGGGATAATAGCTGAAAATATGGAATACTTGGAGAACTGTAGCACTTGGGTAAAAATCGAAAAGATTTTTTTTCCTTGTTAAGTGGAATAATTCATTTTCAAAATTAGATCAGAGGATTTTTAGCATTAAGCATTATAAACACCCCATTAATTATATTAGAAATTGTAAATAGTAAAGTTTCAAGAAATTGTAAGGAAAGTACACTGTGTAAAGTTCTTGTTGTGAGATGTTAGGACATATAGTTTCTGATGTGGTTTTACCCTTTCTTTTGAAATGACTTGTGAACCAGTACTGGCTTTGGTATAGTTTATCTCTTGTGTCTCTGTTTAGATTTTCAAGATCTTTAATTGTGGGTTGATTATAAAATAAATCAGAAAAAATTTATTGGAACCCCTTATGAATATCTAAACCTATAATATTTTTTGTTTTCTGACACTTTGCAATCTGATTTACAACCAATCTCCTTCGGATAATCTTCTTTTTTAACTTCATGTGCAATACACATGACTTCACCTAAATTCCCAGATCCCTCTTGTACTCAGCATTCAATTTATAACATATTATTTTAAATGTTGATTATTTAATATTTCTTTCTATAGGTATGTCTTCTTGCTTAGCTAGATTTCAAAAGCTTTGAGTGTCAGAATTGTGTCTTTGTATACCATATGCTGTTCTCTACACACAGTAGTCATTAAATTAATTCTTTTTGACTGATTGACTCAGTGAATTATGGGAAACTGATGAGGTATACAAGTAGCTTAGAAGCAAACCCAGATCCCAGACCATATCAAGACTCTTTTTTTTTTCTCCAGCCAAACCTGGATCAAGTTTTAGCCATTAAAGAAGAAAACATATTTCACTGACTTGCTGTGGGAGCACAGCGTGACTTTAAGTGATTAGGATGGTGAGCAAAATACCCTTCCCAAGAAAACAAAGAAAGCTGAGATTTGGCCATTCAGCCACCTCAATTCACCATTTAAGTAAGATGCAGGTCACTGGAGAATTCCCTGCTCATTGTTGCTTCTAATTGTTGCCTCCATTTCTTCATTTCCTGCAGTTTCACAAGGTGGGTTGTTCCATATGAACAATTTCTTTCAGGGATTTTTGTTGAATATTCTATATAGAGAAGTTCCCATTAATGCAGTTCAAGAGATTTTTATTGGGACTCCCACAAATGCCATATCCATTTGCAGATGCAAGTAGCAGCCACAGTCCACTCAGCCACCAGGTTCCAAGCTAACCTGCTTAGAGCTTAAATTTGGCTGGCAGGATGAATTACACCATCGATTCAACCTGTCTATATGTTTTTCTACAGTTTTTCTATTCACAGTTCTATATTTCTTGTCCTATAAAACAATATAAATGGAGGATTAAATTGAAATATTGGTCTTTAGAAGTCAACATGTATCTCGAAGATGCCCTTCCTTTCCTTGATCTTGATAAGTTAATATGTATGAAGTATTCAGGGCGGTATATGTTCCACAATAAACATTTAATAAATGTTAATTATTATTATTACTCGCTGAAACAATAAAAAAGGGAAAAGCCTATATGGGTTGATAGGTATATTGTGGGATATTGTATGTGAATGTGGATGTACATATGTGTGTCACCCTTCACACTGTAGGTTGAATGAAGTTCTTTCTAAAATACGAGTATGATCAAGTCACTCATTTTCCGTCATCGTCTTTTATCCACACCACGTCACTGCTTAAATTCATCAGTGACTCTAGAAGCATTATAAGCTGATATCTCCATTTCATTGAGTGATTTCTCAAGATCTACAGGACCAAGTCCCTTCATACATTTCACATTTTGTAGCATCTCAGTTATCAATAATCTACATTTCCAAATCAGCACTGTCCAATAGAACTTTCTGCAGTGATGGGAATGTTCCATGACTCCACTGTCCAATATGATAGCCTCTGACAACATGTGACTGGGAAGCGTTTGAAATTCAGCCAGGGTACCTGAGTAGCAGCATTTGAAATTTTATTTTATTTTAATTAAATTATATAACACATGTTGGAAAACACAGTTCCAAATCCTGTTTTTACTTGCTTTTCTGCCACAGCTGTTCTCTGTGACTGAAATATCCTGCCATCTTCTTCATGCACATAGACACCTTCGCAGCTCAACACAGTGATGCCTGAATTCCTTCTTCGACCTCTCCAGAAACAATTCAGTTTTCTTTCTTATGCTCCTTCTAGGGTCTAGCCCATGCTTTTATTAAAATGCAAGCATTATATAGCTGTAATTATTTTCCTGTGTACCGGCCTGACAGTGACTGTGAGCCCTGAAAAGAATGCTCTGGTATTGTCCCATGCGTAGCACGGTGCCTGATGCATAATAAGCACATTGGTACACATTTGAATAAATTGAATTGGGTGATTATAATGAGGTCAACAGCTAAAACCAATTTCTCTTAGCTGTAATAGGCAATTAAATATGGGTAAAGGTGTGTTCCGTTTATTACTATTATTGTTATTATTATTACTGGATGGGGAAATTTTAAACATTTAAAAAAGATAACAGAAAATTCTGTAGTTGGTCAGCAGTTCTTACCTTTATCACAAACATGGTAGATCTCCAAAGGGCCAAAAAAAAGACCCCAATATATATCTTTAATTAATTAACCTGTCCCCCTCTGGTATTTGCAATACATTTAACACTAGGAATTTTATAGCCTTAGGACTCAGGATGCCATGGCCAGATCAGATTTGGCCCAAGTCATATTGTAGACAGATGCAAACATATGCCACTGATTGCAAAAAAATTAAATTTAGTTACTGTTTGGACGAGGAAGCCTAAGCTGGGATTCACTTATTTCGAAATTGACTGCATTGTAATGGTTTAGCCATCTGTCCCACATGTGAAACGTTCATCTCACATATACTTGGAGCATTGATATTGGCTAGTGGTGTTGGCCAAAGTGAATGCAAATGTTTAATGTTCACAAACAGAAATTGGTTTAGAGATAGCTGGTCTCTTCTCCTCCCACTCTCCCTCCCTGCACTCCCAGGTCTTCAGACATTGTAGAATAAAAGTGAAGCCAGCGGAGGAGTATAATGGCTCGGCTTTAACTTCCTTATTCCAACGGAGGCTCCCTAGGTCAGTTTCAATCCCTTTCAAACATCCTCCTCTGACTTTGAAGAGAGAGCACTACCCCCTCCATCTCTGAAGCTGGGCAGTGGCCCTTTTTGTTTTCACGCACTGAAAATGAAGTGTTCACATGAGCTCATTTACAGAGAGTGGAGTTGGCAGTCTTATCAGGAGAGGAGAAAGAAGCCCTGAAGATGAAAAGCTCTCACGGTGACAGAAGTCTTTATTACTTTGGGCAGTAATGGAATGCAGTGTACACAGGGTAAAGTGACGGCTACCTAGAGCATTTAGGGAAAACTAGAGCAGTGATCGTGTTTTATGTTGTTCCTCATTCGACTTTCTCGGTGAGCCGGTTGACCCCGGGGATGGGACTTGTTCAAGTTGGAAGCAATGTAAGAAACGTATGTTCTTCAGAGTAAATGAAGTTGCCGCAGTCCCTGACTGCTGTTTGAATTGGCTTTGGGGCAGCATGCATCAAAATCATGCATATGAAGCATGGCAATAAACCCTTGTCTTTTCTTCTACACTGCTAAAAACACCCAACTTGTTGCTGAGTTTTATTCTTAAAGTCCTATCGTTTTTCTGCCAAAATTATGTGAAAAAAAATGCTACTGATGTTTTAATTGTTTTCATAGTCCAGCATTGTAGAAAATAAAATTGGCAGTTGATCCCAGGGTCTTTGAGGGAGTTTAAGCATAAATTCAGCATTCTAAGGAATCAGAAGTTGAGAGGAAACAGCCAAGAATACCCTTAGCTTTTTCACTGAGTTGTACTTGAATAGACAGCTAATTAGGCTTCCTCAAAATTTATTTGTCTCCAGAAATAGAGAAAAGGTGCTAAAAGGATAATGGAAATGAAATGTGCTGCACCCTTTCTGAGAAATTGACATTTTATGCATTTGACATTTGATACTAGCAGTTTATTTTTTGAATTATTTGATATGTAATTGTTTAAAATAATTTAAACAGGTTCTTTTTGTGCATGTTTCTCAATGCATTTCCAGAATATATTTTATCAAGTGGAAAAATAAATAAATGCAATCATAATTGATTCTGCGAGAATATAGCAGCTGTGCCACGTTGGAGTTTCCTACTTCTATATGTATCATGCCCTGTCATTTTGGAGCTAACCTGAGTTCTTAACATGATGAGCACTGAGTGCCATGAGCACTAGATAATTTTAAACATAAGTAAGCATTCCCACGTAATAATATCAACTTTGAAAAAATGAACTATGTTTTCTATCATTAAACATTTTTTAAATGTGCTATATAATGTTTAGTTTTAATCATACTGGTTTTAAAATTTTCAAACATTTGTCTAGAAAAAAAAAGTCCCTGTCCTCTTTCATAGAAGAAGAAGAGATAGATTTCCTGCTCTCACACAAGTACTTGCAGAATTTTTCCTTGGGGAGTTTATAGAAACATCACCTCTAGCCATAGTCTGCTTTCTGCAGGATGGTTGAAGTGGTTGCCTCTTGTGATATGACAGATGCTAGAAATACTCCAGGCCTCAAAATATCTTCCCTACCAAGGTACTACTGAGTCCCGAAGGTCTACCACTAAAGATGAATTTCTTTGCATTGCAATTGTTTTCTTCTTACATGCATCCTCCTGGAAGGGAGTGAAATGAAGGCCATAGATAATTAATATTTACTGAGTGTCTGCTGTGTGCCACGTAACGTGCCGTTTAGTGATGCTGTCTTTCTAAATCCTAAGTCTTTAGGAGAGGAGGAGGGTGATAGTGGTGTCAATGAACTATGTATGCAAAGGTCCCATAGCAAGAAAGCGATAGAGCTGTGATTCAAACTCAAACCATTTTTTTTTTCACTTCACTTTATTTTTAATTGAGTGCTCAGATTTCACTAGCTGGTTCTAGATGCTGAGTGCTCTGTTTAGATGATGAGGTGGAGGTAGAGGACCACTTTAAAAGGTAGGGTTGATAGAAGACAGTCTGCCTAAGGTCTTCCCTCTAGAGTAGATCCCTGGCCATGGAATAGGGCTGATGGCAATATTGAGCAAATAGATATTCTCAGGCATTTTGCTGTCCTTAAAATATTCCAATTTGGAATAGTATTCAAAGAAATTTAAATAATATTGTTGTCCCTAGATTACATTCATTTCCAGAGGTGAGAGTATTTTTATTTGTAATAAAAATGTAAATGCTAATAATAACGAACATGTTTTGTACCAATGACACCTCATCTCATTTAGACATCATGGGTCTCATAGATTCACAGTGTTTTTACCCCTATTTTACATATGAGCAAGATAAGGCCCAAAGAGATAAAAGGCACACATCTGACAAGAGACAAACCAGTAATTTGACCTCAACTCTCATAAATATGAAGTCACAATTGCTTCCTTATGCCAATAAGATACCTTATAATAGGTTTCTCTTGAGTTTCAGAATTCATACTATTAAAATTCACTCATGCCTATAATCCCAGCACTTTGAGAGGCTGAGGCAGGAGGATTGCCTGAGCCCAGAAGTTTGGCACCAGCCTGGGCAACACAACAAGACTCCTGTCTCTACAACAACAACAACAACAAAAATTAGCTAGTCATGGTGCTGTGTGCTCATGGTCCCAGTTTTTTGAGAGGCCGAGGTGGGTGAGCCCAGGAGGCAGAGGCTGCAATGAGCCATGATCGTATCACTGAACTCCATCCTGGGTTACAGAGGGAGATACTGTCTCAAAAAAAAAAAAAAAAAAAAAAAAAAAAAAAAAAAGTAAGTATGAATGGAATAAATCCTAGAATTATTAACTGGGAATCCATTCTAACTTATACGCAGTTCCTTTTGACTTCACATTTGCCAACTCTATCAGGTTGCTTCAAACTAGACAATGATCCAAACTTTACAGAAGTGTACAAAGCAGTGGACTTGTAATTAGTTGGATTTTTAGAGGAATAATCAAAATGCAGGTAGTTATTTCTAATTGGCTGTTATCAGAATCTAATCTTCTAAGCCATGGTTAGCCTAGTTGTCCTAGATGTTCCACTTAAAAAAGATGGTGTCAGGATATGGGGAAGTCCCAATGTCAGGGTTTGAATTGTCTTTTTATTGTCTTTAAAACAATGAGCCTATATTTCCAGTTAATTAAAACAGTAAAGTTGTGCCTCAGATATATGGAATTCACCAACAACTATAATTGATTTTATTCATTTTCTTTTTTTCCCCTCTTCTTTAAAAAGAAAACAATTAACAATAGAAGACTGTCCATTTTAGTTAAAAAGCTAAGCAACAATGGAAAAGAAGATAGATTACTACAGTCATCCATTCGTTAACTGAGGTGGCATAGTGACTCTTATTCATTCACATTGAGCAACCTGAACAATACCAACTTACTTCCGTGACTGTTCTTTCTCTGATAGATTTCTTCTTCCTTTTGATAATGCTGAAATGCAGACAGTCCTTGTATGTAGGGAAGACAGCTGTGTGGTATTTATGTTAGAAGTACTCACTGTAATTCACAAACCTTGTAATGGATTGAATCTGCCTCACCCTCTTCATTTTTAAAATGAGAAGCCTAGTAATACCTATCTCATACAACAAATATGCGAATTAGATGAGGTAAGCTAGGTGAAGTGCTTCATAACCTGAAAAACAGTACACAAATTTCCTTCAGATTTTTACCTCTGCCAGATTATACCAAGACGGTAGCACCAGGCCAGGCACGGTGACTCACACCTGTAATACCAGCACTTTGGGAGGCAGAGGTGGGTGGATCACCTGAGGTCAGGAGTTTGCAGCCAGGCCAACATGGAGAAGCACCATCTCTACTAAAAATACAAAATTAGCTGGCCGGGGTGGTGCATGCCTGTAATCCGAGCTACTTGGGAGGCTGAGGCAAGAGAATCACTTGAACCTGGGAAGTGGAGGTTGCAGTGAGCCAAGATCATGCCACTGCACACCAGCCTGGGTGACAGTGAGACTCTGTCTCAAAAAAAAAAAAAAAAGATGATAGATTATAGCACCATCCTGAAATTGTAGCAATGCCAGTGCCATTAAAATGAATGGAAAATATAAGAGTTGTGGAAAAAGAAAATCAAGTTCCACTGGAGGTAAAATGAGCATTTTGGTAATATTACTTCCAGGCAACAGTAACTTTTTGGAGTCTGCAGAAAAGGAAAAAGTATGGAAAAAGGAGAGAATAAAAGAAAAGAGAGTGTGAGCCATGTGGAAGGAAGTAAAAATAAAGATATTCAAAGGATTACTGGAAACTCTAAGACCAGTTTAATTTCTTTGAAACAAAATATGAGTTTCTAATTAAATCGACATTCTTTCCCTGACTTTCATAACTAGCAATTTTGAAGACTGCAGGCCAGTTATTTTGTAGAGTGTTCCTCAATTTGGGCTATTATGGTGTTTCTTCATGATTAGATTCAGGTTATGCATCTTTGGCAGGAATACCACAGAAGTGATGCAGTGATCTCATCGCATTATATCAGATGGCACAAATTGCCCTTTGTCTCATTACTGATGACATTATCTTGGTCACTTTATTGGGGGTATCTACCCGGCTTTTCCACTATAAAGTTGCTCTTTCCCCCTTGGAAAGTAATAAGAATTTTGTGGTGTGATACATTGAGACTATGTAATTATTCCATTCCCCATCAGCTTATTCATTTATTTATTTATGTCAGCGTAGACCCATGGATTCCCATTTTATTCAGTGAGTTATAATCCATTGCTATCGTTATTTATTTTGATCCTCAAATTGTCCCAGATTTTTCCAGGGAGAGCCCCTTCAAGCTGCCTTCTTGTGACTTATTGACACATCCCTATAACTCTTGGTTCATCTTCTTACTTTTCTGGCACAAAAAGATGCTCCAGTTGGTTTTGTATGTTCCATGTCACAACCGCAGTGTCAGCCATGTCTCCCAGGAGCTTTATTTATTTGTGGTTTAAAATGATATTAAGAAACCAAGATCTAGACACTATTGTTACTGTTTTTGAACATTTTCCAACACCAACAAACAGTTCTCTGATTCACTAGACACTGACTGGGTATCCAGTACTTCAATTAAATTCAGATGCTATCTACAATGCTATTAGCAACAGATCACACATGTAAAGAGCTCAGTCCCATAAGCCTGACTGGGAGGGGCACAGAGCTTCCATGCTCTCTCTGGGACACCACCTTCCCAGCACGTTGATGTGTTCACCAGCCTAGAAGTTCTTCCAGCTCCATCTGTTAGGTGGTGTAACAAAGTTTCCATTATGTAGGCATAAATGATTAAATCATGGTCATCAGTGACAGAACTCAGTCTTCAGTCCCTCTCTTCTCTTTGGAGACTGATGGGAATGTGGCTAAAAGTTCTAAGTTTTTAATCAAGACTTGGTATTTTTGGTGACCAGCCCCAATTCCGAAGCTATCTGGGGGCCTGCCAGGAGTCAATTCATTAGAAAAAAAGACGTTCTCCTCACTCTTTTCACTAAGGAAATGTCAAGGGCATTAGGAGCACTATACCAGAAACGAGGGACAGAGACCAAGTATCTTCCTATGATACCACAGTTGTTTGTTTGTATAAATGGAACATCACCTTATCACAGGGTTTGGTCATGTGTCAGTAAAGCTTAAGCTTAGAAAGTTGTGTGCCAACAAAGTGTAAGCTTTAGGAAACAGAAAAAGGAACTTATGTTATCATCCCCTTCTTTAGTTATTAAATTGGAGTCTAATTGAGATACTGTCTTGTGGCTTATACTTTCTTGTATAAAAAAAAAAAAATGGGTTTGTAGTTAATGACATCTCTTCCATACTCTCTAATGATGTATCAGACAATACTGTCTAAAGACTTGAAATTACTGTATAATACTCAGTCTTTTTGGTTTTCACCCATAGAACCAATTCTATTGCCTTCTGCCTTCATTTTCTCCAAAATTCTGTAACTAAATCTTAAGCACAGAAAGCATATTAATGTCCTTTGTAAGTGAAACAGTTTTTCAGGGTGTAAGATTTCAGTAGACTTCTTATTTCTTAAATTCCAGACAGAGAGGGAAGAAGCCAGTTTGGACTTCTTAAAAAATGTATTCATCCAAATTCTTTTGTCTATTCTTAATGTATGTGACATTATTACATAAATCAGTGTTGATTGTACAGTTTAAGTTCATAACGTTCAGTGTAAAGCACTCTAGAGTGGTACCTCTTACGATATTTTTTTTTCTGGAATTTAACAACAAAAATACCAAAACTAATCCAGTTTCATACCATGAATCTTAGAACTGTTGGAAGTATGTAGCTTTGTGGTTTTTCTAGAAGATACTAGACTACTAACATTTTCTAGTTTAATTAGGATATGATGAATTATTATATATTAGTCATATTATTAATAATCAACAATCATTACTGCTAGAGGGTTTTGGCATAGATAAGTATCTGTGATATTGAATATATTTTCATCAGGATTGATTGAAAAAGGACCATCTTGGAGAATATGCATTTATACTATTTTTAAGATACTGACTTTTAAGTTTTATTACCTTACAGTAATATCACTATGTTTTCATTAAATTGCTGTTATATATATATATTTTTTTCAATTTTATTCTCTCTATTCTTGGGGCTAAATTTCTATGAACCTCACCTTTTTTTTTTTTTTTTTGGGGGGACAGAGTTTCACCCTGTTGCCCAGGATGGAGTACAGTGGCACGATCTTGTCTCACTGCAACTTCTGCCTCCCAGGTTCAAGCAATTCTCCTGCCTCAGCCTCCCAAGTGGCTGGGAGTACAGGTGCACATCACCATCCCCAACTAATTTTTGTGCTATTAGTGGAGATGGGGTTTCACCATGTTGGCCAGGCTGGTCTTGAACTCCTGACCTCAAGAGATCCATCTGCCTTGGCCTCCCAAAATGCTGGGATTTGAATCTTGCTTCTTAATGGTTTCTCTTCCCTTAGTTTGGATGGTACAGTAGTCACCAATTTTCTCCATCCTACTTTAAAAATTACCCTTTCTTAGTTTCCTTCTCTGGTTACACTTATTGCCTCTCCTCCATATTTATGACTGGTTTCCAAGATTAATCCTAGTCTTTTCATTCCACATCAAGGGTATCCAATCTTTTGGCTTTCCTGGGTCACATCAGAAGAAGAATTGTCTTGGACCACATATAAAACACACTAACACTAACGATAGCTAATGAGCTAAAAAAGTAATAATCACAAAAATAATCTCATAGTCTTTTAAGAAAGTTTGTGAATTTGCATTGGGCCACATTCAAAGCCATCCTCAGCCACATGTAGCCCACATGCGGCCCACATGTGGGTCGGATGATCTTGTTCTACATCCTGCAAAGCAAATTTGTACTTATATTTTCATATATCTATGTTGGTGGCTCAAGTTTACAACACTAGTCCTGCATTCTTACCTGAATTTCAGTTTTGAGTTCTGTGTGACACATCTTGGATTTCCCAAAGTCATCTCAAGTATAAAACCGTACTTCTTATCTTTCTTTAGAAACTGGTTCCGTCTTCCAGTTTTTCCATTTTGGTCAGGTGCACTGTTTTTCTTTCCCTTAAAATCTGAGTTTTGGCATTTGCTTTGACTTCATTTTCTTTTTCCTTACACCTTCAGTCATGAATATTAATGATACACACTTGGTGGCTTATGCTTTCTTGCCTTTCACTTTGTTCCTATTGACTGAAAGTCCTCAGAGAAGGACCCAATAAATTCCCAAAGCGCTTTTTTTTGGGGGGGAGGGGAGAATCAATGGATCAATTATTTACTTTCCTTTTTTCCCTTCTTTTTCTATTTCTTCTTATTAAAACATTTGTTTAGAGTTTTGGAAAATGGAGATATCAATATGATAGTATAGATGCTTTTAAAGAGGACTTGGAATTAGAAAAACAGGTGCACAGTATTAATCATGAATTGCTTAACTTCTCTGAGCCTGTAAAGCAGAGATAGTAATCCTATACTTATAGCACAGAATTGTAAGAATTAAATAAGATGATCTATGAAAGTGCCTTGTAAATGTTAACGAATCGCTTGGTTGTAATAACTGATTTTATTCCAAAGTCTTTGAAATGGTGATGACTAGTATATTTGAAATATCTACAACATAAAGGCCATAAAATTATAGTTATTTATTTCTATTTTGTGTTTGATAATGCCAGAGTTAAATTTATTAATAAAAACGGTCCAGATTGCCTTGGCTTTGTTGTTGTTGCTTGTTGTAGTAGCTCCTAACCCTCAGATCTTTGCAAATCAAAAGATTGCCAAAGAATCAGTAGCCCAAAGGGACAAGAGACATAATAGCAATATAATTTGTAAGTTTGCTAAACTCAAATAGTACCAATTTCATATGGGAAATCCCTAATGATCAATGGACATTCATCAAGTTAAATTATTAGATTGAAAATAAAGGTGAAGTCACAGGTATACTTCACTTATATATTGATATTGGTTCACATATTGGTTGACCATCCACCAGGGGGAATACATGTTAATGTACCATACCCACAAAGATACAGAATAATTCACAGGACTATCTATGATGCGTTTTGTATTTGTTTCCTATTTATACTGTTGCTGCTAAAATAGGATCTTACTCTGTTCAGAGCATATGCAGTTTCACAAGATGTTTAATGTAAAATTAGGATTAATGGCTCAATGTAACCTTTCTAAATAGTCATGCTTAAGAAATGGACACACTTCAGCAATAGCACGCTGCTTGCATGAACACTAAGTTTCATGTCTTATGTTTATATCAAGCACTGTATTTAGACTGCAGGCTCACCGTTTTAAGAAGGTTTATTACTAAGGAGGTGAACTATGCATACTTCATACTCCTTAATGCTTTCCTTGCAGATTCTTCTCCTTTTGTTTCTTTCCAAATGGTTTTATTTTAAAATGTGAATTTTTAAAAAACTCTGAACATAAATGCTTTTCTAAGAGGGTAAGGGAGACAAGTCTTCTCTTATGACAACAATTATTGTCCTTTTTTTTTTATTTATTCATTTTTGGGTTAATTTAGTCTGGCTAAAATTACATACATATTCATGTTTCTTAATAAGAACAAAGCTTTACTCTTGGTTATTTTCCATAAATTTGTCCTCATAAGCAATTTGATAGACATCTACTTTAACTATTAGAATGAAAGTTCACAGTGAATCCATGAAACCCTGTTTCAGATCTGTAATTCATTAACTCTTTCCCCAAAGGTCCAAATGCTTCTTTATCAGAGTACTATAAAATTGCTATTCCTTCTTTTTAAAGTTCAGAGTGGGCACATAGTGTAATCAAGGTATAGATTGTCTAACTATTACTAAATGCACTAGAGTTTTTTAAAGACGTAATTCCATTTTGATCCAAAGCATTAGTTTGAAGCAACATTATGGATTGTGAAACAAGTTATAATTGTGCAAAAATGATTTTCCTGCTCAGAATACTATGGAATGTATGTCTAAATTTTTACATGAAATATACAGCTATTTTACTTCCACTGTCATTTTATCATAGAGAGAGATACATATATATATGACTTATAATGTCTAATTTGTATTGAATATCAGTACTGTGATATTATTTATTAAACACTTACTCATCATACAGGTATTTGTTGAACAGCATATGTTGAAGTTGCAAGGAGGATAAAATGTCACCTTAAATATTATGTTGGTGCTGATAAAAGAAAGTGTTGAAAGCTTAAAAGTTGGCCAGGTGCGGTGGCTCACGCCTGTAATCCCAGCACTTTGGGAGGACAAGGTGGGCAGATCATTTGAGGTCACGAGTTTGAGACCAGCCTGACCAATGTGGTGAAACCTTGTCTCTACTAAAAATACAAAAAAAATTAGCCAGGCGTGGTGGTGGGTGCCTGTAGTCCCAGCCACTCTGGAGGCTGAGGCAGAAGAATTGCTTGAACCTGGGAGGCAGAGGTTGCAGTGAGCCGAGATGGTGTCACTGCACTCCAGTCTGGGTGACAGAGTGAGACACTATCTCAAAAAAAAAAAAAAAAAAAAAAAAAGCCCGAAAGTTACTTAGGTTACTATTTTCTTTGTATGAGAAGTAGTTGACATAGAGTGCTCTATGATTTCACTTAGTAGTTGTTTAATTACTATATATTATATTCCTGAAATAATTAGCCCATTCTTCTAATGGCCAAAGTTAATGAACCTTTTAACTTTGCTTTTAATTTAACTTAAGCCTGATTTAACAGAAAACGTTAGCTACTATTTTTACAAAATGCACTTCTTTCATCTATGGCAACGATTTCTTTAGAAGCCTTTATTTTGAAATATTGTAAAAGTAAGTTGTATTCCAGAGTCCTAAAAAAGTTATGCTAAAATTTGTTTTGGTAAAGAAGCTGAAACCCAGGTAGCTTCAGAAATTGAGCTTGTACAAAACAGGAGAGTGGAAAAGAGTATGAAGATTTGAATGTTTAATTTACAGAATCATTACTCTGGTTGTGAATTATTTGTTTAAATTTCCATTTTATTATATGAAAAGTGATATATTGTTTTTACTAAGACTTTTTAAAAATAACTTTATTTATTTATTTATTTATTTATTTATTTATTTATTTATTTTGAAACGGAGTCTCCCTCTGTCGGCCAGGCGGGAGGGCAGTGGCACAGTCTCAGCTCACTGCAAGCTCCGCCTCCCAGGTTCACGCCATTCTCCTGCTTCAGCCGCCTGAGTAGCTGGGACTACAGGCACCCACCACCACGTCTGGCTAATTTTTTTGTATTTTTAGTAGAGACGGGGTTTCACCATGTTAGCCAGGATAGTCTCGATCTCTTGACCTTGTGATCCGCCTGCCTCGGCCTCCCAAAGTGCTGGGGAAAAGAATAATTTTTTAAATATAAAATTTAGGTATATTTTTCTGTACTTTTTATTGGAATCAGTTATTAAGATCAATAAAATTTCTATGATTTGATTGGATCTGTTTTTCTGTTTGTGTTGCCTCATTCAATAGAATATGTTATAATGATTTTTAAACTTATACACAACTGTCCACAAACACCTATTTTGATATTGTTTAAAATAAGTAGACTTCTTTTGAAGAGTCTTTTTTTCTTCAAGGATGTTAGATCAGATTTCTTCCCCCATTTATTTTTTTCAGTGAATATGTTAGGATTTATTTACTCTTTTAGTCTTTACTTAACTTTTTGATTTCAAGAGAAATTTTACAATTATGTATTCTAAATTCAAATCTGTTCTCCTTGTTCTCTTCTAAATAGGCAAGATATGACTCAAATTTAGAGACTGCAGCTTAAATTTAGAGAGCACATTGGTGCAATTCCACATGAACGATTTTACATGAAAATTAAGAATATGTTGGCAGTTTACTAAATGTGACTTAATATAAGTCTATAGAGCTCTGCCATATTCTTTATTTTTCCAGATTTCTCTAAGTGTATCCTGTCCTTGAAAAAACAAAATCCATAATACTCATCAAGGAAACATGAAAAATGTCAAGCAATATTTTCTGTAGGTGACTTTTTAAATTTTTTACTTTTCTACCAGGCCCCTGTCATCTTAATTAGCTTTTTAAACTTTTATCAATTTGGGGCTGAACACATGTTGATAGATGAATGAACTCTCACTTTATTAAAGCCAATAATTAAAATTATTCTAGCTATTTTTATTTCATTCTTATTAACAATGAATTTTTATTTAATAACTTTGGCCCTATGGCATCTGAAACATTTAATACTTACCATCATTTAGCGTACAGCTGGTCTTAAAACTACTCTGTTACACATTGATATTCTCCAGTCATATCCTCAACAATAAAAAGGTAAATCAAATTAGGGAGGAAAATATAGGGAACTGTAGAGCTGAGCTCTATTTTCCCCATCTGTAACACCAGGGTACTAGTACCTTTCTTATTCTCCTTGATTTTATAAGTAGCAAGTAAAGTACATGTAGAAGTAATATGAAAAGTTATGAAGGATCTTAAATTTCTTATTGCTGGGAAATTTTTTAAATTCTGAAATAATTTGAGTAGTGGCTATGCAAGGAATGCTCAGAAGAGTTTACTGATGTATCATGTTTTTTTCCCATTTATAACTTGTAATTTTTTTAAAAAAATAGAGTTAAAAAAACAGAGAGTACCTTGATTTAGAAAAAAGATAATTTATTTTAGAAAGATCTTATAGGCCCTATATGTGTATACATAATTAACGTGTTTGACCAAAGTGGGGAAGGAAAGGAGAATGAGAGGAAGAATTGCTTTTCTATGTACTCTCATGGCAAAGCATATATTAACTCCTGGCTATGCTCTCTCCTTTATGATATGGTGATATGGTGATATGGTTTGGCTGTGTCCCCATCCAAATCTCATCTTGAATTCCCATGTGTTGTGGAGGCAACCAGTGGGAGGTAATTAATCATGGGGTCAAGTCTTTCCCATGCTGTTCTCATGATAGTGAATACATCTCATGAGATCCAATGGTTTTAAAAAGAGGAGTTCCCCTGCACAAGCTCTCTGTGTTTGCCTGCTGCCATCCATGTAAGGTGTGACTTGCTCCTCCTTGCCTTCCACCATGATTGTCAGGCTTTTCCAGCCACGTGGAACTGTAAGTCCAATTAAACCTCATTCCTTTGTAAATTGCCCGGTCTCAGGTATGTCTTTATTATGACATTAAAGCATGTTCCTGGGCTGCTTTGGTGGCCCAGCTTCTGTGCTTTCTTTACTTACTGTATAGTAACTTGAGTTCAGTTTCACAGTCTTTCATTTCCTCAGCCAGCAGGAACTCTGAATGCTAAGAGGCCAGCCATGAAGCCCCTGTAGAGGGAGGGGATGCCTCATGCTGCCCAACAGCAACCTTCTTGACTGATGAGGACACTGCAATGACAACTTCCATGGGGATTCGAATCTAGTTCTCTCAATGGCAGCAGAGATGAGAGGCTTGGTAGAGTGAGTTTTTGAAATACATACATTGGGAGAAGCCAGTACCTCTGTCAGAGGCCTTGCTGAAGTGATTTGGCATTGACAGGAATTATGGAATAACCATTAACTTCAGTAGGTGTACACATTTGACTTTCATCTGTTGCTAACAAGTTCATATTTTTACTGTCTCTAGCTACAATGATACTAATTCTGGTGGTCTAGGTTGTATTGCTGGCCATCCAGTATGTGTCCTGTCCTGTTTAAAGATTCATTCATTTTCTGTGTAATATGCTATTTGGCATATGGACAGTTCTTCATAATATGCCTGCATACTCTTGAAAGTTGATAGAAAATGATTTTTACTGCCTTCTTTCACATTTACAGTTTTTTTCCTCAAACACTCAAGAGTCTTTTTAATTCCCTTCCCTTCCCCCTTTCTCATGAAGTCTTTCCTGGCCATTCTTCCATTCTCCCACCTCTTCAGGTTTTTTATTCTAGCAGTTTCTTCCACTCCTTTGTACTCTGGGATTGACAAACCCTAAGAAAGCACTGTTAAAACCAAATTCCTCCTAGGATTGTTCCGAAAAGCATTTAGGATCCTTTTCATCTTTTGCCACTTCAAAGACTTTCTCTTTCATACAATCAAGAAATGAGAGAAAAAGGGTTCAGGCCAACAGAATAAAAATTTTTTGTCAGCTGATTATCAGTGATGATGAACTTGGTGTAATCTGAGTGAAAATGGAGATTACCAGTTGTACTTTACGAATTGACCACTTTGGGAGGTCAAGGCGAGCAGATCACCTGAGGTCAGGAGTTCGAGACCACCCTGGCCAACATGGCGAAACCCCATCTCTACTAAAAATACAAAAATTAGCCGGGCATAGTGGCATGATTCCTGTAACCCCAGCTACCTGGGAAGCTGAGGCAAGAGAATTGCTGGAACCTGGGAGCAGAGGCTGCAGTGAGCTGAAATCACGCCACTGCACTCCAGCCTGGGTGACAGAGTGAGACTCCTTCTCAAAAAAAAAGAAAAAAAAGAATTGACTTGCAGTTTCCAACAGATTTCACTTGACAAAAAGGCATTCCTTCAGAGCATGAAAACATTTAGTAAACAAAATGGATGAATTTAAAGAGATCCTTTGCTGCCATTTGCTATAACTACCAGTGGAGACCAGAGCTTAGCAAGAAATTCTTTAGGAGGGGTTTTTGGACCAAAACAGGTCAGCATTCTTAACTAACACGCGTTAGGTCTGGATGTGGATGATTAAATTTTTACTCTTGTTTGAAATTATTTTTAATGAAAACACATGTATTTTATACGTTATTATTACACCTAAAGCCCTACAAAATGACATTTTAAAATCAGGATTTCAAGATGTAGCCTATAGAACAATTTAAGTAGTTAGGTAATTTAATCTATGCAGATATAATGGAGGACCTAAATTAATAGAAGAGTAAGTTCTACATACTGACCAACTTACAATGTGACTAATTTAACCAGCCAATTGTCAAACTTGACTTCTATCAGGAAATGTCTAACATTTAGCCGCTGTGTAACTTTGGTATAGACACCAAAGATTAGAAACGGGTGGCCTGAGGGTCACACAATTAGCAAACGTTTTTGGGAAACACTTAAACATCGGATGATTTTATAGAAAAATCCAGATTCTTTTCGGAGTAGAAACTCTGATAACACTGGACTCACATTCAAGATTGCCCACCCCACTCCCATAAGGCAATAAATATCTGATTGGCATTGAGCAGTGGCTGTGGCCTTTGGGGGTAAATGCTCTTGGGTTCACCACAGTTCACCCCCATTGGTTTTTTTTTTTTTTCCTATCTCTCTCTCTCTTTATTATTTTTAAACACAGTCCATTTCATTCACTCACTTTGTGTAGGTAGTCTCTGTAGTTGTCTGAATTTGTGACTTGATGTAAATGCTAATATAAACTAGTAGAACGTGGGTTCTTTTGGGAGGGAAACTTGTGAAAACAATTCTCACAGAATCATGTGGCTGGGCCAAATCATTATCAGAAAAATAAAGAAATTTGATAATGTTTTACTGGTTTAGGATTGTGTTTGTGTTTTTATGTTTATCTCTATGTATGTATCCATATGTGTGTGGATATATGTACATGTATGCATATATATACATATACACAGAGATATACATATATATCTATACATAATGTGATTTCTACCCAAAAGGTGACTGTAGATGTTGATATGAAACATTAGGTTTCGCCATTGTGGCATACTTAATTAAATCTGGTCATCTTTAGCCAAATGCCTTTTGATTTTTAAGGCATTAGATGGAATTCAGCTGAATAACAGAATAGTCATTATCTATTCATTGGTTTCTTTCAAAATATGTTATTTAGTCATATCCTCTTCAGCTTACTTTAGTCTATATGTTGTAAATGTCTGCAAATCTGAAGCTGTATGTGATTTCCCATACTTCAGTTTCCACTGTGATGTGCAACAGACATTGATCTTTTCCTAATGCAATAATAAGCTAGAAGCATTTTTCAAACATGGGCACTTTATTTGCTTTATTATCATCAAGAACAAAAGGAAATGCATTTGGCCAAGGTCAGTGTGAGGGGAACGCTAAAACCTGTGCCAGAAAGCCTTCTGCTCTTCTGGTTCATTAATGCTATCCATTTGGCTCCAGTCTTCCCTGATTTAAGATATGAAGTATGTTGATGTTTCCAACTGCCAAGGCAGTTGTCGGACTCTGAATCTGTGGGTCAATTCCATTTTTTTAAGTACATCATTTCATTCATAGACTTTTAGAACTGGAAGAGAGCTGAACATGTGATCAGACTCATTCATCTGCTTCCAGGCAGGAGAGCAATAAAAATGTCTCAGGCAGGGAATGGTTTTCTTCATTTGTCAAATTTTCCAAGTATAGCAACCTATGATCTTTCTTGTTCAATATTCAGTATCTAAATATAATTCTTTCAGAGTCCGTTCTTCTTAATATCTAACTGAGGTTTTCCCAGCAAATCAAATGCTGTTTTATGTTGTCCATGATGAATAGTTTAAAAATAAAACTGAGAGTCTACCTTTCAGCCAATTCCTTTTTTTCCTTCAATGCTTCATATGTTGTTACCTTCAAGTTTTCTATTGCTTTCTTAAGTTACTTAAACTGATTCTTTAAGAAAAACATGCCAATCAAGAAAAAAATCGACAAGAGATTCATATTTGTGTGTGTACATTCTAGTTTTAGAATTACCAAAAGAAAAACAAAAATCTGATTAGTGCATGACTATAAAGCATGTTGTACATTTATTTATTCACTTACTCAGTATTTTTGAGTGCCTACTGTATAGCAGGTGTGTGATGCATACCGCATGGCTAATGGTGATGTATAGACACTTACAACATACACCAAAATCATTTGATTATGTTTTGATCCTTTGAAGCTTTTTCAATTAGTATGTTATTTTCACTATGCACTCTGCTCTCAAATTTTTATGGAATTAAGCTGAATATATGTAACAAATGAAATATCTTGATGTTTGCAGTTAGGCCTGTCTATGTTCCAAAAACATAAAGGGAGACAGTTGACAGAAAAGAATAAGAAATTTAGGTTTGGAAAATGCAAGGAAATTTTCATGGGGAATTGTGCCTCCTTCTATATGAGGCAGTGACATTTGGAGTCTCCACTCTCGACATCTAGCCTTGAGCTGCCTTGTGAATGGAAGTATATTTGTTTCTTTTCTTGGCACTCACTGAAATTTAAAGATGCATCCTTGTATTGAGGATCATGTTACTAGACTGGCAATTGCCCTTCCTACAACCCCTCATATAATAACAATACACAGGGAAGTCTGTCAGGAAATTCATGACTTGATACAAATACAAACTTTTTTCAGCCAAGACTCTGTATGTTTGGTGTCTGGATGTATCATTGGTGTTTTCTATATTTTCACACATGTTTCACTCAGTCTAATTTAAGAACAAAAATACAGGCTATGGACTTCACCCTACCACAATACTTCACCTGTACTAGTTCCTCATTGGCCCTCAGAGTATATACTTTCCCAATTGTTAATTTATTTGACAAAAAATTTTGGTATGTTTAGATGGACATGTAACTATGCGTACACTTATGTGTAATACTACTCCAAACCTTTAACATGATATAGCAATTTAACATGAATCTGGAGTGGCTCCATATTAAGACCTAGTTGCTCAGAGTAGCAAAATAAAAATAACATTGAATATTTAGCTTGTAATCCAGATGTCCAAATATAATGCCTTTTATATGCATATTGTGTGCATCAAAGCAAACAGAATTTATAGTCGTCTTACTGAAATCAGACAGAATTGAGATTCTGAAAACATACAAGAGATCAAAAGATGCTAAATGGAAATGAACAGGAAACATTACTTATTTAGTGTGTCTGTCATCTATAGTATTTTCATATTTGTCTTCATTTTAATGAATATATATCACTTATATATTCTTGTATGAATATACGTAGATATTCATACGTATAGATATTGTAAATCTATACGTAGATTTCTTATTTTCACCACTATTCATAATTCTGTTACCTCAGTTTTTTCCCATAAGATCTTACATTCCTCAGTTGAATTGTCAACTCTAGGAGAGAAAAACTCTACATTAATTGACTTGAAAATGTTCCCTCAGGGGGCTACGTGCAACTGTGGATAACTCAGGGCTCAAGGCAGCTGAGAATGTACTCTGAATCTTTTGTGTTTTTCTTCTCAATTTCTGAATTTCTACAGAGCTTATATTTGTCTCTCATAATCTCTGCTGTTTTTTCTTTTTCTTTACTAACTTTCCTCGTGAATATTTAAGAACACAATTGATAGATGAATGGGGTTCAATAATGGTATATAGAGTTGGTTGAGAAGGGGATGGAAACCACTCTATTCTCTTGATTTCATATCAGACTGTGAATCAACCCATTTTAGAGCACCCTTCTAACTCCTTTTTCATGTTCCTTCATTACTTCTTGTTTATTCTACTCAGACTTACAATGGAGTCATTAGACTCCACTTTATTTCTCTCTATTGAATAAACAGAGTGACTGTGACTTGCTTAATTTTATATTTAGTTATTTTTTACAGGGTATTGCATGCTGAATAAATAATATTTGGGGCTTCTTTTACACAGAACATTCCCATGGGGGTGCTATGCACTGTTATTACCACCATGACTGTGTTAAACTTATTGCTACCAATGCACAAGAAGTAAGAAGTGTCACAGTGTAACAAGAAATCTCTCGCTTGTATTGTATTTACATTTAATCTCTATTGAACTAATCTTTTCCCAAGAGGAAACATTTTTTTTCCTAAAGAGGTATAATTCTCTTCACACATGATCTAGGAACATATACCATATTCTTTATACTAGATTTACTTTATTTTGAATTTCAACTTTGCCAAATTATAATGATCGCCAGAGAAATATTAGCAAACATCATGCCTCTCTTTGGTATCTTATAATTGACACTCAGGATTTCTGCTCGAGTCTGGTAATACATTTTATTGTCTTTAGTGAATTACTAGCACATTGGCCGGGAGATAAAGTTTTCCCCTATTAGAATTTCCATAAGCTCCTCTCTGAGCTTCAGAGGTTCTTCCTAGGTTGCCCATATGATCTAGATTCACATATGCTGAAACCAAATGCCCTCCAGGCTCATATGGCACCTTTCTCTGTCATCTATTTCCTTTCCTAAAAAAAAAATCTATATTTTAAATCCATGTCTGCTTTTTTGATCATTAGACTCTACTATATTCCACTATATTCATTTCCATCAAACGAACCAAAGTGACTGTGAGCTCTCAACCCAGCAACTTGTAAACCTGCTTGGTTGATTTCATATTTAATTCATTTTACAGGGCATTGAATTTTGCATAAATAATATTTGTGCTTCTGTTTATACAGAGCATCCCCATGGGGTGCTGTGCACTGTTATTACTATTATTATTGGGTTAAACTTATTGCTGCCAGTGTCACATTTAATTGTGAATTAGTAGAATCACTCTTCCTGATGTTGATATACAATCCCATTTCATGTCTTTACCCATGATTTCATAACTTTATTCATATGAGAAAGCAATATTGAAAAGGATAAAGAGAAGATTTACCCATCTTAAATAATAACAAGGTAAAATATGGTTTAGATAGGCATGAACCATAGTAGTATCTTTTTTCAATAGTTTTTGAAATTTTTAACAGGCAAAAAGAAGGAAAGGGAAGATTTTCCTTTTTTCTTTAAAGAAAATCCCTATGTTTAGCAAATGCAGACCAAGCATCCTCCCATTCTCGTTCTCTCTCTCTCTCCCTCTGACATCAAGCGAAGTAAGAAATAGTGCCTTTTGAATAGGAGATTTCCTTTAATTACATTGGGGAAGTGATAATGGTAGGTATTGCATGTTTAATGTAATGTTCTGGATGCCCCTTTTCTTTCTTTCTTTTTTTCCCCCTTCACAGCCACCTCCTCTTGAGCAGAAATAAAAGGTTCAAGGCTTGTCAGCATCAGTTTATAGATAGCTGTTTAAAAATAATGAGATATTGGGTATTGTAAGGCTCAGGGCTGTCTTGCCAGACTCATTTATTTCCATTCACCTTTTGTCAGAATTGCAGACAGAAGACATTCAATTAAAACTTGTCACCTGTTGCAGATGACATAATTTGTACTTGTATGTGTCATAGATTAGGGCTCCATGCTTCAGATGAAGCAACTTTACCCCTGGTAGAACAACATTTCTCCTGTTAAATATTTTGTTTATGATTATTTCCGATTTCTGTCATTGCAATCTCAGCTCCAATGCAGATTATAAATTTAGCACATGATCCCCAGAACCAGCCAAGAGCAGTCAATCACATTGTGGAGGGGAAAAAATAGAAGAAGAGACTTCTTTGGGGTTGTGTCCTATGCACAGGAATCCACAACTGTATTTTGGATGCAACTTGAATCTGAAATGGAGGGAAGCCTTTGTAATTTCCTATGCAAGCCTCACATGTTTAATAGTCCAGATAGCTATCAGGAGACCAAAACGAAAGACTTCCCCTTGCTAATTGTTAATTCATCTGTAGAGCAAGGAAGCTTTAATGTGAGTCATGGCTTTTATCTCTTTTAGTGACTGAGGACTCTGTTAAAAAAAAAAAAAAAAAGTCAGCCTAATGGATATGCATTTTCTCTCCGTGTGATTTTTCTCTTATATCATCAGACATTATAATGTTTCTACATGCAGCCAAGCAGTTTCCAAAGTTTCTGAATTGTGGTCATGATATTCCAGCAAAAGTAAATGTAATCATTGGCTGGGGGAGTTTAGTAGAAAATTGACTCGGTGGGATTCCCTCCTGAACTGTAAAATTCAACTGGAAGGTGGCTCTGCCTCCCTGGCCCTTGAAAAACACACCTTGTCTAATTTGCAGTGAAGACCAGGAGCAGGGAAATTAATATTCCTCAGTCCCTGCCTCAGTGGAAAAAAAGAGGAATGGAATGTTTTTATCACACTTGATTTGTTCACAGTCTCATAGCTGTAAACTTTTAAAGGTGAAATTACCTTATAAAGTGATAGATACAAAATCAACTAGGCCTTTTGAGTAAGTGTTCATTATTTTTTCCTCCTGCTAGTTCATCATTGTGCCTACCTTTTCTATGTGCCCCATATCATGATGCAGGTATTGTTTACCTCCATAATTGGTTTTCATCTGCCTGTGTTTCTGCTTTTGGAATATATACCAAATGCTCTTTTCCAAAAACAGACTTTGATGGCAGAGAAGCAGTTTAAATACAGTGCTTAAGAACGTGAGCTCTGCAGCCATTCTCCCCATTTCGTTCCTGTTTCTGCCTCTTACTAGTTCCGGTTTTCTCATCTGTAAAATGGGATGATAATAGCACCTCCCTCATAAGATTGCTATAAGGATTAAATGTGTTAATATGCATTAAGTCATTAAGCCATTACCTAGCACATGATAAGTTCTCCATAACCAATGACTGCTAGTCACTGGCCACTATTTTGGTTTGTCCCAGGATACTTCATGCACAAATTGATTAATTCATTTAGCAACGAAGACATTGCTTGATAGAGAGGCGTAGGTATGATGAGTTAAAGACTGTTGAAATAGAAAGAAAGAGGCTAAATAATGAATTATATTTAACAATATCATAACCTATTTTGAGAAGAGGCAATATACTGGTTGGTTTCTTTAATTATCTTATATGATCCTCAAGAATTTAATATGCTTAGATCCTCCTTGGAGTATACGTGTGAATATACAAATAATTGTCACTACTCCTCTTACTGAGAAGCCTGTGAATATGCACAGCTACTCTAGGTTAAACTGGTACACTCTCTCAGGATATTGTCCCGAAGGAGAACCCCATCAGAGGCTGGCACTGAAATTGCCACGGCTGTGTCTGATACTGCTAATCTGCCTTTGCTTCTTTTCCTGTCACTCCTCTAGGGGTGTTTTCTCTGTTTATGATGATTCCCTCATAGAAATATCAGGAGAATTGAAGGGCGTTGTTGGATATTTCTCTTTCCCAAGGGAAGGAGGGAGGTGGCTTTGGGCAGCAAAGTGAACTACTGTATCCGGAAGACATATAGTGCAGGAAAAAGTTCCTGTCCCCTTTACCTTATTGTTTCAGAAGTCCTGCCTTTCCAGTCTGCTCCCAATACTCAATTGCAATCTGTTTGATAACATTTATTTAACACAACAGTTTACTTATTGTAGTATTCATTAGCTGTCTTTTCAAAATTATTATTACTTTAATATGAATATTTGCATCTTTCTTAAGTATTCCAGGGGTCTATATAATTAATGCTTTTCAGCAAACTTTTATTTGAGAACAACATAATAAATGTGTTATCTTTAAATTGGGAAGGTAGGCTAGAGTATCCTTGTGTAATTCTCTGAAGGGAAGATTTTTTATTATCCTGTGAAATGCCTCTGACTTTGTGCTATTAAAGATGTGAAAAATACTTTTGACTTTGGACTACAGAATACTATAAAAATTTGCATTTGGGCATAGCATGTAGTCTCAAAATTAGCTGACCTAAGAAGACCTTGGGCTGAACTGTTTTACTTCTATTGGTGTTTATTTGCCTCACAGCATTTTTTTTCCTCCTTGCCCTACTCTTGCTTTTTCAATTTTGTAAATTCTGACAATGTATAAGATTTGTAATTCCCTTGTGGCAAAGTAGGCAAATGCAGTATTTGAAAGAAGAAACAATGTGAAACATTCCGTTAGGAAGGTAATGCCAACTAATAAAATCTTCTATTTAAAAAATAGATAATGGCAGTCTACACGTGAATAGAAAATCTAATTGCCTTAATTAACTTCCAATCCTGTCAAACATTGAACATTGTGGGTATTTTATTTCCTGGGATAAATCTTATTTTTAAACTTCTTCAAAAGTGGTTTTCAAGTGGAGTACAAACAGAAATTGTTTGTGTTTAAGATTGAAAAGGTATACAGAGACAGGCTTTGCCACCTTTAGTGGAAATATTTGGATTACATTGTTGTTTGTTTCTGACAAATCTGGATTTCCCAGGTTCTGATAATAAGTATTATTATTGTTTGTTTCTGCTAAAATGGTTAGTTTGAATATTTTAAATGTATTAGTTTAATTAGATAGTTATAAGTTCTCTGTTTAATTTTGTATTGTGTACTTACAGCTAAACTCAGGAAAAGCATCTTTTTTAAAAAATAGGATTTTGATTTGTTTCTGTGTCTCTTCTAAAATAATCACAATCTAAATGATATTATTAGTGACAGGAGTGGGCAGGAAATAAAATGTGATACTAGATATTTCTATAAATCACTTAGACATCAAATAGTATTATCATTTGGCTGTTATCCTTAAAGTTATTTTATCGTTCCATCATATCTCAAATCTGTTTACCTACAGAATTGAGATGGGATAGATTGTAACACTCTATGCAGATAGATGTTCAATAAATGATCTTGGCATTTTAAGATTTATAAAATATTTTTAAGTGCATTCGTGTAATAACCATAATATAATGTTATTGGATTATTAGAGGAAAACATCATGGAGGATATGCTGTTTATATCCATCTTATATTTGGCAAAGCAAATAAGTTAAGAGACTCATCAAAGTTTGCAGAAATAGTTACGGAAAGAGCCAGACAAAGAACTGAACCATTCTGACTTGCAAACTATGCTTTATTTGCTTTGACATATTCTTTGCATAATATTTAAGATGAAGGACTTAAGATAAAGTATTATGTTATTGCAGTTGAAAACATTAATAAGGGAAACTTTAATCTTCACAAAATCATGATTGCAGACAACGGACCAAGCTCATAGGGATTTAACGATTAATTATTAGTTATCCTTCATTTTGATGTATGCCAGGCTAAACATTTTAGGCCAGAGCATATAACAAAGTTACTATAAATTAAGGATAGTTACAAACAATTACATAAAAATAATCTTATTTGCTAATTTGTATTACATTTCTCTTTCTCTGGCCTCTCCTCATTTTTTATTCAATTTGTGTTTATCTTTAACTCAACGTATTATTTGCATTTATTTCTACTAATGAGAAATCATGACTTAAGTCTATGTCCAGGGAATGGTGATAGAGATAGAATCGTCATTCAATGTTTTTGACTCAGAATATTTTAAACTTCATAACATTACTTTTCGGTTAAATATTTCTGTCCTTTGCAATGTACCTTTTATCACTATAAAATTTGCTTTTTAATAAGAAATGCAGTATCCTAATTATCCAGAGTTTGTTTTCCATTGACTTTTCTAAAAATTATGAGAGATGCTTTTTATAATTTAATGTTTGATTTTCTGAGATCCTGCCTCATTTATAACATGGTGCTTTAATTGTATTGGTGTCTTTAATTTTTAAAAATTCGTTTTTCTGGAAAAATCATTAAAAATAAAATTATGTTGAAAATATACAGATATCTTCATGATGTCTATACAGTATTGTTTTATCTGACCATTCAAAATAACATTATTGAATTTAAGTGCATGTATTATGATTTACATGAATAAACCTTTTTTCAAAGTTGCACAATTAAAGAGGCTTTGTCCACATGTTTGAATACATATTTTGGACGGTTTTAACTTTTAGAGCTATGTCCCTTGTGTGTAGGTTTTTATATGATTGTCCTGGGGAGAAAAACTGGTTTTACTGGGTAGTGTTTTCTCCCCAATGTAACTAAATAAATTGATGATTACTTTCAGTATGATGTGGAAGTAGTTGCATCTGTCTGTTACTAGGATTTTGGTTCAAACACTTCACCAAGCATGAAGTCAGGTAAACCAAATGATACTAATAATAAGATCATCATCCCACTAGAGAATGCATAAAAGACAGATTTTTCCAGATTTTGAAAATGAGTTAAAAACAATATAAATGTTTTTACTTGAATTGAAAAAATTGAAGTTGGAAATATTTGCCTGATTTTGACAGGGAATGAAAAATCACAAGTATCAGTTATTATGATCCTTTAAAATATATTGACCATTAATCGCTATCTAAACTTGATGAGAATAATACTGCATGTGGAGTCCCTGTCAATTTTTACTATACAATTATGTAATCTGTTTTTATGAGTATCAATAACTAATCTTGTTTCTAGTATCATATAAATAAAATTACAAATCATAAAAGAATGCATTATCTAATTAGTCTTTATTTTAGGAAATAAAGTGTAAAATCAGGACTTATGTGAAAGGTTTTTCACTGGATAGGTGTATAGCTAGGATGAATGAATGGATAGATGGGAAGGATGAGGCAAATGTATGAGTGAATGGATAGATAGTTACTGATCTACACACACACTGGAAGGGATGTGGGGGACATAAGAGAGCACTCCCTTAGATTTGTGAGGCATGAAATAGGTACTATGAATTTTTCTATAGTCACCTTTTGAAGTTGAAAGAGAAATGCATAGTAATGGAATGTATTTGATAATAGTTTTTGTTTGTTTTATGTTTGCTTGTTTGTTTGTTCGTTTTTTTTTTTTTTTTTTTTTTTTTTTTTTTTTGAGACGGAGTCTTGCTCTGTCACCCAGGCTGGAGTGCAGTGGCCGGATCTCAGCTCACTGCAAGCTCCGCCTCCCGGGTTTACGCCATTCTCCTGCCTCAGCCTCCCGAGTAGCTGGGACTACAGGCTCCCGCCACCTCGCCCGGCTATTTTTTTGTATTTTTTAGTAGAGACGGGGTTTCACCGTGTTAGCCGGGATCGTCTCTCGATCTCCTGACCTCGTGATCCGCCCGTCTCGGCCTCCCAAAGTGCTGGGATTACAGGCTTGAGCCACCGCGCCCGGCCGTTTGTTCGTTTTTTGAGATGGAGTTTCGCTCTTGTTGCCCGGGTTGGAGTGCAATGGTGTGATCTTGGTTCACTGTAACCTCTGCCTCTCAGGTTTAAGCAATTCTCCTACCTCAGTCTCCTGAGTACTTGGGATTACAGGCACCCGCCACCACACCCAGCTAAATTTTGTATTTTTAGTAGAGATGAGGTCTCGCCATGTTGGCCAGGCTGGTCTCGAACTCCTGACCTCAAGTGATCCACCCGCCTCAGCCTAATAATCCATAATACATAATAAAAACCCTGTCAATCGATGATGTGTATATTTTTCTTCATAATGTGTAATAGCTAGTTTTCACTGTTGCACTTCCTCTGTAGTCTTAGCCCCGTTGGCTAAACTACTTGATAGTTTTAAAGTGATATAACTGTATGTCCGAATTGTTTTGCACCAGGATCTTGAATCAAGTCACTCAGCCATGGTCTTTTCCCACAGATCTTCATGATGGACAAAACTCCATTGTCACAAATTCACTAGCTCTGACTTCTGGGTTGGAGAATATGTAGTGATTTGTTCAATAGATGAGGACATATTGCTAATGGTGAATACATTCCTTGACAAGCATGAAAAGCAAATTTAGGGAGTCTACAAACCCAATCAAGATTTATTCTGTCAGCTTTCTTGGCTCTAACAATTTTAGAGATGTCCACAAAATGTTCCCTCTCTCTTTAGCTTTTGCCTGTCATTCTTTTTTTCTCTCTCTCCCTGCCTTCTCTTCACACTTCTAATAATATCAGATTAAATGTTCTCATTGGGTTGGAATTGGATGACAAACATGTGAGGATATAATTCGTGTCATATGCTTTTGATTTTCTAGTAAGATTTTGAATTTTCAAAATTCTTGTAATGAAACAGGTTTGAATGTATCTTCGATGACCAGATAAAATGTGGTCACCTTCAACTGGGAAAATATTCTGAAGAAAAGTTTGAAGAGAAAGAGATGAAAACAAAATAAATCATGATGAAAGTGGAGAGAAGTAGAAGGCATTAAACTTTATTAAATATAGATGCAATAAAAATAGAATATTAGGAATTAGATGAACAAAGGAACATATCTGCTGTAGGCATGAAGTGCTTTAAAAGCGGCAATAAAGAAATATAACTTCTTTGTGACCAACATGCATGGCAATTTTCAGTGAACGCTTAATAACCTTACCTAACTTCTTTGGTTTTTGATATTTGTTTGTTTAACCTATTTAACTTTTCTCAAAGTTGTCTCCTGATTTTATTTATACTATATTCTGAGGTTTCAATATGACAATTCAGGCTTTATCTATAACCAACTATTTGTGTGTTCTGCTAAAAGATAACCAATTCTTAAAGTAGTATTATTAAGATAATATTAAAAATTGTTTTCCTAATAATCTTTAATATTTGAGTAATATATTCACTGTAAATATTCACATAGAAATAGATCTGCTTTTCCCAAATAGTTTCATGTAACTCAGATAACCCACAGCTCACGTATTCTGCATGACATTAATCAGTATTCCAAAAAAGTGGGAGCTCTGGTTCAATTGGTTTGCAAAACATTGCATGTGCTACGTAGCTTCCTCTTAGAGTTTTACAGAGCCCATCGCCTACTAATGGCTCTGAGAGGGCTTAAATAAAATAGTAATACTGATGATGCTGTTAAACCAGATCTATTTCCTAAACAGTTTGAGAAATGTCAAAATATGTACTATTAATTACATGATTGAACTTCTTTTTTTTTTTTTTGAGACGGAGTCTCGCTCTGCCGCCCAGGCTGGAGTGCAGTGGCCGGATCTCAGCTCACTGCAAGCTCCGCCTCCCGGGTTCACGCCATTCTCCTGCCTCAGCCTCCCGAGTAGTTGGGACTACAGGCGCCTGCCACCACGCCCAGCTAGTTTTTTGTATTTTTTAGTAGAGACGGGGTTTCACCGTGTTAGCCAGGATGGTCTCGATCTCCTGACCTCGTGATCCGCCCGTCTCGGCCTCCCAAAGTGCTGGGATTACAGGCTTGAGCCACCGCGCCCGGCCATGATTGAACTTCTTAATAGATAATTTTACATTGTTACATCAATTAAGGTACAACGTAATACTGCAAAAGAGTGTCTCCTCACTTCTGCTCCCAAGTAATCATCCCTATATTTGGTAGGGATTTATATGGTCCTGTGCTAAACTTTACAATTACAGGCTGGAACCTGGATTAACAAGCTCTTCCCTATCACTTCCTGATATTATTGAAATTTTCCTATATTTGCAATCCCATTCATTCCCTTGGCTTTTTCCTTAATCTTTTAAATCCACTGCCAGAAAATCCCCTTTGAATCTTGACCCAACCAATCACTATTTGGAAAAAGTTCTATTCCTCCCAGTTTACTTTTGCCCACGTTCCAACTTCACCCTTTAGCTCTCTCCTATTAACATACCCTTCCTTTGACATCCAAGCATTCCAAATTCTTTGGGAAGCTCTTCTTTTCCTTCCTTTCTTCCTTTCTTCCTTCCTTCCTTCCTTCCTTCCTTCCTTCCTTCCTTCCTTCCTTCCTTCCTTCCTTCCTTCCTTCCTTCCTCCCTTCCTTCCTTCCTTCCTTCCTTCCTTCCTTCCTTCCTTCCTTCCTTCCTTCCTTCCTTCCTTCCTCCCTCCCTCCCTCCCTTCCTCCCTCCCTTCCTTCCTCCCTCCCTCCCTCCTTTCCTCCCTTCCTCCCTCCCTTTCTCCCTCCCTCCCTCTTCCTCTCCTCTCCTTCCCTCTCCTTCCCTTCCCTTCCCTTCCCTTCCCTTCCCTTCCCTTCCCTTCCCTTCCCTTCCCTTCCCTTCCCTTCTCTTTCTTCCTTTCTTCCTTTCTTACTTTCACAGAGTTTCACTCTGTCACCCAGGCTGGAGTGCAGTGGCGCAATCTCAGCTCACTGCAACCTCCGCCTCCCAGGTTCAAGCAACTATCCTGCCTCAGACTCCTGAGTAGCTGAGATTACAGGCATGCACCACCACACTCGGCTAATTTTGTATTTTTAGTTCAGATGGGGTTTCTCCATGTTGGTCAGGCTGGTCTTGAACTCCCGACCTCAGGTAATCCACCCGCCTCAGCCTCCCAAAGTGCTGGTATTACAGGCATGAGCCACCGCACCTGGCCGGGAAGCTCCTCTTTCTATCCTGTGTTCAGCCCAAACCTGCTCTCAGTTTTCTCACATATGAGAGGAAATACAAATTTGTGCCAAAATGTAAATAACACTCCCCTTCAGCGACATATTGACATTTTGATATGGAACAATTTTTGTGTCTCTCAGGACTGAATCTTGTGTAGTGTAATTCCAGCCTCCCTCCTCCCCAGCACATAAGTGCTCTTTATTCAGCTCAATTCCACATGTCCACACTGAGGCCTCTGGCAGACTGGAGGAAAGTTGGATAGCTCTTGGTCTACTCAGTGCTACACATTGAGCTTTCAGGGCTGACTGATGAAGAGGATACTAAATGCCAGTGTCTTTAATATAAGAAACTGTACTAGCACCAAATAGCGGCTTCTTTGTATTAATCTACATGGAAATCTGCCTTTTCTTTGATGTGCAAATAGTGACCTTGGTGGCTTTGCATAAATGTCTTTTGGATCTGTCATCTACTTGTAGATTTGGTTTTCAACCTCTGGCAATTTTGATTTAGCCACCACTTATTTACATTATTTGAGTACTCCTGGTTCATTCAGCATTCTACTGTTTGTCAACTATGTGCCCTTGGGGGATACTGTCTATGTATTTGATTGGTCTCAAACATAGCTACCTTAATAGTAAGCTGCTGCCTGTCTTTGCTCACAGGGGTGCGTCTTGACAGAGTACGTGGAGGTCGGCAGAAGTACAAGCGCAGAATAGATGCGGAGAACAGCCCATACCTGAACCCTCAGCTGGTTCAGCCAGCCAAAAAGCCATGTAAGTACAGCAGATGTGTCTGGCTTCCCAGAACATGAAATCCTCCCAGTTGGCTCTATGTACATCAGCTTTGGCATGCCCATCCCTACTGACTCCAAGGAGACTTCTCTTTGTTGGAGAACGGTGGCTCTATTCCCAAGGATTGTCTGTGAGGAGCGACAGGAACTCACTTATTATCTTGTTTTTTCTTTTAGAGATATCTGTGGTTTTCTCTCTCCAGCCTTTTTTTACCTAGTCATTTTGTGGAAGCATAAGCATATTAATGCATAGCTTATATAGTGTGAATTTTACATTTACTGGTTATCTTTATTTGCAGAGGTACATAAAATGGATCATACTGTGATCATTAGTTCATTGGAGCTGTTAGATTCAGATTTCACAAGAAAGTGATTTTTGTAGTTTTCACTAACTAAATGAGTTTGACTGCTCAACCTCCCAATGAAAATACATTAGGGGCCTCATTAATTTGGAGCTATAGAAGGTTAACACACTAGCTAGCAATAGATTAAAACAAGAATGGGCACTGCTAATAACAAGCATAGGTTGCTGGTTCCGTCTGAGGTGCCCTTATGTACGGTATGCATTGTTTTTAAAGACCTCATGGTTTTATGGAGCCAAGCTGCAATTTGAAAGGATGACTGGTACATTGCTGAAATGCAAGCCCCCTGCTTTTTGCCATTAACTAAAAAGAGTTGGAATATAGATTGAGGCAATCACTGTATCCCATTTTCTGAAAATCAGTTAGTAGTTGTAGTGCAACAGAACTAGCGTTTTCAGATGTTTATGAATAGGGATCCTACTGGGCACGGAGGAGTGCTTTGGTGGAAACAGTTTTCAAATTTAGCTGTATTTGTCTAAGAAGACACAACCAGCACTCACCAGAAGAAAATGCATCTGTAGCAGTTCTAGGAAAGACATGGGTAATTTTTGATCTGCCTTCAAGGGAAGCAAAGGTGTCCACTTCTAATTCAGATTCTCCAGGAGGGGTCACTGCTGTGCATCATACATGCGTGAGCATATGGGAATATGTTAAATAAATAAAACAGACCCTGAACTGTAAATGAAAGGACATTTTAGCTATGTCAAAGGAAAAACAACCAGTTTTACATAAAATTAAAGCTTAAGTGAACATATGGCATAGTTTCCTTTTGCCTTTCCAAAAAACATTATGTTGATTATACCTTCAATTGTCCAATCTGGCATCTTCTCCTCAGCCTGCATAAGCTGTTTGGCATTCTGCAAATACAATCGAGGACTACATTAAGCAGATTTTGCACATTATAATAAAAAACTCTGATAATACAATAAAATGCAATAAACACTAATGCTTAATTTCATTAGAGGTTTAGTTTTCCTGAATTCACTAACATACAGACTGCCTGCTTCTCATTTATTTTATACAAACATTGACTGAAACCATTGATAATTGCCTCTACTGAAAGAAAAATGAGCACCAGCCCATGTGTAAGTTGAAGTGATAGAGAAACATCTACGGTTTTCTTCGTAAACCTGAGAAATTGGGAAGTGGCTTGTCAAGTACCTTTAAGAAGATTACAGCAATTTCAGTGAGCTCCATTTGTCTGAGATAAAGAGGACTCCTAATAAATCATTACTCATTATCTAAAGGCCTCTGTGTTAATTTTCCTTAGTCCATCCAATTAGTGTGTTTTTGTAACAAACATTTATAAAACTTAATTTTCAGATCCTGTCAGATAAGTGTCAAGAGACTGTGCCTGAGCTTTGCTGAGAAAGTGGCTGGGGAGATTTCTGGACCCTGACTGATTGTGTACTACAAAGGCCCGAGAATGAAAATTGGGTTCTATTGATTCTAATTAGGGAAACATTAAATAAGATTTACCTAGAAACAGTGCTGCTGGCTATTCCATTTTCTGAATGATGGGAATTTCTAAGCTTCAACCAAATTTCTCTGACCTCTCATGTCAAGTATCCATTGACTTGGATAAAGCGAGTGCTATGTTCCCTGTACTAAGAAAAACTAGAGTCATGATTACCTTTGGATATATTTTTATGCTCTTTACTATTGTATTTTCTTCTAATCCTGAGAATTTAGTGGTTGCTGACAGGTTTTGTTGCATTGTCAGAGCAATGAAAGTTGAAACTTTTCCAAGCATAACTAAAAATACAGGGTGTTGTTTCTGTAGCATATACAAACAAAAATCCAAATTAAGAATTAAAAAAAATTAATCTCTATTTAATTTTTTAATTCTTTTCTAGTCTACATAGTATTTGGGAATATTTCCTCCCAAATCTGCCTACTCAATTTGATGATGATTGAATATTATCTGTTGTCTATTTGAAATAAGCTTAATTAATATGTGAGCCATATTCATAAATGTTTAAATATTTTGTTGGAAAAAGTGCTAATTATAGCTTGGACAAACCTCAATCTTTCACGAAAGGAGATAAAAAGAATGCTATATTTAATTCTAAGTTACGTGAAGTCTTTTTATATTGGGTTAAAAAAGTTAAAAACTTAGAGGCAAATAGTCTGGTAAACACATTGGGAACTTTGGCTGTGTTCACAAGAACCTCATTTAAAGTCTTGGTTTTCTACAGTAATAGTACATAGAACATTTAAATATGTGGGTTTATTCTTACCCGTTTGTTTCTCCTCACTTAGGAGAAAGTATAAAATCTTAAGCTACATATAGAAATTGAAAACAGGGCCAACAAGAAAAATCATTCTGTTACCACGACTTTACAGCCCCTTCCATAAACTCTCACATGCCCCTGAGCAATAAAACACATTTGATGTGATGCTTTCCATTTGTCTCTAGTGTTTATTTTTTGAAGGATTTTTAAAACATATATCACAAATTTAAGACAGATAAATCTGAACCAGAGAATGAACTAAGGACAACTGATGAAAATAGAGGATTAAAGAATTTGACATACAGAAGAGAAAATGACTGTAACATTTAAGGAGGAGTATTTTTATGGAAACATATTAGCTGTATTTGGAAGATTGGCTGGGTGTGTGGGGAGGGGGAGAAAAAAAGAAATTCCTATTTAATGCATCCCACGGAGATAGAGTTATATAGTCAGTAATTCACCAAGGCAGAAGGGCTCTGACCTTTACTCTTCTTTAAAGGAATTAAGACAATTAATGACTTTCATGCCCATTACGACTGTGGGCATTAGTAGTTCTTTGCCTCCTGTGTTATGATCTATATTTCAATGGTTTACTGGGGGTTTTATTTTAAGCTGTTGTATACCATTTAATCTATTTCACCAAATCCCACTTAAGAACCAAAGCACAAACCCAGAAAGCATCTAACTTGTCTTATCTGTTTGCTATAAAAATTTTCACTACAGGACAGACGTTTCATTCCAGCAAAAGCAGGTAGAGCAAAGAAGAAAAAAAAAAAAAAAAAAGACTACATTCTATCATGACTGCGGTGGCATATGTCTTGCTATGAGTTTTCCTGCACACTGTTTAATATATACCTATTGAGCCATAATTGGAATATTTAGAGTTTATTGTAGGGTATTTGGGTTGTTTTTCAAAACACAAAATACTCTAAGGTTTATAAAAGAGGGATGATACTACTAGTGATCTTGTAGTGCTCTGGTCTGATCCTGCAGATAACAAGATTGTCTCACATTTGTTGGTGGCTGAACCGGAGAAGATCTATGCCATGCCTGACCCTACTGTCCCCGACAGTGACATCAAAGCCCTCACTACACTGTGTGACTTGGCCGACCGAGAGTTGGTGGTTATCATTGGATGGGCGAAGCATATTCCAGGTACATTTTCTGAAACAAAAAAAAAAAAAAAAAGAAAAGAAAAGGTTGCATATATATTTGGGCAAATTCAAAGTTTTCTCATTTGGACTTAAAAAAACCTTTACGTTTATTTTTAATCATAATTTAGAGCTTTGCATATCCTAGTAGAATCCCTTCGATTTTATATTTTTTATATTGGCACCACCTTGAGTTCTTGTTAGTTTTTCATATGTACAGGTACTACTGCCAGTGTAAGCTAATGAGAATATAAATTTAAAATATTTCTTTATGCTTTGTCAAAATTCCTACCTTTTTCCTAGCAAATACTTCTGCTTTTTCTTTTCACTTTAAAAAATGTTTTTGTCAGCGATAGCCTAATGTACTATTTTCCCAACTAAGAATCACTAGTTTTGTTCATAGTGGCTAGTCATATTCTATTGCTAGCCATATTCACAAGCTTTGCTTTGGTTTACAATCAGATATTTATCTTAACTTTACAGACAAATTGTGAAAATAAATATTAATTGGACATGGTAACTTTTCCTATATGGTAATTTAAAGTTAGCATTTAAAAATATTTCTCTTCTTTTTTCTTGACCCATCCTGTAATATGAAAAAATTTATACATGCTTGTAAGTTTTGACAATTTTAGTATTCTACTTGAATTATTTTTTATTTGTTTGGAGTTTAATTTTCAAATAGTTTGTAAACAAGTTTTCAAATGATGAGCAATGTTTTTCTGGTACAGTTAACTTATTTCTGTCTCCTTAAACTAGTTTGTCTTTATGCTTTGAATGCTACAGTAATTTCTTTAATCAAATTGATGGAAGTCCCTTTCCCAGCCCACACTGAAACCAATTTATTGGTCATGATACGCCAGCTATGTTGCTAACAGTCGTAACGAACTGTCAGGCGATATCGCAGTGAAGCTAATTTGAAGTCATTAGGTGTGCAGCGTTCAGGCGACAATTTGTTACAGTGGTTAGGAACACAGCTGACATTTCTGAATGGCTTTGTTCGTTGCAGTTCTAGATGAGGCCAAGCAAATTGTAAACTAATTTAAACATCACTCTGTATTATACCAGCTACTTTGTCTTACACTGTTTGCTAATAAAGCCCCCCAAATTAAGTCAAAACTAGTTAAATAGATGAACTTGTGTATTCTTTAGAAGACACCTACACAAGGATTACTACATCTAAAAGAAGAATAAGAATTTGATCGTGTGGATATTTGATATTGCTGTTGGATTGTAATCACATCTGTATGACTTTTAGAAAAATAAAAAGAAAGGATTTACTGCAAGATGTAAGACAATTGTTGACTTTGGCAGTGGGAACAGCCAGAATTTACTTCAACAGTGTATGAAAGCTTGTTTGTAAGGAAAGCATTATTGAAGGGTTTAAAGACAAAAGAAACAAGACTGACATTCGTTGAAGTGTCTGTCCATAGACACTTTTTTAGATGATTGATATATATCATTTATATTAATATATCATTATGATATATGTATACACACATTTTAAATATCATTATTTTCACCCAGGGTTTCTCAGCCTTGGCACTATTGATATTTGGGACTAGATAATTCTTTGTCATGAGGAGCTGCCCTGTTCGTTGCAGGAGGTTTAGCGGCACCCATGGCCTGTACCCACTAGATGCCAGTAGCACCCCTGAATTGTGAGAAACAAAACTGTCTTCATACACTGCCAAATGTCCTCCAGGAGGTAAAATCGCACCAGTCTGACGCTCCTCCCCAAATTGAAAACCACTGTTCTAACCCACGAATCAGGTATCTCAATTCAAAGATAGGGAGATCTGAGGCAGAGAGAAGTAAAAAACACTAGCACAAATTCACAGCCGTATCCAGTACCTTCAGAGTGGCTTGCTGGGGTAGAATCAAGATATTTCAGTTTCCAGTTGATTGCATTTAAAAAACCTATTTCAAAATGATAATGATGATAATATTGTTATTAACAACAGCGTGGAAAACTGTGTCGCTATGGTTCCAAACCACCCATTATTTCAGAGAGTTCTGCTCAAGTTCCACCTGAAATAAGAGATTTGCAAAGCCAATATTTTGATATCATACAGATAAAACATAATGAAGACCAATAAAAGTCAACAATTTCTTTTGAATTTTCTAGTAAGGAAAGTCAGTGATAAATATGCAGGTCCGACTGTGCATCCAAGTAGAAATGGCAACTTACAAAGGGACTTGTCACAGTAAAGGGGCTCTAGTGACTTTTGTAAAGATAGCAACTTTAAATAACTATGAGTAACACCATTTCCAGTGGTGGAAACAAGTACTGTACGATTATGGGTTCAGTCTTAAGCTGAGGCTTAGAATTAGTGGGGACTGACGTTATTCTCTCTCTATAGCAAATGTCAGAAGAGTTCACTGTGGAGTGGTGATTCACAGCTCTGATTTTCGTGATACCCTGAGGGTGTTTTAAATGATTGCAAGGAATATCTTGGCTTTTCAGAAAGGGATTAGCAAAACAAGAGTTAGCAGAAATTTATTTATTTATTTATTTATTTTTTTAACAATACCTATGCCATACAGTGCTTGAGGTAGAAGGAGAGGGTGTTCTGATATCAAAGTGTGCTGCCTTACCCTGAGTTCAGGAGGTTGGTCAGTAGAGGACCACACTACAGCTATACAGCCTGAGAGACAGGGAAGTAAAGGCTGGAGAAAGTAAAGATTAAAGTCACATTTCTGCCTCGATAAAAGTAAAATCATGTTCTTAATAACATGAATGAATCCTGATAACTGGGGTCATAGCTGGAATTAAAGCCAAATCAGAGCTGAAATTTCATCTGTCTTGGTCTTAACTTTAAAACTCTTTGTTTTTGTAAAGCTTATGTTAAAGTGAAGTCATTTTTTAATACACTAAAATTCAAGCCCCTGTTGTCTTTATGCTGTTCTCAGTTTGTGTAATTACACCCATACACATACATATATATTTTTAAAATGAAGTTTATCATCTAAAATGAGTAGTTTTTCTGTGCTGCTTTGAATGTACTTTTGCGCACTTTCTTTTTAAGAAAGTGAAGAATACAACAAAAGAAGATATTGAAGAAAATACATATGGAATGGGTTTTTTTTTATCAGTAAATAGAATTAGTTGACTTACATTAATAAATCATATAAATGGGAAAGTGTGTTGTTATGAAACATGACCATACTTTATCTCTAGAAGAAAAAAGATCACAAGGGCTTTAGAAAATGCTTGACTTTAGTTGGAGGAGCATAAGGGCACAAGAACAGATGATGGTGCCCTAATAGCCCTTTTTAAGAATGACAGGGCCCAGCCATTAGCATCCTTTTATATCCTTGGAAATTGCTCATGCCTCGCTTTTCTGGTTCCTATCTGCCTGACTCTTTTTTATTTCTCTTTCAATTTCGTCCGCGCTCGGATAAGCGCATGCTAACACAATATGATTGAGCTGTAAAATGGAATGCTGTCGCCTCTAATCTCTTTTATGTAGATACGGAGGTACTGCACACTCCACTTCATTCCCTCTCCATTGTTGGCCTTTTTTAGAATGGGTTGCCAAGTAATGGAGGCTCTGTCAAATATTAGAGCTAGGTTTCACAGGGTGTGATAAGACGATTATCAGCCCAACAGTCAGATCTATTATTGTTCTTTTTGGTTGATTAAAATATTATTATGTACTGTAACTTTGTTAGCAAAATGCAGAATGTGCTTAGTCAGATGGTGCTTTAAAAAGCATAACCCATATTAGCTGACCTATATAAGTGGCTTAAATATATTTATGGATCTTGCCAGACAACTTAGTTTAAAAGAACAGAATGGTATTTTAACAATTAAATGAATGAATGTATTTTAGAAAAAAATTGTCTTTGTTTAATATGGCAAATCTTCAGGTCTGCTTGTTTATTTTTAACATGACAAATTAAATAATTACCCATTGAAGGAGGACTTTGCTCAAGTTTGGGGGCCTCAGTTATGTTTTTCAAATGATCTCTATTGTAATGATATCATATAGAAAAAAATACCTATAATTTTCTTCCTATCAACTGGAGGCAGGAGATATTAAACTCTAAAAAAAAAAAACTACATAAAGAAGATGACGTAATAAAAGAGTCTTTAAGTATATGTATTCACATAAGAAACAGAAATCTAAGCCATAGAAACCAATATTTACTATTTGCCCTGAAACATTTTTTTAAATAAAAACATTCAGTTAGGAGAACATATCAAAAATTGCTCATTGACTTAGCTTTTTATAGTTTTCTCAGAAGCATTTAGACTTTTCTAGCAATGAAAGGAATCTATAAAGAACATGGATAAACTGTTTCTATGTTTAGGGTATAAGCTTTGGAAAAGAATTGCCAGGCATGTGTAAATATTTATTGCTAAAGATACTGCTTGAAGATGTATTTATCGTTCTAATAAATTTTAGAGAGTCCAATTTTTAAGATTATATCATCCACCAACCAAAATTATGGAGGTTTCATTTTTAAAATACTCATTACTGGGTATTGATGGGTAAAATACCCATCTTAAAATGGTAGCACCATTAAGTGATTAGGATACAGGCAAAAGCACAATAAAATGTGGTAGAAAGAATTTAATGTTATGTTTCCATTTATAATGTAAACTATGTTTCTATGTGTATATGGGTGTGATTAAGGTTTGATGTGCAGGACACAGGACATGGTTGACTAAGGGTGAGTTATACCATATGTTAGTCACACCTTATATTCTGTTTTGGATCTGTATCATTGGCACTTGATAAATATTTATTGATTCGTTGACTAAAAATATGCATAGCACAAAACTCTTAATTGGCTCTAAGTTTCTACCCTCTACTCCATCCCATAACTCAATTTACATGGACTTAAAATATTTCTACTTTGCTATGAAGGAATTAAAACACTTGCAGCCTCCTTTTTTAGGATTAACTTTTCTTTTGTGTATGTAACCTAATGATTTTAGAACTGTGAAGTAGTTAAGTCTTTTAGTTAAGTGGAAGAAAGTTAAATATAAGACCCAAAACCTTGGCACTTAATAAGACTGTTTAAATTATGAGAATATTCAATTATTGGCTGGACGCGGTGGCTCACGCCTGTAATCCCAGCACTTTGGGAGGCTGAGGCGGGTGGATTACCTGAGGTCAGGAGTTTGAGACCAGCCTGCCCAACATGGCTAAACTCTGTCTTTACTAAAAGTACAGAAATTAGCCGGACGTGGTGGTGGGTGCCTGTAATCCCAGCTACTCAGGAGGCTGAGGCAGGAGAATCACTTGAACCCAGGAGGCGGAGGTCTCAGTGAGCCGAGATCATGCCACTGCACTCCAGCCTGGGTAACAAGAGCAAGCCTCCATCTCAAAAAAAAAAAAAAAAAAAAAAAAAAAGAAAGAAAAGAAAAGAAAAGAAAGAGTATTCAATTATGAAATATTTAAAGGTTATTTTTAATGTACCTGATAGTTATATACCTGTATACCTGTAGTTGTGATTAATAAATGTCAAGTAATTCTGAAAGTAAAATCAGAAAACTTGAGCTGTAGTTGAGTAATTTTTTGTAAGTTACTTAATTGCTCTCACTATCAGTTAAAATAGAAATCAAATGAGGAAAAAATGCATATGGAAATTATTTATATGTATAAATAATTTTCAAATTATAAAGCATGAACTAAATGTACAGAATTCACTATTCATTTTTATTTTCAAGGTACTGCCATAGATTGTCATTGCAATTAAAACCAAGTGACCTAAAACGTTCATATTCATAAAAGCAATTTATAAAAATTCAGAACAAACATCAATTTTATTAGAGAGGGGAGAAAAGCTTATTTAACCAAGAGAATCATTGTGTAGATATTGTCATAATTTTATTCTACATGGGCAGGACCATTAGGGTCTAAACGATTTAGTCCAGCCTCTTTGGTCAAGCCTAAAACAACTGAAAATTTACCAATTTAATAGTTTCTGAAGTCACAACTATGGCATAGAAACAGGAACCAGTAAGTTGAGAAATAAGTGTTGAAAAAAATAATCTGAAGTATTACTCAGGGACTGTAATTTCTGCAGCTACCCTTGCTGGAAACAAAAACGTAGACCAACAGAGGAGTAGCTAAGTTTCCTAGACAGAGGTCTAGTTCAAGAGACAAGCCGAAGTTGTGAAAAATGCTCAGAGAGGCTTGTCCTCACCACTCACGCCATTGTTTTTGACCTAATCTACAATTCTGTCATCATACTAAATATGCTGTGCTCATATGATCTCCAGTCCAGCATTGCTTTTACTTGTTCCCAGGACTCCTCAGAACGTATTTGCCATCCATACCTAACCATGCCCTTGTATACCTGTGATCAAAGTGAAATAATTATTTCATAGTAATCACTGAATGCAATTTAAGTATTTGAGTGTCTGCTGTATATCTAACACTACACTTCATACTATGGGAAATTTAAAAGATGTGCATGACATGACATCTACCCTGAATGATGGATCTATGTCTGCATAAATACATATACATGTGTGTGCATATATTTGTGATCACCTACTTGGTTTACAACTTTATTAGTTCCAGAATTTATTCAGCTTTTTTTTATAGGATTAAACTTTAAATATAAAAATAACTAACATCTCCATAGTTATTTATTGTTTTAAAAAGACCCTTATAAACTTTTATGTGATGTCCACAACAATTCTGTAGGTAAGTTTTAATCTTATTAGTCTCATTTTATAGATGAGTAAACCTGAGAGTCAGGAACCTTGACACACACGGTTGATAATGAAATTTAGGCACATAGTATATTTAATGTGTTTTTTTTGGTTTTGGTTTGGCTTGGTTTGCTTTGGATTTTTTAACAGTGGCTTCCTTATATCTTTCTTTCATTCCTTGTCTGCTTTTCTCTTGTTCATTATCATTTGTTCCAGATTACCTACCTCCGTTTCATAACAAATTAAGGCAAATGTAACATATTTGCCCTGTCAGGAAATCTTATCTATATATTAAAAAATGAAAGATTAAAGGGAAGGAGAATGAATTTAAAAGGAAATGTGTAACCCATCTTTAAATCAATAAAAATCAATGTGTTTGTACTAGAGTGTATCCTAAAGATTCCTGATTACAAATTTTACTAAAACAAGTCAATCACTAGCCACTCATGTGAAGAGCTGACAAAGTTCTCAAATGATTGGTTGCTAAGATTGGATGCTCCCCCTCTCTGACTCTCTTCAGATCACTGGGGAATTAATCTGATTGAAAGTTATAGGTAAATTGGAGCAGAAGTGAGTAGTTGTGCAAGACTTTCAACCATATACAAAATGTTAGCTCTACCACTTAACAGTCTCTTCTTAGTTTCTTCCTCCCTCCTTCTTGCCTCCCTTTCCTTGCTTCCTTCCATGCATAAGCATTTAATGAACTCTATGTCAGACCCTGTGCACTAAGGATGCACACATTAATACAGCACAAGTTCTGCTTTTAAGATCTTCACAGTGTGGTGGGTGATTCAGAGAGATGATTTGACAACTATAACTGGATGACGAGGGCTATGATAGTCCTCTCCTACAGAGTCACATGGGGACTTAGAAGGAGGAGCATGGGAAGAAGATGTGACTTGAGGCGGGGGAGATCTGCAAGGATGCCATCATGAAAAACCTTCAATTTCATGCTAAGGAAAACAAATTTTATTCTGAAGGCAGTGAAGTGCTATTGAAAGTTTTAACTGAAGATGCCCTGAGTTGAACTCATTTTGAAAAGATTAAAATGGAAACTTTTGAATTATTTTATACAGAGAAAGATTTCCCAATACTTTTGAAAGCAATTCCTGAGTACTGAGGATTTCTATATGTACTATGTCCTAAAATATGTTATCATTTTAAGGCAAGTTCATGGTAATTGCTAAGCTCTTTTGAACGATAAAGTGACAGGATGAGCTCAGTCATTCAGTTCACTACGTATTGTAATCTTTTAGAAGCCTGAAATTTCCTGAAACTTACCTGAGGATTATGAAAATATCAATATCCTATAGACCTGGCATATTTTGTTTTCTGGCATTCTTCTTTTTTGTTAATAGAGCTGTTACCTCTGACTTTTTAGTTATTCTTAAGCTGCTTGATAAGTTAAAGAGAGAAAACCTTGTGGGTCTTGTGAGAAAATTGTTATATAAAAGCTAGCATAATTAGTGTAATTCATATATGCTTAAATGCTTGATTAAAAAAGCTTTTTCCACCTCTAAGAGAAAAGTTGGGGGAGGAATGCAGAATATGATGCATAGAATGTTTTGGTTTCCCCTTTGCTCCTTTTTGACCCTCTCTCCAACCCTAATCCCACTTCCCTTCAGTGGGCTGGTTGCACTTTTTCCCCTGCGTCCCCCTTTATCTGCCTCAGCCAATCTCCAAATGAATGCGTGTCTATCCTGGCCTTGGCTTTGACACTCTGGATATATTGATTAATAGTTGCCCTAAGCTCCTTTTAGCAAATCAAATTTTCACTTTTAGCAAGGATTTCGCCTCTGATTTATTCAGCAAAGTGAAATGCACTAAATTGACTTTGACATTCAGGGAAAATGGCTGAAAAACAAAGAGCAGAGGAAAGAGATATAAATTGTGTGGCAGCTGGAGACATCAGGCATCTGAGAAACAGTTTTCTATAGAATATAGTCATTTAAAGCACTTTTTAAACAGGCAGAGAAGTGATTTCTTGAAATTGTTTTAACTATTCAGGTTAAAACAATTTTTTTTTAAGAGGGAACCTGTATTACTCAGCTGAACTTAGAATTTCTGATATGATAACACTGTATTTTGTGCATATAATAGCTGGGTAATCCAGCTTTGTACCTATAAAAATTAGTTCATGAAAACTGGAAAGTAACCTAATTACTTTGGAGGAGAACTATTCAAGTCACTTTAAACACAAAATAGAATTGTCATCTTGAAAGTGCTAGTGATTTATAGTGAAGCGAGTATGTGTTTTAAAGGATAGAGCTTTTTCCACTAGAAGGAGAATTTGAAATAATTTTGGATCAGAAACCTCAGTAGAGAAAAGCCATGTACCTTTGCTCATCTGTCTGCTTTTTTTCCCCCAAGAATATCAGCCTTGGCTGTGTTCTTTTATGTGACTGAGTCAGCCTACCTCCTTGTTAGACCAAGGTTCGGTGAATAAGTAACCACCAGGTTCAAGAAACAAAGTGTGGTTTTGATGTGTAAAAGGCAATGGTGCTGGTGTGGGTGAAGAAAAGAGAAACGGAGTTGAACTGAACTCAATATGGACACTTGGGGAGGAATTAAAGGTGTGAGGAATATCAGGGAATATTTTTGATATTGAGATCTAATAGACTGTTGCATCACCTCTGTTGAGGGATTATAAGGGCAGTGAAAGGAGAAGAGGAAGGGGAAAGCTACAGCAAATTCCTTTGCTGTTCATTTCCCTCTTTCTTGTGAACAATGAATTTTCCTTATTAATCCCAGTAAGGGTCCACATAGATGTAGTCGAAGCACTATTCTTCCTTTAAGTATACATTTTTATTATTCTCTTTTCGTTAATTTTCAACAAATTTAACAGGAAAGCTGTACTAACTGATATCAAAAGTGACCCAAACTATTGATATTAATGGCATTTTACAAATTAGTTTTTTTTTTTTTTTTAAGAGATGGAGTTTTGTTCTGTCACCCAGGCTGGAATGCAGTGGCGTGATCATAGCTCAGTGCAACCTGGAACTACTGGGCTCTAAGAATCCTCCATCCTCAGCCTCCTAAGTAGCTGAGATTACAGGCATAAGCCACCACACTCAGCTCAAATGAGATTTTTTTTTCTTTTTCTTTGTGTGAGACAGAGTCACTCTTGTTGCCCAGGCTGGAGTGCAGTGGCACAATCTTGGCTCACTGCAACCTCTGCCTCCTAGGTTCAAAGGATTCTCCTGCTTCAGCCTGTGGGATTACAGGCACCCTCCACCAAGTCTGGCTAATTTTTGTGTTTTTAGTAGAGGAGGGGTTTCACCATATTGGCCAGGCTGGTCTCAAACTCCTGACTTCAGACAATCCACTCACCTCGGCCTCCCAAAGTTCTGGGATTACAGGTTGAGGTGCTGTGCTTGGCCTCAAATGACATATCTTAACACCATACCAAGTGTGTCCACAGCACTAGACTCTTATAGAAATATTATTTCACTAAAATCATGCCGCTTCCTCCCCAATTCAGTCATCATAAATAACCTCAATTAGAAGAATTCAATTAGAAGAACCAATTTAACTTGCCAAAATCACTCATTGGCAACTGTCTAAGGAGTCCTATGTTGCATGCTGAATGGTCATAACACCTCCATTTGTTTATACCTACTTTACTGTGACTCTTCTGAAGAAAACTTTTATTCCCCAAGTAAAAAACACACTTTCAAAATTTTTGGTTTGTAGAGTAGTCCACAACTTTTATATTAATTTTTGCCAGGTTTTTTTGTTTTTGTTTTTGTTTTCCTATAGCAAGTGTCAGGGATGATATGTAAAGTATATAAACTCAAAGTAGGGGTTTTGTTTTAGCTTTTTATGTACACTTGGATCTCTTATGGTGCAGTAAAATATTATTTTCATATGAATTTAAAACTACTAGTGCATTGTATTTGGGAAAGGAGAGAAATATAATGAATAAACCCAATCCCTGATAATTCAGAGAGCAATAGTCAATTCAACTTAATCTTAAACTCTGCTAGTCTCCATTAATGACATAACTTTGCTTCCAATGAGGAAATTACATTTTCATTGCCAGAATGGGCATTATTCTGGCAACCACAAATTGTTAATATTAGGGAGCCCAGAAGGGGAAAGGACCAATTTCGTCAACTGGATTTAGCTTAAGCAAGTTGAAAACTGAATGTCCAGGTCAGCAACACACCTACCCAGTTTCTGAGAACCATCTGAGCCCAATTAAATACCACAACACTAGGGGTGTCTCCAAAGAGCAGCCACCTCCTCTCTGTATGAGGGAGGTTTCACACCTGCTTAACCTACATTAGGAAAGGATTAATTACCTGAAGTGCTGGGCCTCCTCCACCAGTCAGCACGTTTGTGCCAGGGCACATGGTGGCCTGGGCTGCAGAGGGAGAGAGGGAGAAGGAGCAGCTGTGAGTTCCTGAAGAAACTAACTCTTCCTGACATGGTCAGCATTTTAGGAAACAAGAAAAAAAGTCAAGCTGCTCTTACTCTTGTGATTTGTCTGTGTCATGGCAAAGCCCAGTCAGTGGCAGGGTGTCCTCAGCACAGATTTGTATACCTAAAAGAGGAATGCAGTCTCAGAGCTTCAAGTGCAATGTTTTCTAGATTCATCTTTTGGGGAAAAACATAGAAGAATTACTTCACATTTCTCAGCTTTGTTTCTGTGAATTGCTGTTATTCTAAAAGAGAGAGCTTTATAATAAATGTTCCCAAACTTTCAAAATATGATTGTTTATTTAAAAGCATGTCTAGAGGAAGCTTTCTAACACCGTTTTCTAATATATGGAATATGAAAGCTAGATCCTTTTCCCCAAAAAGTCAATTCTGGAATGATAGAGCTGGAATGGCCTTTAGAGATAATTTGCTAGACCTTTATATTTTAAGGGGAGGCACCATATTGAAGTCAGCAATGTACTGTCTTCGTAGTTAGAGACCCTCGTTCAAATCTTAGTATTGCCACATCCCATAAACTCAGTTTGTCCATATATAAGTTGGGGTTATTAATACCTACTGTATGGATATCTGAGATAATCCAATGAGCTAACATAGGCAAAGTGCCCAGTCCAATCTTTGACATATAATTTCAAATGTTCAACAAATGTTAAATGACTTTACTTGCACATTCACTTATGGATAAACACACTTAAGATCAAGAAAGTTGAATGATCTGCATGAGGTCACAAGCTAGTCAGAGACCGAGTTGAGACTAAAACTCAGGTCTATTAATGCTCAGTTGTGCACTATTGATACTTATCATTATCCCTAACAGTTTTTTAGAAAAGAGTACACTATACCTGCTTATGCAGAGTATTAGATATTTAAAAATTATCATCTTTTTTCCTATATCACATTATTTTTATACACACACACACACACACACACACATTTGTGTGGACAATATGTTATATTTCTTGAAGATAGATTAATAGCAGTGAATATGTTTTAGGAAAGTTATTTTGGTATATTTGAAACATTATATATCAAAAAGTATAAACAATAGGCCTATGTTATTTGATATAGCCTGGGTATACTCTGTGAATATATCAGATCAAACCTGTTTCTGAAGGATTATTAATTTATAGATATGGTTCAGAATCCTTCTATTTTGTGCAGAGAGATGTAGTAGAGAGACTGACGGAGATTTGTGATTGGGGAACATGGCCAACAGCCCAAGTGGTCGAGAATTTGGTTGCTGGAACAACTGCCAAGGATCTTGATGCAGAGCTAAATAGTAAAGACAGCAGAAGGATAAAATAACATGAATTTAAAGATGCTTTAAAGGCACACCCCAATAATAAATCTCAGTCAGCCTCTCTACTATATCTCTCTGCACAAAATAGAAGCATCTTTGAACGTACCATGTAAGCACTGATGCTATCTGTGAACAAACACTGTTTCTGGCAGATCAGTACATAACATTTGGTTAAAATTAGCTTGTGAATAATCCACGGGTTTTAATTAACCCGATCGGTTGTCTGACCCTTTATACTCTGAGGGTTTTAACATGTCTGTGTATTTGCCGTGAAACTTTAACTCAAATTGCCAAGGCAATTTTTTATAGTTAGAATAGAATTATTTATTATTTAATTTGAATCTAACTGTACTATATTGTATGGTTGAGTACATTTTATATGGCCTGAGAATGGGTAGCCAGGTTATCACAAAATATCAACTAGGATATTTTTTGAGACATCTGAATATGGAAATAAGCTTTATAAATTCAGTTTGACATTTTCCTAAACATTTTGTAATATTCAGTTCCTCAACAAAAATACCATGTGCAATATATTTTTGTAGCAAGCTCATGCCTATTCATTTATGCACTAAACAAAGTGTATATTAAGAGCCTACAATATGATAAGCTTTACTAACACTGCTATTCTTGGGAGACAGTCTCTGTGAGTATTTTATGACTATGATGCATGGTTTATGCATTATCAAAATATTTTTTGAAATTGTATTTCGAGACTGTTGTTCTGCAGCCTATTCGTGATCATAATTTTAATTCTTCTGTCTCACATAGTCAAGAGTCTTGAAGAAGTGTTTTGAGAGTGATGTAAGTCAGATGTCAACCATGCCTCCTGGCCTAGTATTTCAGCATTGACTGTTCTGCGGCTCTCTATTCCCATGTTCTGATTATCAGCCATAGTCTGTGGACTAAACTGAGAGCCAGAATCTGCCTGAAAGGGCTTTTATGCTGTTTTCAAACTCTATATACATGGTTGTTCTGAAACCATTTGGATTTTAAATAGTTAAACTAATCCAGAAATGGGGTCCCTTTATGAACAGAGACCTATTTTCTGCATTAAGGAGGATGGCAGTATCTTTACTTTAAGAAAAGGTTCTTCATTGACCATGACTTCATATGGGAATATAGAACTGATTATAGCCATTGTTTTTCTCAAGATTGTTAAGGTTGTGTTATATCTCCTGCCGTTGACTTTTGTTCTCTCCGGCAACAGCACAGTTCAGAGGTGTGGGCTCCATGTTGCGTCCATACTTGGCTTGTTATCCTTTTATCAAGCTCTTAGCATCCCTTTGTTTATTTGAGGTGACAGGAAGACTGTGTAAAGGCTGCTTAGTCAGGGATATCAGCCTTGTTGGCAGCGGAGTGATTGCCAGTTGAAAAACAAGGCATTATTGCTCATTTTTTCCCTCTTATTAGTTTGATTACATTTGCAAATCAAATCAATCCATCAGACATGATCAGGCCTCGTCCGCATTTTAAGGAATAGTAATCTCCGTCTAATAAGATGCAAATGTGTCACATCGGTAAGTAACCAATAAATCATCGTCTTGTCTTTGGCAATCATTAAATATCAGAACCAACAGTCAATTTTTAGTATTTTCAATTTGCGATATGCCGCTGGAATATAAAGATAGATGGACGTAATTACACAAACCAAACACTATTTCAGTTCATTCCAGACAGCAAATTTAGTGGAAGGTATAACTGGCTTGTCATCACACTACATTATTCCTAGCGGTTCATGCAAAGTTCACAGACAAGCTTCAAATGGACATTGCTTTTTTTCAACTTCTAACAACGTCCCCACAATGGCAAGCAAACTTTGATGTAAGGACTTGAACTGACTTCCGCACGGCTGTTGCAGTCAGATGCCAACATGACAGAAAACATATGCTCTCTCCCATCAGAAACTGCTGGCAGTGCCAGCTCCAATCTTCTATATTTCCTCTCTTTTTTTAAAAAAATGAACTTACAAGTGTAAAAATAAAGAAAAACAAAAACAATCGAGAACTCTTCAGGTGATTTATGCCATCCTCATGTGTTTGGATGGAATGCTTTTCCTTCAGGGGGAAAAGTGAACAAAAACTTTATTTTTCTAAGTTTCACATTTTAGAGCTTCTCTGTATGGGCAATGTATTCTTTTGATCTAAGCCATTCTCTATGAAGATGTGCATGTATGCAGTGCCCCAATATGGCCAGGAAAGAGAAAGAATGTGCTTATTTGGGGCACATACTGAAATCTTGGTAGATATAAGATGTTAAAATTCAAAGGATAAGGAATGTAATTGTTTGGATGGACTATCTGATCTGAATGAATGTCTTTTCTCTAATTATGCTCACCTGGCAACTCAATATGTGCTGATGACCTGTAACACTTGTCCCTTTATTTCTTTATTTATTTGCAGAAATTGTCCTATCACAAATGGAGGACCCTCCCCAATCTCTCTTGGTTCTATCTGATTATTTCAATGCAATCAATATTTATACTTTTCCCTCCTTTCCAATATTTTTCATTTATCTATTTCTCTTTCTTTTGAGTTCTGATATAAAAAGTTCTTTTCCATCATTGATCTGATGATATTTAAAATTTGCAACTCTCTGATTTTTCTTTTTGGTCTTAGCCTTACCTAGTTATGGACATCACTTTTGTTCTTTTTCTTTCTTCTCTGTAAAAGTTATTTGCCTTCTCCTATGTAAGTTGCTAAATAACATGTGAAGAACATATTTATATGACCTTGGTGCACCTGCTACTTATTTTGGTGGCACTTGAAATAGTCATTGAGAGATTCCAGTTTGTCTTGACAGATTTGTCATATTTTATACAGTTAAAATTTAGAGCTTAACGTTTGGCAGTACCAATCCTTTGGCCTGCTAGGTCCCTTATTTGCAGTGAGAAAAGCAAATTCTTTGGAATCTTACTTAATAAACATTTTCACTTAAAATTGACAAAATTTTTACTGCATGATTTCCTTAATTATTTTAAATGTTTTTGGTACCTTTATGGTAATTACTCTGCAAGGCGATATACAAAAGTAAGTAGGGTAAATGAGGGCACACTTTCCTAAAGCTTAGAGTCTATTGGGGAAGACAGGCAAGCAAAGAGTCATTCTTAGCAGTGTTCTTTGTGCACTGATGGAGTAGCACAGCGTACTATGGGTGTACCATGGTGGAAATTCTAACATTTGGAATCAGGTTAGACTTCTTGAAGAAAATGACATCTCAGCTGGATTTGCATGATATAGAGTAATCCAGTGAGGATAAATGTATGGGAAGGTTTAATTATTAGCTTCTTTCTTTTGGTTAAATCTATAGTATAGGTTAAACAAATCCATTTTCAAAACCTCTGCCTCATTTATTAGCAGAACTGAAGAACATCATTCATTGAAGAAAGAACATTCTTTTACATTTTAAGGAATTATAGTATAAAAGTTGGATTAGACTCTGGTTATAAACCAAGCCAGGAGGCTTTAAATTTAGACAATGAGAACATGCAATCACTTGAGAGAGAGGTCAACACAAATGTTTGAATCAACATAATCAACTTGTAAAATGTTGCATATGTACCCGTGTTTGATTCACCTTGCATGCCATACAGGTGGGCAGGCAAAATGAGCCAAACCTTATAAAAATGAGCCATACTTTACAAAAGCAATTTTATGCTGCTTCCATACCTTTTCCTTTCTCCATAGCCACCCAAAGTTTAATTTCCGGCATTCTTTTTCTTTCTGAAAAACCGCGGTGAATTTTTAAAAATATAGTCCTGGTCTTTCCAGGTGATTGTTTTGCTAGCCAACCCACATAGCTCAAGGAACCCCATACATAGCAGCAATTGCCAGGAACCCCTATGAGTTACTGCTGATGAAAGCCATATAGCTCATGCCTTTGAAGCTTTGTACCAGAACCTTATGCTCTCTCTAACCAATTTACATACCACCATGGTATGTTTAATTTGCTTTTTCATCAAATCAATAATGGGTCTAATTGAAAAAATTGGCAGTGCTACGTGCAACCTAACTACTGATCTCAATGTTTGCCGGCTAAAGGGAATGTTGCATAGCTCTGTGTCAGACACCTGCGTTATTGGTGTACTCCCGCTACTAATGTGTACAAAAACAAACATTAATACAGGTGGAGCATCTGCACCAATTGATCACTATGCTATGAGAATTAATCACCTGGCTTTCAGCTTGAAGAATAAAATTTACATCTTTAATGTATGAAATGTATTAACACACACGCTTGCACCATCGACAGGGTGATGTCAGCAGATGTGTATGTGCAGCCCCATTAAATGTGTGCCTCTGGACAATTGTGCCTGGGCGTGTAAATGTAGGGCTAAGCTTTAAACACTTGGTAGTGTTTTTAAAATTTAGAATTGAGACTTTTTTGTTAGCAGTGATGGAAAAAATTTGGCAGTAATTCAAACAAAGAGACTAACATTGAACTCTGGAAATCTGCCTTCAAAAACTGTGTGATGAAGGTTTTGAGGTTGAATTTTACTCTTTCTCGTCCCAATCCAGAACGGATTTTGGTATCATCATCATCATCATCATCATCATTATCATCATCGTCATCACCATCATCAACTTCAACATCATCCAGCTACATTCATTGAGCTCTTGCTAGGTGCCAGGCCTGATACTGATTATTTTACATATATTATCTCAATTAATCTTAAACCCAAAGATGACCTCTCCTACCATTTTATAACTGTGAAAATTGAAGTTTAACAAAGTCAAACAACTTGCCTGAGATACCAGAGCTAGTAAGATAGCAGAGGTGAGCATGTTCTCACTCACTCAAGTGGTAGTTGAATAATGAGAACACATGGACATAGGGAGGAGAACGTCACATACCAGGGCCTGTCAGTGGGTGGGGGGCTAGAGGAGGGATGGCATTAGGAGAAATACCTAATTGTAGATGATGGGTTGATGGGTGCAGCAAGACACCATGGCACATGTATACCTAGGTAACAAACCTGCACATTCTGCACATGTATCCCAGAACTTAAAGTGTATAGATAGATAGATAGATAGATAGATAGATAGATAGATAGATAGCAGAGGTGAAATTTAAATCTATGATTCCAAACCCTGATCATTATCCATTATGCTAAACAAAATTACTACTATAGACTAGTCCTTTTTAACTTTCAACCTGATTTTTTTTAAGCACACAGGCTCTCCAAAACTTAGACTGATAAAATATAGATTTATTGATACATCTGATAATGTTGATTTGATCATTGTTGCAGGACGGGCTACATAATTGGCAAATTCCAGTGCAAAATGAAAATGTCAATCTCCTTGTTAAAGTTTATTACGAATCTCAAGGTGGTTACAACAAAGCATTAAACCAAGCATGGCTTCCTGCACAGTTTGCACGTCCATGAAGCTGGCCTAGTATTGCTATGGGAGATGGAGATCTTGCTTGGGAACAAGTTTAGGAAATAGAGGAGGTCCTCTTGTTCAAGTTTGTGTAGATTAGGTTTGCAAAAATGCTACGTAGACCCAGACAAGCTGTTTTGATACCATTATTCTCAACAACGAATAATTCATTTAGGAAGGAAAGATGTTTTACATCATCACTAGTCAGTAGTTGACACATGGGGCAATTTTGCCTCACAAGGAACATTTGGTAATGTCTGACAATATTTTGATTGTTACAGTAGAGTCAGGGGAGGAAGATCCAGTGGATAGAGGCCAGAGCTGCTGCTAAATAGTCTACCTTGAAGAGGACAATCCCCCCACCTCCTGCCCTCATTAAAGAATTATGTCAATAGTGCTGAGGTTGAGAAATCTGTCTTAAACCATCCCACAAGTGAGTTTTTTAGTTTCTTATTTAATTTTGCAAATCTTATAAATTAATACATAAGTAGGATAGTTTTATTATCATCTCTAGTCTCTCACTTGACAAGAAGTCATCTTCTCCAATAAAATCAATAAATATTGTTTGGGCAGACAGGGTATATTTGCATGAGTACTCTGTGGCCAAGCAGTACATTTTATCTTTGGCATTTAAAAATAAAACAGAAAAAATGGTGAACTATAAAAAGTGGCCAGGGAACATTTGAGTTAAGAGTTTTCTTGGAAATTTCATGGGAGATATTTATTACGTTGTTAATTACATATTCACATATTATAAGGAGAAAGAAGCCATTGTAGTGCATTGAGTAAACTGTATGCATTTTAACAAACATATAAATATGTATGTATTCATCAAACAAACATTGTCTTATTATTTGAATATACATAAAATTTTGAAAAATTTATAAACAGTAAGTGATAAATGTTCTAGATACTCAGATCAAAGCTATGTATATTTGAAGCATTTGAATTTTTAGTAGATAAAACTTTTATATGAATTTATACAAATAACATCAGAATAATTCTGAATGTTAATATTAGTCTGGACATTTTTAGAACTTATGCATTGGCGTGGGTATGTTACAAGCTTGACAATGAATTGTTTAAAGTTTATATGAAATCATTAATATAGGCCAGGTGCAGTGGCTCATGCCTGTAATCCTAGCAGTTTGGGAGGCAGAGGAAGAAGGATCGCTTAAAGCCAGGAGTTTAAGACCAGCCTGGACAACATAGTGAGACCCTGTCTTTAAAAAACACATACAAATTAAAAAATTAGGTAGGTGCGGAGGTGTATGCCTGTAGTCCTACCTACTGGGGAAAGTGAAGCAGGAGGATAGCTTGAACCCTGGAGGATGAGTCTACAGTAAGCTATGATTGTGCCACTGTACTCCAGACTGGGTGACAGAGCGAGCCCCTGCCTCCAAATGAATAAAATTAATGGGTACATTTTTAAAAATCATTATATGTAATATATTGTTATATTGCATAAATACCAGGCAATTACTTGAAAATATATATGAGGCTATATAATTCAATTCTTACTGTTGTTTTCTAATTCTTAAATTGTCTTCGTAATCATTTAAGAGAAAAACACCCATAAAACCATATTTTGATGCAGAAATTTTTATTAAAGTCAGTTTCATGTCACTGTCTTTCAATTCAGTTTCTCTCCATCTAGGACAATATTATACCAAATTCTGAATAACGCCAACTCCTTACAGCAATGTTACAAAAACAAAACAAAAACCAAACCAAAAGCGTGTTTTCTAGGTAACCTGAGAAGGTATTATATTTGGAGTAGAGTCCCTCAGCTCTTCAAACTCGTTCTAATGTTCCATTCTAACTAGATTAACTCTTCTTCCACTTCACGGCAGATTTGAGGGGAGGTTGATGCTAAAGGGAATCCCATGAACAGCAATTAAAAGTAAGAGAGCCTGCCTGAAAAAATATAAAATGCATATTAAGTACTAAAAAACCTAGCACTGGAGGCTAGATAATGTGGGTTTGGTATCCCCCGTGTTCCTCAGTAACCTTGGAGGGCATCTCCTTACAACCCTGGATCTCCTGATTGGTTCTTGATACTTTGCTGATTCTGAGTCAGCAGGAAAATTAAATATGTATGTAATAGACTTTGTTTAGGAAGACTGAGGAATATGTAATTATTTTTGAGGAATTTAATTAGGGTGACTAAAATCTTTAAAAAATATTTTGGAGTTTTATATAATGAAATTCACCCATGTGAAAAGTCTCCTTACTTTACAGTTCTGAATTATTATTACTATTGATGAAAAAATAATGACAATGATTATCACAATCACAATGATGTTCAGATTATAAAATCATTCCAAATAAAGTTAATATTCACTTGCATTTGATACCTACAACATCCCTGTGAAGTTGTTGTAGTCATCCTCCTATTTTGTCTGGATGAGGAAACCAAGACCCAAAGTTTATTTCCAAGTGCACATAGTTAATTCTGTATGAACATTTGTGTCCTGAACAGTATCACTAAAGTAATTGCTATTCATATTTTACAACACATGTGAATTCAAGTTATCAAAAGTTTCTATTCAATATTTGAAACAAATCTCTAAGTTTTTTGCATTTTCAGCATTATTGAACGTAAATGCAAAAAATAATATTTTATAATCTCTTCATTTTTTAACTGACCTATCTCTTAAAAAGATATGTTAGTAACTTCTGCTTGTCATTATCACGTTAAATATGAATAAAATCTGCAAATTGTAGAATACTGTTTGGACCCTGTTCATCTGATGGTGGATACTATTTTTCCAGTAAACAGACTGAGAGACTACACTGCAAATGTAATCATAGTTTTCATAGTGAAGCACCAGAAACACATAAAAAATGTGATAGTACATGTTGAAATTCCATGTATTTGTAATCCAAAATTCAGTGGTAAGCCTCTAAGAGGCAACAATTAAATGTGAATATTAAGATAATAAAACAAAATTAGAAGCTTGCTGGAATCCTGGAGTGATGTAAACCCGTGTTGCCAAGATGAACTTTAAACCTTGTGGTTCAAGGCAGCTATTTCTTTACTCATCAAGAGCTGTCAGGGATTAGGAGAGGCATGGATGAAATTTCTTGGATGCTTGTGCAAAAGAATAAAACAGATTTTTATCCCTAAACTTTTTAAATGATGATGGAAAACTTCAAAAAATTCCAGATGAATACAAAATGATAGTCTTGAAGGCAGGTTTGGAAACAATACTACAATCCAAAAAAATAATGTCATTCCATGGATTTAATGGATGGATAGCACAGTGCTGCAGGCAATATCAGAACACACAATTTCTTGTCAGTGATTTGAAGATTGTCTCATGTGCATTGTTGCATGTGGCAACTAGGTATTCAATTTCCAGTTTCATTTCTACAGAGCCCTGAATTCACAGTGTTTGTCAATACGGTGCCATGGCTATTTTGCGTGGAAACGTATGTTTCCACATACGTTCAATATTCCACAAAGTTCAATATTGTGGAACTTTTAGCATTCTTTGGTTCTTCCACTGAATTCCCCAGTTCAAAAACACTACTATACATTTTTAAATGCCATCTGCTTGTGGGGAAGGGGGAGATAGAAAGTAGTAGACTTAATTGAGGACAATTTGAGTGCAAATAAACGCTAAATTAAAACCAGTCCCCATCAAAATGGGATTATTCATGCATGACACATGCAAGACTCTTTTGTCCATACAAAATGTGGACCAAGAGCTACATTCATAAATTAATAAATAGGTAGATAGAAGAAAAATTCAATCCTACAACATTATTGATGTATTTTTGTGTGGAATTCAATGTTTTCAAATGCAGTTGGGATCATTAAGAAGTTTAAGTATATGAGGTAAATGAGTATAAAAATATGAAAGTTTAAAAAACAAAGTTTTAAAGGACAATTAGAGATAGATGTGTAACAAATGCTACAAGGTATCCTAACCCAGAGTGGAAAACATAGTAGCTTTCTGAATATTATTGAAGTCTACGCCTTCATATGGCAGCTGTTTATCTTTTAATTCTCCCTGTTACCTTGAGACCTAATAGGAAATTCTAGGGATATGTGTGATGCATCATCTGCCATTTCTGAGATGTGGCTCTCTGTTTCATAACTACATGTTGATGTTTCATTTGTGTTTGTATTTAAGAGTTATAGCTACTTTTAAAGAGTTGCTTTATAAGGAATCAAAAAGAATTGCATCTTTTTATTCTTCCAAGAGAGAAAAAAATCCCAAATCCTACTGAAGTGGTTAAGTAAGAAGTCCCACATCTGGGAGGAACATAGAAAATAGCTCAGGAAAGAGGAAAAAAATGGAATTCAACAGGATGTGAGCGTTAGAAGAGATGTCCTTTGTAAACCAGATGAAAAGGATAGGAATTGATCAACCAGGATTAGTACTAGAATCAGAAAACATTCTCTGTGTGTGTGTGTTTGTGTGTGTGTCTGTGTGTGTGTGTCACAGACACACACCTTATACCCACAGAATGTAGTATATCCAGTTCATGAAGAATTACCAAAGAATACATCTTAGATCAGTTTGTTACCAGGGAATGGCTTGAGTTCGGCTCCCAAAGTATGGCCAGAGTGAAAATCCCAAACACTCAGTAGTCGAAGCTCCCATGAATCTTTTGTGTGATCACTCTCAGGGATGCACAAGAAGGTTTGATGTGAGGATTTTCAGGATAAAGGTAAATAGACTATTTGAGAAAAACTAAAGGTTTAGCTGAAAGGAATTCAGTCAGAGTATTGGGCTAAAAATGATTACAGACATAGAACAAAAATATAAGTTAAAAAAATTGTAAACCATACCCTGTATCCTGGCTTTGTTTAACAAGCAAGGACTTTGGTCATTATAGATTCTCTTTATTTAGTCCCTCATCTTAAGCTTTTGACCAGGGTATACATAGCTGATCACACACACACACACACACACACGTGCATGCACACACACACACACGCACACAATAACCAAAAGACTCAAATAGCTGAGCAAGCCTCCCTTACTTCAATATCATTATTTCCCAAACTTGTTATTAAATTGAGGTTCACACTCCGTAATGTGTAACAACATACAGGAAATGATAATGCCATTGACTAAGAGATAACATTTAGCTCTCAATCCTTCTGTGATCCTATTGAATTTGCCTGTTAAGTTCTGGGTGTAATTAAAGCAGATAGAGGCATTCATACATTTTGTTGCAAATTGATATGATCTCTTTTGTCTGTGATCTAAGTGAGATTGCCCTGTAGTTTTTAATTTAGCAGGTTAAGAAGCACAATTAAAATATCATGAAAAAGATCATAATCAGAAACCGTCTTTTGGGTTGTTCCTGCCAAGTAGATAAAGGGGTTGGTGTATTTAATAATTACCTCCTTTGCAGTACATTTATTCTATTTGTGGGTTGAAGTGTTAATAAATACCTTGCACTATTCCAGTGGGAAAAGCTTTCCACCTAATTAATACAACTTGGAAGAATACCTAGGACATTGAACCATATCTTTCTTATTAGTGTTGCCTGCCTCAAAAGAGAATCCCTGTCTCTTCAACACATTAGTAAATGTCATCTTCCCGAGTTATAAAGAAACATTTTGGAAAACTGCTTGTTTTTAGTAGGAGGAAAAAAGCATATTCTTTGATTTTTTTAAAGAAATAATTCTACTGTTAAATTTTAAGCAGTGAAAAATCCTAATCAAGCGCAACAGAAATGATTCTATCTAAAGAGTGTACCTTGGTAAAAGCACCGCAATAAAGAAAGGTTCACATTGGGATATAATTGGCTTTGAATTAACTTTTATTTCTAGCCATTGTTTCTCCAATATTTCAATTACTCAGGTGCTTTCTAGGCCTTGATCCTAGAGAAACTAAAACATAAATTAGCATGTAGCACTATTACATCTACATCCTTACTGTTATTAAATGCCATGTTACTTGCAAATTCTTTTATTTATATTAAAATTGAATTTAGAAATGAAAAGTTTGAAAACATATTACTTTAAACATAATATTGACTGATATAGAGAAGTTGCTCTTGTGAGTTGCTACATTTATTGAATATATTAGCATGTATTTTGTGGTTTGAAAGATAGAATACTCAACCAATTAAATAAGGTCCCTTGTGTATGGCCACGTCTAGTCCTCAGTTAGAGGCTTTATTTATAAGTCTGATATTATACATTTTAGTTCTAATTTAAAATGTGTAATAAATGAAAAATTTGTGTACCACATGATCTGTAGAATCTTTTTCTGCATAGAATATGAAAGTTTATACCTGTTTTATCATATATGAATTTCTGAGTCTTTTGGCTTTTCTGAGATTCTTCCAAATATGAAAATAGAATAATAATATATGAATTCTATGGGAAATATTAATAAGGGAGAAGGCTCACAAGGTTACCCTATAGTAGGTATGTAATAAAGCTGAAATATTAAAGTACATAAATTCTACATACAATGTGGCCAGACAGCATCTCCAAGAATGATTAGGTTAGCATAAATAGGGCCTATTTTAAATTTATTTGTTAAATTATGATTTAAAAAAATTTTCACTTCAAGATTCTTTTAATAAAATTAAAATTTAAAGTAACTTTTTGACTGTTCTTTAGAGTCGAATTAAGAAATATTTTGGTAGTAATGATTTTTGTATGTATTTTTACTTTTCAAATAACTTAATTGTTTTTTTTTTTTGCATCAAAGGTGAGACAACAAACTAATATATTTTGAGCACATTCCATTATAAAACTAGTAAATTCACAATACACTGCTAATGCTGTGCATATTGTCATTCATTTCTTCATTTTTTCAAATATTTTATAGAGCACCTACTATGTATGAGTCTCTGCTAAACATTAGCGATCCAGCAGTGAGCAAATGTAACCAAAAAATCCCCACTCTTGTGGAATGTAAACTCTAGTGAAGGAGACAGAAAATGGACAGGAAGGACTGCATATGCAAAGGTCCTGAGACAGGAGTGTGCTTGGATATTCCACGAATAGGAAGGAGGCCTAAGTGGTTGGAGTAGAATGAACTGAAGGTCAGGGAGGCTAGCAGAAAACAAGGAAGGGGGGAAGGGGAACTGACTGTCCTGGTATTTCAAGTATATTATCTCACATAATAACCTATGTGTTAATAGCCATATTAAGCAAACAAACTAAAATTGTTTATTTTTAAGTGATGTCAGGGGCGTGCCATTCTTACTAAAGCCTTATATATATATGAAAATTATTCAAATTCACTAAATAAAGAAATTGGCAGCAAATATATTTAACCATTAGCTAAGATGTGGATTGGTATATATATATCTCCAGGTTGACTTTTTCCTTCCTTATAACTGAGGAGCAATCCCTCAAAAGATTTGAAGTTAGACTTTGTTTGTGCAACTAGAATGGTCTTCATCATCTTCTAGACTGTGTTTGAAATATTGGAATTATGATTTGAGAAACGATCATGTATCTCAAAATCTATTTTAAATATATATCATGACAACAAACGTTTAAGTCCTATGCTTGCTAGAGTAATTGTTAATTGACATGTCATGCCTAATATAACGGTGGAATTTGTTTATGTAAGTGGCATCATCTCCCTAGCCTGTTTGATGAACATTTTGCATATGATAACTTCTAAAATTATTTCCTGAACTTATTTTCTATGATCTTATGGACTTTATTTAATAAACATCCTGCAACTTCATCATACTGGTGCATTTAACTTTTCAGAGCTACCTTGAAACAATTGCTATTAACTGGGTGCATGCTTGCTCTGGAGGTAAACCTAACAATGTGTAGCAGTAACTTGGTGTTAAGATGAGGGATAGGAAGATGAGTAGAGTTCATTTAAGATGTTTTAGCTTGTTCTTTTTATACTAGGGGATGCATTTTCTGCATTTTCTCTCTCAAACTCCTCAAGCTTCTCAGGCTTATCCTGCATTTCCCTGGAAGAATTACTCAGCTGCCCGAGTCACCTCTAGCTGTGCAGTAGCAGTGGAAAGGCTTCACCATGTTCTGATTTCCATTTCCTTTAGAGCAGAAAGACAGACAGTAGTGGGGTGGGGAGATAGGTGCCTGGAAGAGCTCTAACTACTATGCTTTTAAGTGCTTCTCACAGACTCATGCTTTTGTCCTCATTAAGATGTGACCATTCCCACCAGTTGCTGATTTTTCAATTCTGCAAACATGGTTTAAGACAATTTACGTCCTTGAGATCTTGCAAGTTCTTGGCATACACACAGACAAAAAAAAATTTAATTTTTAAAAATCCAACTATTTGCCAAGCACTAGAATTACAAAGAGGAATACATTTTGATATCATAGAAGAGATAATGACGTCAGTAGTGTCAACACAATGCAGTAATAGAAATAAGGCAAAGTAGTAGAGGAGAAAGCAGGAGAGAAGGAAGCGCCTCTCTGATTGAGGTTATTAAACAAATACTTACAGGAAAATATTTCAGATATGTTTGGATCGTTTAAGAGGTATTTGCCTGCAGAAAGGAAGGGAAAAGGCATCTCACACAAAGGTAAAGAAATATCCAATGCATAGAAACGCAAAACATCATGGTTTGTTTGGGAAAGGAAAAAATGATAGTTGGAACACAGGAAGACAAACAGTGTTGCATGGTGGTTAAATTCTAAGTTCTCAAATGGCTTCGGTATGAATTATTTGCCCTATTTCTGTTACTGCATTATGTTGACACTACTGAATTTTACAGAGGCCAGTGCAACTGGAGAGGAGTAGCAGGAGATGGTGTTGACTGGGCAATGGGGCAGGCATGTCACAAAGCTTTGCTACTTTGTGCAAACTTTTGCAGTCTTTAAGTGAGATAGGAAGTCACTGGGGGCTTTGAACAAAAAGGAGACAGGACGTGATTTGTATTTTGAAAGCTAACTGGGTATGGGATAGGAATAAAGCAGTCAAAAGCATTCTCACTAAAACCTTATGGAGAACACATTATTCTCTTTGCCACTTTACATTTGAGGAAACTGAGATACAAACCCACTCCAAGTCACCTGACTAAAATTATCTATAGCACCCTGATAGACAAAGGACTTGCTCTCTCACCTCCTTCAGATCTCTGCTCAAAGCTCAAGTACTAGTGAGGCTTCCCTTGCCCCCTCTCCCACTGCTTGCAACAGCAGCTCCTCCTTCCCCATACCCCATCCCAGGGCCCATTTTCCCTCATAGTTTTGCATACATGTTTCTCTACTGCAGTATTATATCACTGCCTGCTGTAGTTTTATTTATTCCACCCCATCCCTTGAATATAAGGCCCCAAAGGATCCATATTTTTCTTTTGTTGCATTCATAATGCCTAGGCCATGATAAATGGAAGTGCTAGCACAGTGACTGGAATTTAGTAAGCACTCAGTGAATTTTACAAATTTTTATAGTAACAATAATCGTCGTCATCATCATCATCATTATTCTTACCAAAAAAATGAAGAAAGAAAAGTAAATTGGTCCCTGACAATGGAGGATTCTGTGGACTTCACAGAGAGAAACCATCCCAACAGGGAAGAGGTGACCCCTGATTAATACAGATCTAGAAGGAAAGAGACTTGAGTCAGGGAAATCATAAGTTGGGAGGCTATTGACTTAGTTCAGGTGGAGGACAATGAGGAACTAAACTAGACAGTGGTACTAGAAATTAGTTTTGGAAACGAGATATTTCATAGGAAAAATTGGACATAGAAGTCAAAACATAACTAACTCCCAAATTTCAACTCTGTGTTGTTCAGTATTTAACAATGCTTCAAGTCTGGGAGGAAAATGAGTTCAATTTTAGACATTTTGATATGAGTTGCCAATGAAACATTTTGATGGGAACGACCTGTAGAGAACCAGAAATATAAAGTGTAGCTCTTTGGGGAGAAGGGGGTACTGGTAATATACTTTTGTTACATCCGTAGAAATGTATGGATGGGCAGGTAAGGGAAGAAGAGAAGAAGTGAACACAGAATTATTTAAAGTATTACATTAAAAGGATTGGCATAAAAGAAGAAAGACCAGGAGAAGGATATCTTATCAGTGCCAAAGGAGGAAAGAGCTTCAGGAAGTAAGAGAGGGGTCAGTCTGGACAAAATAATCCAGAGAGATCAAATCATATCTGAACAGGCCATGGGATTGGGCAATTAGGTCATTGGTAATTACCGTATGGTAGAGCTGAGATGCAATCCAGACTTTAGTGGAATGAAGATGAATTTAGTGGAAAAGTGCTTGTAACCATTTTGTCAGGAATTTTAGTGATGAAGGGATGCAGTGAATAGAGAGGGAAAAAGACAGACAGACAGATGGGCAGACAGACAGAGCTAGCTATTGAGGAGGAGCCAGTATGGAAGTAAGATTTTATCAGAATGCAGGGATGAAGGAATGGAACTTGAGAAGAAGGAGAGATTAATAAATATAAGAAATGGAGAGGGGCCGAGCAGAAAATTGGTGGAGCAAAATCTTCAAGGTGGCCAGAGCAGAAGGATTGAGAACATACGAAAGGCCTTCTTTGGGAAGAAGGAACAATCTCTTTAACTTAGAGACAAGTGGGAAGGTGTCAAGAATTAGACCTGGTACAGATGAGAAGGGAAATAGGTCAAGGGTATTTATATCTGATATCCTTCATTTATCTAAAATATGGGAGTGAGATCACATTTGCAGGATAAAATACAGTCAGCCTTGATTCGGGCAGAAAAACTGTCCATTCATGCAGGAAAGGCTTGTTTTGGATCCATGTTTTCCCTGCCCATATTGAAGAACATCGAAGATGTTCCATGAAAGGTTAAGTCTGGAGCATACCACAGACCAGAGAGAGCATCATCCAGTCTACCAACCTTATTTGGCAGATGAGGAAATAGAGCAATTCAGTGACTGGCTGAAGGTTACACAGCTAGTTAGTAGCTGAGATTGCACTGCAGTCAGTTTCTCTCACTGTTAATCCATGCATGCAGTGAACAGTCTCAAGCTGTGCTTTCTGGAGACTTGACATCACTTAAAGCAATCTTACATCCTTTTGTCTATGAACACATTTGCCTCTTACTTACACACATACACCCTAACTCTCTGTCAGTCATCAACCCCACACTCAGCCTCCATGCATCCTGGACTTTTCTTGCCTTCTCTGCATGGTCCATCATTTCAGCTTGCAGGCTGAATTGGATTGACCCACTGATGGACTCTTTCTTTGGGATAAGCCACATTGCAGACAAGCTATCTGGTCGCATTCATGAAACGAGCCAATATGAGGCTGATGCCATCGTAAGGACCGAGGGCATCAGCTCCATGATGTTGCCACAACCCAAAGGCAGAGTTGAACTAGGTGTTCCCTGGAGTGTACGCCTACGGTTGTCAAATGGACCTCCTAGATGACCTTTTTACATTTGTGTGTAAAACAACTTATGAAAATGCTTAATTCACCAAAAGAGATATGTCAGAAATATGTTAAGCAGAATAGTTGCATCAGTTCTTCGGCTACATGAAGTTCTACATTCCAAAATGAGTCAATATGTGTGAACTACACACGTTTTAGTTATGTATAAATACAATACTATTTTCCCTGCCTACGTTTCAGCATGGAGTTTTGTTGTTCTTGAATTATTGTTTTAAAGATGTTAATATCCATGAAAGAGATACTCATGAGCTATAATCAAATTTGCCTCAGAGAACTTATTTTGGATTGCTATGTTAGTGCTATGTGCTGGCAATAAAATCCTATATATCTAGCTTTTGCTTTCACTACTGAAATAGATGTTAGGATATCTGAGTAGTCTCTGCCCTTTAAATAATGCACTAAATGCAGTGCTCATGGACACCCTTTCCTTCTCTCATTTGATTTTGAGATACGGAGAATAAATGAGATGTTCACTTGGGTTTCGCTGTCTTTTATAAAATCCACCCCATTCTGGAGTGAATGAGCAAGAAGTGCAGGAGGCGGCCTTCGTGGGAGCAACTACCTTTCCCAAGTGTCTCATCCTCTCTCCTCTGTCATCCCCAGGCGATGTGCCTGCATTTGTGTGTGTAGATTTATAGTTTATCTTTATCTATGGCTTCATCTGTAGGTAGCTATTATAGCTGCCTCGCCTGGATATTGTTTGGGCCTGATAGATCTGTCTGTAGTTCATCAAAGAGGAGCCGAGTGCCTAAAAGCCATTGGGTCCAGCTGAGGATGAAATACGAGCCATCAGCCTTGATAATGGCTGTAAAATTTCATAATTACACGGCCTTTATTACATTGCATAATGATCCTGAAGCAGTATGGAACAATTAATTAAGATTTTCAACCGTGGCTCTTTCAGAAATTAAAAGGTGCTAGTAGCTGAGAAATGGGGATCTGTCTTGTCCTAAAAGCATTAGGGATGCTTAGGAAATACTTTCCAATCGCACTTTTATTTTTTGTTAAGAGGAACATCCCCTATTTAGGGAACATGCGTTAGTATACCATGCCTATTACCAAGTTTTTATTTCAACTTCAAAACTGATACTATAAAAAGAATGGGAGTAAAAGAGACGGCTAAGGATCTCTAGAACTCCCCAACTTCTCTTTTCTTTGAAAAATTCTATTCAGCCTCCTGCTGTAGCCATTTATCACATTTATGGTTGTTCATCTCTACACATTAAATAAATGCAGGCTCTGAGATAGGGGGTCAGTTAACAGCCTACTATAGTATACTGACCAAGGAGTTTTTCTTATACACTCTCTCATATCTTGAGGCATTAAAATTCTTTCAAGATCTCTACAGTTTTGACAGGCATCCCCAAAGGAAGACTTTACCATTTTCATTTATTATCCTGCGAATGCAGCATGTCACATCTAATATATACCTTTTATTTTATTTTTCATAATCTCATCTTCACACCCCATAAAGAGTAATTAAATTTGGTGAGGGCCTGTAAGAGCCACTAGGAATTTGCTACATTTAAATAATAACAGAAACTAGAGTATTTAGTATTTATACACATGGTTGTACATTTACACATACAAATTATAACCCACCCTCGACTTTGTTTTCTATGTCAAGGAAATTATAATTGAGCTAGTCAGATACAATAAAATGCTAAAGAAAAGATAGTGAAAACAAGTCCAATATTTTTGTTATAATTACTCTAAGCTGTATCCCAAGCTTTATTCCATATACTCAGTAAGAAATAGATACGCTTCCAGGAAACAATCAATGGTATTGTCAATTTAAATGAGACAATATGAAAAAAGAAAACCCCCAAACTTGTTGTGATTTACACGTAACTCCTGGATATTTGTTCCCGTCAAGTATTATTGTTTTCAAATTGACAATCATCATATAATGTTTTACGGATCTAAATATTTCATGGGAGACTAAAACTTCCCTTGGGCCTCCCCAATAATAAACTCTCAGCAGAAAATTTAGAAAGGATTATGTGCTTCAAGGAGGAGCCGGTGCTCAGAGTAAATTCTCTTGTTGAGGCATTTAGTCCCTTAATAGGAATTTTCTGATCTGCTGTCATTCTTGTTCACACACCGAGTGTCACTGCCTCTAAAACACTTGTCATTCTTTAATGGAAACAAAATAGTCATTGCAGCCAGAGCCGCAATGTCATTCCACTACCCCTTGCTGCGTCGGCAATAGTGAAAATGACAGAGCAGCTCTCAGTAGGGGTAATTAAAATGTAAATATTGATATTTTATTATTTGAAATTACTTTCCAGTGCGGCATTTAATATCTCTCCATCTGTGCGGCTCTGTTTAGCGGTCACTTTAGTGCAGCTCTGGGATACCAAGCAGCGGCTTGATCCCCGTTATGTCAAAATGCTTGTTGCTGCTTAATTTTGATATCTAATTAAGTGGAAAAGTACAGTCCACACTGTAATCCATGGCATCTTAACCAGCTGCTTGGGTATATTTAGAATTAATCTCCACTATGGAATCATCCTAATGTATGCAATTAAGAGTCTGCCGATGGCTAATTAGGTGTATTAGAATCAGACAGCTTTTTTTTTTTTTTTTTCCCTCCATTTTTTTTCCCCTTTCATTTTGGACTGTTGCAGACAGAAGAGTCTCTGCCTCCAGAGGTAGTGTTCATGCTACTCAAATCTAGTTAGGAAACAGGGCAACTTCCGAATATGGTAACCCTTGTATTTTCCTGCACGTGTTTCCTTGAATCAACTTGATATAAAAACTTCTAGGATTTCCTGGGTTTTTTTGCAGGGTTTCAGTGACATGAAAGGGAATGGTCACAGCCTAGGAGAGAGGTGGATACAAAGGTAAATGCACTCTCCAGCAGATCAAAGTGGGAAAGCTGAGAGGCACTGCTGTGGGTGCTCTTGTTCATTTGGGGAGGAGAAGAATTATGGCATGAGAGCTTTTAACTGCAGCTGCATTTGCCTCCTCCGTTCTACTTTTGAATAGAGGATCTTCACAGGAAGAATTATTATAAGACGCACAGGTTTGGTTTGAATATCACATATCCGTAGTAAAGATATACCACCGGCAGCCTTTTACCACTGATAACGATTCTGCATTCATGTGGTTGAGGAATTCTGAGAGCTGTGTTGTTTGATGTTTTTGTTTTGGTTTCATTTTAACTTGGCTAGTCATCCAAGCTGGGAATAGTGTAGAGAGGAAGAAGGGAGGGCTGAGAGGAATCGAAGGGGTTGCCTCTATTGTCAATGAGAAGATAACTGGTCGCCTCCCCAGTGGAACGTATGCCAAGCCATAATGACTTAGCTCTGCTTGAGCCAGCAAACACCAGCCGTGAACTTGGGAGTAAATATTCGCAAACAGATCTTCATTAGCCACAGAGAAAAATAGTGTGGGAGCCTGACTTTCAACCGAACTCTCAGAGCTAGAAATTCAGAGAAGCTGTTTTTCCATGCTGTCCAGAACACAAATTATGCCTAGGTCTTTAAGCCTCAGTAGTAAGGATTTCTAATATTATTTGAACGTGGAGTTTCAGGGTCAGCGTGCTGTAATTTCATATCTGTGACATGCATCTCATGGATAACGTATTTCTTCTACGTTCTTTCATGAATACATATGGCACTTTGTTTTTAATGGCCTATGCTGTAAATCCTTTAACTTCCATTTATGCAGAAGACCTCCTGATTTTTTTTTTTCTGCCTCTCCTCCTCCTAGGGCATATGTTAGAGACACTGAGTTATAGTTTCTATTTTAGGAAAATTGAGAAAAGCACACCTGAAGGATTTTCATTTTTTTCTGCTTTACTTGTAACTAGTAATAGTAAGACAAGGAGAGATAACAGTGTTAACTCCACAAACACTGAGTCTATAATAATTAGTGCTTTTATTGGAATTTGTATTTCTATATCAAGGGACAAATTAGGTAACTCTGAAAGGATTTAAAGTTATGTTTTTAAAGGCAGTACAGAAATTATAAGTGATTTTTCTTTTAGAGATCCAAGATAGAATTGATTCTTGGTCATTTCAGTGAAAGTACACAAGGTAATCACAACTCCCTTTTGTACGTGGCAGCTTAAATACAATTTTCAAATTTTTAGATTAACTCATATGAAATGACCCGACCCAGGTTCTCACAGTGCCTGCCATTCTGTACTTAATGTGTGTGCAGGTGTGGCCTTCACAAATGGGGAAAACTGTTACAGGAAGATCTTTTTGACAAGATACTCTGAGCCTTAAAGCCAGCAACTCTACCTTCATTAATGCAAGTAGTATTAGGAGAAATTTTGAACTTTCACCTTACTTGAATAGGCAGTGTTTAATCCAAAATCAGACTGGGGTCCATTGAGCACTTCTGTTTTCCTTCTAGTTTTGTCTTTTGTACTACATCAGTAAAGATAGCTAGATAGATAGACCTTAATATATCTATCCATATTTTAATCTAATTCTCTACAGCTTATTTCTAATTTATTCAGTGTGTGGAATGTGCTTTTTAAAAGATTCTTACTATATTAGACTCTAATGTTGGATTACAAATAACAGAAATGAAGCAACCATAGCAGTTACTATTCTTTTTTCCTTTTTTCTTTTTCTTTCTTTCTTTTTTTTTTTTAGATGGAGTCTCGCTCTGTCACCCAGGCTGGAGTGCAGTGGTGCAATCTCAGCTCACTGCAACCTCCGCCTCCTGTGTTCAAGCGATTCTCCTGCCTCAGCCTCCTGAGTAGCTGGGAATACAGACCCATGCCACCATGCCCAGCTAATATTTATGTATTTAGTAGAGACGGGGTTTCCCCATGTTGGCCAGGCTGGTCTCGAGCTCCTGACCTCAAGTAATCCACCCTCCTTGGCCTCCCAAAGTACTGGGATGACAGACGTGAGCCACCACACCTGGCCAGCTAAGTCACTGATTATAAATAATTTCCTTTAATTGTGGAATATTCTCAAGAAAAGCTGTTCAGTTCACCTTTAAAAATATTATTATTAAACTTCATGTGTGGGAAAAATAAAATTCATAAAAATTTATTTTATATTTTAAATATATTTTCAAGTTAGAAATATAGTGAAAATCAAATCTTAAAAAGTAGAAAGGAAGGCAGAAGTTCCAGTAATTTGTTGTCGTTTGAAAAAGTTAACCAAAAATTACAGCTGGGATTGCCTCTTCGACAGTTTTAAAGAGTTTTAGAGGCATGCCTATCTCTTTTTGAAGCCCGACAAATGACATTCTCTACTATTAACTTATTGGTTAGTTTGTTAAAACTTTGCATGATTTAACAAGCATGTTTTTGATCCTAAAATTTATATTCACAAAATTCATCTGCTTGTGTTTCTCCTCGTATCTCTATTTTCAATGAAAAATTATAATCTTTAACAGAATAATTTTCTCATGAATCCAAACTCTCAGCTAGCCGTAAATGTAAAAACAAAGCTCATACCAAAACAATGTGATCCTGGTTCTGACCTATTAAAAAATATTTTTGGTTCCTGCTTCATTTCCTCAAAGTCTTACCTGACTTCTTTTAGATTTAAATAGATTCTGCTTGTCTTGCCCAGATTATTTGCATAGAGCTATCTATAGTTAGGCTGGTTCCCACAGCAGGTAGAAACGGTTCCTCTTCAAAATTATTATGTAAGAATGGATATACAAACTAGTTTGATAAACCTGAAACGTGTCTAAGTGGCATTTAAATTACATTAACACCTATGTGTACAGACACAGTGAAAGGACATAACAGACAAGAACCCTCTTTGCTGTTTGTAACTGTCTCATCTGCTGCTTTATAACAGAAAGGGTCCTTACTCCCTCAGTGCTGCAATGACTGTAGTGTGGCGAGTACTTCTGACACGTGAGCGTTTACCTAGTGAGGACCCATTGTTCTAAACTGGACTGAGAAGGAGACGCCTTATGTATGCATATTTGTTGCCTTGTCTCCTCTGCTATTTTTGATTCAGAGAGAAGCAGCACATAATGATAAAAATCCCAGGATTTCTCAATCTTCTTGCAAAATTTTTAGTGTGGAAAATATTCTTATGAGAAGCTCCTTCTTAGACTTAACAAAAATTAGGTTGGGACTGCCTAAAAATTTACGTTAATAAATGTAGACACACAATATTTTATTCCTGCAAGTAGAAAGAAGCAAAAAGCATTGAATTCACTAGATTAGTATTTCAGAGGTTTAAAATCTGAGCTACAGAATGTAAATGTGTGTGTGTATGTGTGTGTGTGTGTGTGTCTATATATATATATGTATATATAGTCAAAATAATTATACAGCCAGGATAGGTAGATAAATTAATGACAGTACTTATAAATGACAAAAAAGCAATTGTGACATTATCATGAAGTCTGTTGTGTATGGTTACTTATAAATATAGCAGAAGCAGCTAGTCCATATGACTGAAACATCAACTTTACTTATAAATTGAAGAGAACCGACTGAGGTTAATAAATTTAGGCAGGACTTTATCAGAGTCTAAGTGGCTCCAAATAAAAATCCTATATACCATATAAGCACTTATAAGCAAAGACTTTTATACAAAATCAGTGCCTTAATAAACATTCATTGTATTAATGAAAAAGCATTAGGCACCCCTTTTTTGTTATATGTTTATTTATTTTCTGTGGGAGAGGGATCTGGTTTCTGGAATGGTCTTTTCGTTCCCTAACCTCCCATCTTTTTGAAAGCCAATCAATGAGCTGCTGAGGAATTATCTGTTCATTCATTTAGCACATATTTACCGAGCACCAGCTGTGTGACAGGCACTGTTTGAGGAGCTGGAGATATAGCAGGAAACAAATCAGAGATCTCTACCCTGAAGAGCTCATCTAGAACATGGCAAACCACTGTCCATAGGCTACAGATATATCTATCAAGCAGCACATCTTCACATCCACTCCCTTACTTCAGGGGTCACTTACACCCAACGCTGTGTCTCCTGCTTATGTCTTCATCTTCATCTTCACTTTTATATCTTACAAGCGCTCTTAGATGCTACCCAGTGGCAATGAGAAAGGAAAGAAGTGTATGTATTTGAGAATGATTTCACAAGTATAAAATAGAAAACCTGTTCATAGATCAATGAAGGGCCAAGAGTGAGGTGGCCAAGAGTGAGGTGGCAGGTGGATGGCAGTGCTTAGGGAAGTAGTGGAGCTATGGGTTTTGACATTAGGATTAGGAAAATGAGCTCACTTAACATGTTAGGACATCCATGGAGGAGTTACTAGGGGAAGATTTTTTAGGAAATATGCGGGAAAAGGGAAAAGGAACAAACAGTCAAAGAAATTCTATGTTCTACCAGAGAGTTTCAGTTTTATCTTGTAGGAGATATGGAAACCAAGAAAGCATTTTGATGAGTGGATGGCATAGGTTTTATATTTTAAAGATTGCTTGACTAGCCATGGGTAGGATGGAAGAAAGCAATACCAGATATAAAAGGATTTTGGTAAGGAGACTGTTGAAATTTACCCCAAAAAGATGATGAAGGCCTAGACAAAACTGGGGTGGGGAGAGGAGGAGATAAAGTGATGGATATGGATACATTTAGGAGAATGTGTACAACCAAGCACCGAACTCTCCTTTTCTGCATAGAGATGTACTTGTATCCATCCTTGCAATACTTTTCTTTTTTGGTTGTTATGGTCTTATCCACTTTTACTGTGCTATACAATCTTAGATGACAAAGATTATATCATATTCATAATGCATATTCCAATGGTACTGAGCACTGAGTTTCACTTATAATAGATGCTGTAAATATTAGTTGATTTGAATTTTGTCACAGTAGAACCATTGGAAGCCTAATAATTTAGGGCTGAAATAAACCTTCAAGAATAATTTTTCTACCTTCTAGTTTTACAGATGAGAAAACAGGAACCAGCAAAGTAGAGTCATTTCTCAGAGTTTCACAGTTCCTTGGTGGCAGAGTTGGCACCCAATTCTAGGTCTATTTACTCCCATGCCATGGCTTTTGTCTGAGGTACTCACCATTACCCAGACAGCCTTGTGCTTCATGGAATTAGCTCTGTTTGTTATTCTGAATTAGAAACTGTTGGAACTGGAATATTCCTCAGAAGTGTGTAGTCTGTAGTTTGCAACTGACAGATAAGAAGGTCACCTGTGGGTCTGTATTAGTTTGCTAAGGCTGCTAAAACAAAGTACCAAAGACTGGGTGGCTTAAACCACAGAAATATATTGGCTCACAGCTCTGGAGGTTGGATGCCCAAGAGCAGGTGGCAAGAGGTTTGGGTTCCTTGGATCTTCAGGAGAATCTGGTCCATGCTTCTCTCCTGTCTCTCCTGGCTTCTGGTGGCCTCAAGCATCCCTTGGCCTGTAGGTAGTATTCTCCCTGTGTCCTGACATCGTCATCCCTCTGCACATGCCCATCTCTGTGTCCAAATATCCCCTTTTTATGAAGATAGTCATATTACATTAGGGCCTACATTAATGACCTCATCTTAATGTGATCATCTACAAAGACCCTATTTCCAAATAAGGTCATGTTCCCAGGTCCTGGAGGTTAGGATTCTAACATCTTTTGGGCGGGATGGCACAAGTCAGCTCATCACAGGGGCAAAGTTAATACCATTGGTTATAGTCAGGTCTCTAGACCTCAAAGCTGATTCCAAAGTGGGACTGGTTTTCTATGGACCACTGGTCAGTTCCCTGAAGCACTCTATGATATTTCTTGACCTGGTTTTACCAGTGCATTGGTAAAGCAAGTCAGATTCAAGCATAGATCCTTTGTCTTTCAAATCAGAAGTGCGGCTTCCAAATGGTGTTTTTCCCTATTCAGTATCCATATAATTCCAAAGTGAAACTGAAAAATGCCATTTTTAAAGATATTTTTTAGAGTCCTACATTATACGGCATTGCTTTCCTTTTTTCTTGATGGTCAAACAAATTTCAGTCACATCAAAAAAGAGAGCTTTCCAGGCGGAACTTATTTTCAACTAGTAAAAAATAAAGGTTGTAGGAAAAGAAAGCCATTAGATGTCCCTCTTTAAGGCAGCTCAGCCTATACTTGGCTCCATGCCCTCCAACAATTTTTCTTTCTTCTTGGCTTAGATGAAAGGACAAGAGAAGTAAAGTTGAGGTCAGGTAAGAGGGAGTTTGGGAAAAGCTAAGGGAATTATTTCAGATCCTCTCCAGTCATTCAGAAATAGTAGGTAAGTAGGGGTAAGTGAGGACTTCCAAAGAGGAACTGCACACTCTGTATAGATGGTCTTTACATTCTTATTAGGCATTCATCGGCCCTGTCTCTAGTACTTTTCAAAGTAGGTTGGCAGTTGTTAAAAAACCACTCACTTACAAGAAACGAAATGAAACAAAACAAAACCTCTTGTCATCATATTGAGTCTTTCCTGTATTATCACTTGAAATATTTTTTCTTAGCTGCCATTATATTTCAAATTTTTCTAGCAAGCTGACTGGAAAACCAAGAATAATTGCTAAAGAAAGCAGTTCACCACTTCTATGGGGGCATGTTTTCAATTTCTGTTTGTATGATTGGGCTAATTGTAAACTCATTTGGTTGTTTATATAATCAGCATGAGTGGTCAGTGGTCAATTGGACCTGTAAATTCAGTTAACAATGATAATTCTGTTTTGGACTGATAGATATTACATTCGCGTTTATGTTCTCCTGTCCTTTAGTTCCTCACAACTACTTAGATCATTTGCTTAGTTTTAGAGAAGGTGGTCACTTCTGTCTTTATATACAAAATTGTATTAAAACCTGAGTCCTGCCTTTTAGATTTTGGGAATATGTACTTTTCTTGTTTAACCACTATTTTAAAATAATAGTTCCATAAAATCAATGTGAAACCTACTTAAAGTATAAAAACAGAGCTAAAGAAATAGATTTCTTATGGAATCAACAAATGTTGAAACAAATGATTAAATTAGCTAGCAAGGGAGCTATTTTCCATTTTTGTCAATTATTCTTACATTTCACCCAATTGTGATTGAATCTAAATTATTGAAATCTGGATTACGGTCAGTCCAAAAGAGTAAAGATACAAAGAAGAGTATTATGGGTATTGTATCTAAGGCTTAAGCACAAACATAATACAATCATTATCATCCCTTTTAAATAAAAATTTTAAATAAATTTTAAATAAGATGCTTCTGATAGCACCATGTAGATGTTCCAGCTTTCACTTCTGCAGTTAACCATCTGTAGATATTTAACTCTAGCTCCTACTGAGTTCCAGTTCATGAAAAAAATCTGTGTGCATATATATATAAAGTCTCCTGCAAGGGACTATATATATATATGACTTACATATATATATATATATAAAGTTTCCTACAAGCCCCTGAGCTGTGTGTTTTGTGAATCATAGGACAAAGTGATATGTCTGCCCCATATGTGAAAAGAACATCTGGCTTAAAAATACAAAATAAGTTTATCTCTAACAAGGGTTATGCATCTGTGTGTCTATTGGTAGCTAAGACCAAATGTTAGTGCCACTGTTATTCTTTTATGCTCTGGGTCCTGTAAACATTAGGTTTATTTGTACGGGAAAGAAAAGAATCTAGCTTACGTTGCATTGCTCAATCAGCTTCTCAAAATGAACTTCATTTGTGATCTCAGTGAGTCATTATGGCATAATTATAGTTCTAGTATGATATGCTATTTGTTGAAAAATGTTGATTTTTTTTGTGGAACAGGAAAACTACAGTTCAAAAACTGTGATCAGTCAAATCAATGCCATGATTAACTGATATTAACGGATGCCCTGAAGATTTAAAAGGCTTGCTCTCTATTTCAAGAAAGCAGCCGAGAAGAAAATGCCTAGCAGGGGTTAAACCCAAATGCCTGCGCTGCAGCCTATTTCTGTCAACACTCTGTTCGGGAAATAAACATTTATGCTTTCTGAAATGAAAGTGTATTTTTGAAGACTAGCCGTCAGATATTTTTTGCCCTTCACACTTTCAAACGCTTAGCCTTTTTTGTAAGTTGACTGCAAAGTGCATCAGTTTGCCAGGCTAAAAAAAAAAAAAAAAAAAAAAAAAAAAGTGCTTGACGAGTGCCCATGGCACCACTGTCAACCTCCAAAGTTTCCAGTAGAAGAAGGCAAGATGGTTGGCACAAAACATGCTTTCTTCAAGCCTATTACCTCAGGGGTACCTGCCTCTTGAGAAGCTTTTCAATCCTTCCAAATGATGTTATTCCCAACTGTCATCTGGTTTATTTGGAGCACACTGTATTGCAGATAAACATGCTATTTAACTGCGGGTCAAGGTAGAGAGTCATTCTGCAAGCAAAATGCCTGAGATACATTAAATGGCACTGACTCTGGGACAGAGATGAAGAGAGATCCGAGTTGTCAGTGATATGCACGGAATGGGCTGTAGCTGGGGAAGAAAAAATGTGCCATGGTATCAGTGTATTTTAAAAAGCTGTAATATGGCTGAACATTTAAAACTATAACCTGTCACACACCAAAGATTAAGGTCCCAGGATGTACAAAACATGAAGTTCAAACGACACAATTACGAAGCATATTTTATTTCACTTGGTAAAGAGATTTCTCTCCAAAGATAGCTAAATATTACAGATGATGAAGACCTCTAACTCATAGCCCAAGAGCTATAAAATACCGTTCAATGCCTGTTAAAAACACAAACAAGTAATTATCATTTGGATACAAGCATGTGTAAGCCAATAGAGCAATTATGTTTTAAGAAAATTCCTTCAACTCAGTTTATTAAAACATGCATTTTCATTTAGGCCTCGGTTATTTAGAATTTTAGACTTTGCTCAGGTCTATTGATAAAAATGTTATTTTATCCATGCGTTTTTATGTATGTGCAACATAGCTAATACTCCTAAAGAAAAGGCAAAATAATTTTATGTAATTAAGATAAAATTCCTATTATGTATTTGGCCTCCTTAGTGACCAGATGAACGTGACTATCTCGTAACAAGGCTGTCTAACTGCTGCTCAGGCATTTGGGCAGGAGAGCTCTTTGTACTAGTTTCCAGACTGCAGTGGTGTGGTAGGAAAGGGTTAAAATGAGAGCCAGCAATTTCTAGACCAAGAAAAGATAGACGTTCAGACTTTTATTTTATTTTGTAAGCATAGATTGTCCTTTTTCCTTTGGATTTGCAAAAATTATACTTCCTTTAATCAGCTGAAATATACTTAAGGATATCAATCAAGCAAACGTGTAAAACCTTTTGTGCCATATCCATCTCCTCATGCTCCCTGACCAAAAAAGGAGAGCTTTTCCTTCCCCTTTTTTCCTTCTCTTTATTTTGTAGAGAAGCAAAAGGAAAAAGTTAGGGTTGCAAGAAGGATACACACACACACATGCACACACGTACGCACACACAACCATCAATATAGAAGAAATAAATTGCAGGATCAACTTTAAAAATGAAATTTTATTGTTTTTTGGTTAATTAAACCCCAAAGAAATGTGTGAAATGTTGTTATGGCTGGAACGTTGTTAATTGTAAATCACAGGGACAAAGGGGGCCCGGTGCAACTTTAAAGTTTCCGTGCACGTAAATGTCGATAGCGTGCCTTCTCCATCATCAGCACTAAATTCACATTGATGCCTCTTTTCTTCTCCGTATTGATCCTTCCATGAGAACGTAGATTTGTATCTGTTAATTAATGCGTCCTGAAACAGCGTTTGTATTAATCAGGCAGATAAGAAAAATTGGATGCCTGCACCCCCCTGACAACCGTAAAAGTGCTGGCCCTGATAAAATCATGGATGGACCTCAATAAAAAAGTTCCTCCTTCCACTCAATAAACTAATCATCCTGCTTTTAATTATTCGGCAGAAAGATGTGTGGAGATTGGAGAATGTGTAAATCTATTTACTAACAGCAGTGTCTGGGAGGGAGAATAGGGCTGTCACAGGAAGGTGCTGCGGGCTACATGCTCTGTCCATCTGCTGCTGCAGAAAAACTGCGGCTTGGGAGCATGAAAAGGAACAAGAAAACTAAGGCAAATTGAAAAGACCCATTCATTTTTGCTCATAACTTTCCAAATGATGTTTTTTGTCTTTTAATTTACACAAGAAATTTTTACTTAGTGTGTTTTCTTGAGGTCGATATTTGGATTTGCATTGCATCTTTTTTCCTTGGAGGGGGATAGAAAAAAGAGCAATGTGGTTTTCTGTTTGTTTGTTGTGAATATAACATTGCTGAAATTAAAAGCATCTGGAGCCTAACCTATTTAGGTTAAACAATTAGTTTTCTCTGTTGAATTGCTGTTTAAAATGTTATCAGCTTTTATATCTCTAAGAGGATATTTATTAATTTAACCCCAAATGCAATGACAAAAACAGAATAAGAAAAAGACTTACACAGCCAGTCCAAAATAAATCCTGTCAAATAACATGTAAGCACCATGATAAACAATGAAAGAAATGCATTTTTATATATACCTTAAAGACTCCCTTAAGAAAAGCTTGACTCATCCCTTCTGATGATTTCATTAAGCACTTACAATTAATGGTACCAAATGGCAAACCACTATTTTTCACCAATAGGTCAGGAAATAATTTCCTTTTCTTTACTGTGCTGTAGTTTCTAATATCATATGGGATATGCACAATTTGATATGAATGAAAAGGACAGCAACAGTGACCATAAGCAGTAGCCTAAAAAGGTTGGTCACCAGTGGCTATTTATGATTTGGATAATAATGTCTAGAAAGGGAGTAAAAATAGATTTCTTAAGTTGCATTATTAAAAACGGCCCTTCCTTTCTGTAGAATTACTGGTGGCAGGACCTTAAATGATGGTACCCCTGTCCTCAGAAGCCATGAGGTGGCTGGTTACCCTTAGAAGTCTTAGGCAGACACTTGGAAATAAAAGTGAAGTTTTAAGAAACATTTCTTTTTTAGGACTTGGGAAAAGCTTCTGATCATCAAGTATCTTCACTTTAGAATACAGATCTAGTTCCTCTGATATATAAATATATATCTTCACTCCTAAGTAGGCTTAATTGTACTGCTTCCTCTTTCTCTATTGAACAGCATTTTCTTTTTAATTATTTTGCATATGTTTTCTCAAGCTCAGAGGGACTTTAAATATGCATGTATGAATGCATCCCAGATTTGCAGAAAAGAATTGATCACATAGGTAATTCAGATAAAAATAACATATATTAATCATACAGCAACACTTACTGAATTGCAGATTATAACCTAATGCTTAGGTAGGTGATATTTTATATTTCTCAAATACAAAATTTAAGATACAAGTTAATTTCTCTTGCTCAAGGTGAAAGAGCCAGTAGCTGAGTGGAGCCAGTATTTACATTCAGAATCTGACTCCTTTGCACCAAACCCTGTTACCTTTATTTATATTTAACTTTTTAAATAATTGGATCTTAGTAATAATAGTGAATGGGGCTTTTCTATTTGGTGAGGAGGCCAGGCTGCTAAGTATTCCACTTTCTTTTATACCAATTATCACTAATTTTAAAAGAAATTCATGTTAAGTATCAGTGAGGGGAAATAGCCAATTAAGAAGGCTCACCTAGTTGTAACTCATCATCCATTGTGCTTGTAACTATTAATATTATACAGAAATGTTTCCAAGTTGTGCTATGGCCTAAATTGTTTGTTTATCTTTTATTTTTAGCTGCTGCTTCTCCTTCTCTCCTTCTCCTTCTTCTTCTTCTTCTTTTTTTTTTTTTTACTTTTATGTTGTTTTCCAATAGTAGTTTTTAGAGATCAGATAGTTGAAAATCTGACTTCTTATAAGAGGTTCCTAAAGACTTCAACCAGAAATCAAATATATTTAAAGATTACATGGTATTTTCTTCTTGAATGAAAGAAAACAACATCTCTATAATATTCCCCTAAGCTGTGTCTCTAAAACTTATAGAAAATACCCCCAAATTGAAGAAGCTGGTTTGTAACTTTCACTTTGCTCTTCACAAAGTGATCCAGGGGAAATTTTAAGAGCTTCTAATCAAAGCTCAGCATAATTTTGAGCACTGATGCAGAAGCCAGCTACCATATGAAACTAATGTTGCATTATGAAATTATGGCTTTAAAGTAACTTGATCTGCCCATCTTTCCATGCAGGCTTCTCCACGCTGTCCCTGGCAGACCAGATGAGCCTTCTGCAGAGTGCTTGGATGGAAATTTTGATCCTTGGTGTCGTATACCGGTCTCTTTCGTTTGAGGATGAACTTGTCTATGCAGACGATTATATAATGGACGAAGACCAGTCCAAATTAGCAGGCCTTCTTGATCTAAATAATGCTATCCTGCAGCTGGTAAAGAAATACAAGAGCATGAAGCTGGAGAAAGAAGAATTTGTCACCCTCAAAGCTATAGCTCTTGCTAATTCAGGTTGGCATACTGACATAGTCATTGTTACATTTTTTAATATGTCAGTTTTACCACTCTCCTAAACTTCTTCAGGGATTTGCAAGACCTAGTTTGTAAGTTTTGTATGAGTCAGCAAAATTATAATCAGTATAGCTTTCTCGTGAAAAGTTAGAAATAAGAAAAATATACTTAAAGCTAATTAATTTCATTTGACTTGCTTATTGAATGCTTTGAAACTTTTATCAACTAATGCATTTACTAATTTGGATTGCAGCAAAGCAAAAGCTCTTGTAGGAATAGCATAAATGGACACTCCCGGGACAAAATTAGTTCCATTGTCTTTTATGCATAAGTTAAAACAAGGGAATTGTTGAAACACACAAACCATTTTTCCCTCAAAAATGCAAATTGTGCAATTGAGAAAATATATTTAGTGTTTCTTTGAGTTTTGGTTATCAAACAACACTGTTTTCTTACATTCTGGAGTTCTTTAGAAGTCAAATTCTGTCTATGCAGTAAGGGTTAAGAATTATGGGAATAACTGTTCTTTACATTTGAACCGTAATGTGCTAAAACAGAGAACAACTTCTAATAAGTAAAAATCGTTGGTGCTTTGTTGTTTTTCCCTTTGTGCCTCTCTTAATGCTTTATTATGGTCTTAAGTCTCTTTTAGCATTTGCATAAAGTTCAGGATAGATCCCTCGTTAATGACGTGCCGATCATTAGATACCTGTGTGTCAATAACATGCTCTGATGCTATGTACCATTGACAGTCACACCGTGCCCCTCCATCTGCTTTTGTTTTGACCCTATCTTTGAACTTTATCTTGGTTGCTGGCCAGTAGTTTTCCCTTTAATTACAAGAAGGAAACTGTCAATAAAATCTGTTAAATGGGATGCAATGAGTGGCTTGAATGGGCGGACGGCTATTTGTTCAAATTCTGCAGCATTCAAGGTATTGACAGTTTGTTTTCTGGGGCCATATGTGACGATCAATCTCAGGCTGGGCTCAGCCGCGCTGAAAAATGAAAAACCAGATTGCTTTTGCTTACTTGTGGATGACGACTTTGTGATTTGGCGCGGTCCTAGTGAGATGAGACCTTCTGCCCAAATTGCCCCCATGAGAGCCAGGGACGCGTGACTGTTTTTAGAAATAATTTTTAATTGATTTTGTAATTAACAGTTCATCTACAATATTGATGCATGAATCCTTGGACTGATAGGAGGGAAATTGTTTTCAACAATGAAGTTGTACTTTCCTATTTGTCTTCATAATGGAGTTTAGCATTTCACAGTTTTAATTGTGAATATAACCCTCTTCCTCACCACACCATGTGCCTCTCTTCTTCTACTCTCCTGTGAAATTATAAAATATGATTTCTTATGACAAACGACGTTGTGATTAGGAACCCTGAAGAATCCCCTGCCCTTCCTCTCCAGAAGATCAGAGTGAGAGATGGGGTAGACATTTTCTGAGGATTTATTAGTGTGTATGGACTTCACATTATACCATCTCTCATAATTAGATGAAATATTTTACAACAGTGGTTTTGGGAAAAAATTTTATTTGGCAATCATGAAACAATTCTAATTTAAAACATTTACTTGGTTAATTGTTTTTAAAATATACTAAGCCTGTGTTATATCTTTTATGTTTCAAATTGCTTTTTAAAATTATTAACTAACCACGAATGCTGAGCAATGCTAAAATTTTATCAACAAAATTGCTAAAATTATATAATTTTAGATATTGGATGTATACTTTATGACTAAGTATTATAATTTAGAGTACCTGAATTAGTAGCAGCATTTCTGTCTCTGTTGTTTAGAAGTGTAAACATTAATATTTCTGATAGATAAATGTCCTAATCCACATATTCTACTTCTGGGAGAGGAAGTGACTACCTCACAGCAGTGACTGATGATTAGAAGATGTTTAAAGAATTAGTTCATTTATTTTTCATGTCTAAAGTCAGAAATGGTCAATAAGCTCCCCTTTCTTCTCTTATCATGGTAGTTGAGTACCATTGCTTCTTCTAAAAAAAAGTCTCTGTCCCAAAATATTCTTGCAGGTGATTCCATCTTTCATTTAGTCCCTCAATACCAAGAAAGATCAATTGAATCAGAGTCCATATTAAAGAATAACTGATTAAGTACTCTAAGGACTATTTTAATCTGTAAATTGTGCCACCTCTACTGTGTTGTGTAACTGTGGCCTTTTCTTCACCCACCTAACCTGCAAGCCCCATCATTTTAGTTTGGGGTAAACAACTCAGAAAGTCAGTTTCTTTGATACTGTTAATATGATGTTATTTTATTCCATTTTTGACTGTTATTTGGAGCACAGCAATGAAGTTGTAGATCCAAGATGGAGTGTAGACTCAAACTTGCTTAGATCCAATGTAGGTTTCTTAAACTGCCCATGCACATATCAGTATAAAAATATTTTAATACTTTAGACACCCTAAAGGGCTTCTATTTTTGTTGTTGCTGTTGTTGTTGTTTCTGTGTGTGTGTGTGTGTGTGTGTGTGTGTGAGTGCGCATGTGCGCGCGCGTGCCTGTGTGTTTAGGACTTCCAGATTAATATAAGTAATTTTTTGTGCAAAAATGAAAATCTATTTCAGTGTAATTTAAGTAGATATCTTAGCTTTTCCTGCATGGATGTAGGTGTTAACAACCATTGTCTTGTTTATTTAAATTTTAGCTTATTTTAAATATCCGTCTTTATTCAATAGCTATAAATGTTGTGCTTATGCTTGGAAAACAGGCTTCCTGATGATGTCTACCATATTTTTTGTAGCTTTGTTTCTGTCATAAGTGAATTCAGAAATACTTATAACACCAGAACATCCCTGGAAACTCTATCTTCATCTGTATGGCCAAAACAACAATATGTCATCAACTGTTATAATTCTACAGTTTTCACATTCAAATCTTTGAAAACCCTAAATAATAGTTTCAATTGCTTTTGAAGATAAGAAACTTACAGTCTCATTTAAGCTATACATTATCTTATTTTTGAGTATTAACAACCTTGAGTAATTATTGCATCCCTGATATATCTATGTGCAATTGAATTTGAAAAGAAAACTCTAGGTCACAATTTTAATATTGTAATTCTTAGGTCCCAGTTTTTTCATGTATGTAACAAGAGGTTTGACTAATATCAAATTCTTTCCAACTCTGGAATTCTATGATTCTATAATTAATTTCATCTCTGTATTAGAAAATATGGTAAAATATTTCTATAAGCACCTCGGTAAGATTATATGATGGGATTTATTTCTCTTCATTGGATCTTTTGATTCTTATGTTAAGAATTTGTTTGAAATTATATACTGTAAGGTGAAAAGCAGTTTAAGCTAATGAATCACTTTAGTCTGACCGTTCTCTGTTGCTCAAGTCATAAGCCCTTCAATCCCTAAATCTGCCACTCACATCCCTGTCTTTGTCACCCCTCCCCTGCCCCAGCCTGAAGCCAGGTGAGCCTAATCCATTCAAGAATAAACATGTTTCAAGTCGAGTTTTCTTTTTAACTTCTACACATTATTTCCAGAATAATAGCACCTATTGATATCAAGCTACAAGTAATGATTTGGTTATCAATTTAAAATCATAAACAGCTAGAATGACCTCATGACAGCATTCTGTTGTTCTTAAGGACAATCGGTTATGTATGCAGAGTTGTATAATTTCAAGGTATAGAAAGTTTTTGATTGCTGTAGGATACTGGAATGGGCGCCATATTTAATTAGGGTATTTGGACCCTCATATAGGTTTGGCTTTGTGTTTTCATTACCACTCCATTAGGGGAACCTTTTTAGATATGGTTTTCCTAGTAGCCCCCCGATTAAATAGTAATACCTTCTGTTTAGGATATATATACACACACACACATATATATACACATATGTATACACACATCCATGCATATATAGCATGCATATCATATTGTATTATATATACACATTTTACCTAAAAAGAGGAATGTTTTCTACTCTCTAATTCCAAATTTCACCTCCTTTGATAATATGTCGCTTAAATACATAACTGTTTTCTCATCTGTAAAAGAAGGCAGGTGAATTAAGTAATGTCTACTATCCCTTAAATGGCCTACAAATTTTAGATTTATTACTTTTAAGTAAAGGTGGCCAGTTTGGTTTTATACATGTATATATATATAGGTGCATGTGTGTGTGAATGTTGTGTGTGTGGGGGCAGCGGGGGGGGGGGGGGGGGGTTATGTGTGTAAAGTAAAACTAGGCCTTAGTCAATTTTACAAAATTTTGGCTAAATTAGTTGATTTGATATTCTGGAGAGAGTTTTAGCTGCTGGTCAAGAGAATATCCTTTTTCAGAATCTTTCTGTAGATATTTCCTTTTTTAAGCTTCTTCTAGGGAATCTTATTTGATTTCCACAACATACCTGTGCAGTAGACATGTCCAATATCATTTTACAAGTATGTGAAGAAAGCTGATAATCGTGCATGGCTATTATGAGGCAGAAGGTCCTATTTCTATTCCACAAATAATTATATACATGTTTTTAAAAGGATTAATGCAGAAGACTTTACCCATTATAATTTCACATCTGGGAGCCCAAGTTAGTAGTTTTAATTTGATTGATAATGTCATGCCCACTTCCTTTATCTTGCCATCTTCTAGGAGTTAGAAGACTATAAAACTACCCAAGAAAGTAACAAACAAAATTGGACATGAAATGCTTACCAAGAAATTATAACGTTTTATGAGAAATGAATATATGTAAGCTTTGTGTGGCAGGTAGAACCTTGTTCCTGATTTTTACCCAGAACAAACCATAAGTAATACTATCAGGTAAATAAGAAATCAAAATTATAACCTTCCATCTCCTAGTTTACTTTTCATTGGTTTTTACTCAAGTCTGTCTTCACTGAATTATTTTAATTCTATTTAGAATAATATATTTTGGAAGTGAGCTTTTTAAATTTAATACAACCCTTAAATTTTAAACATATTACAGTATTGCAACTTTTAGGTAAAAACATAAAAGCTGACTCTTAAATGTTTTTTTCCATGTTCAATGATCACTGTGTCTTGGCATGGTATCGGAAATATTTGCTGAAGATAGCTTTGGCCTTCCAAAGATATTTACCTGAGTAAATACCTGGGTAATATGTGCTTATTATCTGGGCAGTAAGCACATAAAATACTCTGCAGTTGCTTATTTCCAGGAAATGACTATAGCATAACATTGTTTTCATCTATATATTTTAAGATAATGAGCTCTGTTACGAAAGGTCATTAGCATGGTGCAGATCATCTATGATGTTGTGAAATGTTGAACTCTTCACCAACCAAACTGATATCAACATTAACTTACCCAGTGTACTGTAATTGTCCTTATGACTTTTGGCAAAAAGAGTTAGAAACCCCCTGGAAAAGTATAAGATATGGAGAGAGAGACAGAAGGCCTTAAGTAATTATAGAAAAATAGAAAAGATCTAGCAGGTAAATCCCATATTGCAAGGTAAACATAACAATTTAAACAGTAATTTGGGACTTGTAAGGAGCCTGAAGGAAAGAAACTACAATCACGGCCACGGAGGTTTTCTGTGGTTCAATATTTTATATAAATAGAGTCAGAGTGATTTGTGTGGCTGGTGTAAATGTCAAAGAAAGTTAGCTGTTTAGCCACAGCAAGAAATGAGGAAAACAGGCCTTCTAAAAAAACTAAAAGTATCTTAATGGGGAGCTCTGAAATGGAAAGTTCTATTTATTGTCACCATGGTTAAGCAGAAAAATCAGAATTATTATTACTATTTTCAATATTAAAATCATAAGGTTTCTGGGTTGGAAGAAACCTAAACATTTTTTTTTTTTTTGATTCGGCTCCCTACTTGATATGTGAAAGGCTTCCTTGATATTTCTGCCACCTGTTTCTACAGCCGCCATAGAATTCTGCTTGATTCGTTACTTTCTAGAAGAGACCATTCCATCAGAAATTTCTTTCTCTCTCTCTTTTTATCTATATCATTTTAATGCAAAAGAAAACACACAGAAATATAGACCTTAATGAGTGTATGAGTTTCTTATGCTACATTAACAAATGACCATAACTTGATGGCTTTAAATGACACGTGTTTATTCTCTTACAGTTCTGGATGTCAAATGTCGATCAGTTTCACTAGGTGTAAGACAATGTATGACCAGGGTTTCACTCCCTCTGGAGACTTTAGGGAAGAATCCATTTCCATGGCCTTTCCCAGTTCCTAGGGCTGAATTCCTTGGCTCAGGGCACCCTCCTCCATCTTTAAAGCCAGGAGTAGCATTTTGCTTCAGTGGTAACATTGCCTTCTTCTTCCTTTGCTTCTAAGGACACTGCTTTCATTGAGTGCCCACCTGAATAATCTAGGATAATCTCCCGTATCAAGATCCTTACCTTAATCACATCTACAAAGTTCATTTTGCCATAGCAGGTAACATTCACAGGTACTACAGATTAGGACCTGAATATCTTCAGGGCCATTTTTCAGCCTACCACAATGAGTACATGAGCAAGATCAAGAATAAAACTTGTAATGTAACCCCTGAAAGCCCTTCAAGTGTCTTGTTCCTATCTCAGCCCCTTCCCTTCCCGCAAAAGTAATCACTATCCTATCCTGAGTTTTATAGTCATCACTTCCTTTTATTATAGTTTTTTTTTTAATAAATGTGTATACTTAGCTACTACAATTTAGTCTTGCTCATTTACCCATAAAAAAATGGATGAATTTTTAAGTCAGTACTCCAAAGTTCCTCCTTCATTTTATTTTTTCTACAATTTATTAGTTAAAGATGCCAGGGCATTTGACCTACAGGGTTTTCCACTGTCTGGATTTTGAAGATTGCATAGTCTTGGAGAAGTTCATCATGTTTTTTCTGCCTGTTGCATTTTGTGCAAATTGGCAACTGGATCTGGAGACTTAATCAGACTCAGGTTTTATCCCTATGGCACCTATAAGTGATGTAGTGTTCATTGCAAGATACATAATGTTTGTTTCTCTTTTTGTGATGTTAGCAACTGTTGACATTCATTACCTAAATTTATTAATCACTGGGGGTTGAAAAATAGTGATTTGTGATTTTGTCATTTTTCTTTTCTTTTTTCATTCAGTAGGTGGGATATGTATAAAGTAATGCTTTCTCTTATCTCTTATTTGGTTACCAGCGATACAATTTGTTTAGGAAGAGTAGTATAAGTTCTTTCTTATTTCTCTTTATTTACCAGCTTTCAGAGTAGATAATTGGTGTCCTATTGAAAAAATATTATAAACACAAGTATTCAAACATATTTAATGGATTTCAATCAGTCTCAATTATAATCCTTTTTGAAGTTAAAATTGTCCCATTTTTGTCAGTGGGAACCTCTTCGGGTTGGCTTCTGAAATCTTTTTGAATACCTAGTAGTTCTAGATAATATCCTTTCTATTTGGTGTGACAAAATATTCCATGTTCATTTTAAATATTTTCTGGTTGAAGCCTAGAATCAGATTACAACCTGGGCACTTGAGACGCCTTCCAGGGTTGGCCATTCTTCCTAGGCCAACATCGTCTGTCTACATAAGTACAGATCTGGGGATGCAGAGACACATAGACCTCATTGTGTGTGTGTGTGTGTGTGTGTGTGTGTGTGTGTGTGAATTTATGTATATTTTGGGAATACCCTGTCACCTTGTTTTTCTGTAAATGTCCCTGAGTTTTTAGTTTTGCCATGCAGTTGCTGTTTTTGTTGTTGTTGTTGTTGTTGTTGTTGTTTTTATGTGAACATTTGGAAAGGCTTAAAAAATTCTACTATATCTGTTAATTTAGAGTCAATTTCAAATGGTAATCAACCAGTGTTCCTCAGTACCCTAGTCAATTGCTACCCAAAGAACCACTCTGTTAGGTGCCATATATATTGCATATGGAAATTTAAAGATACAAATTCTCTTTTAGAAAATAGACCTTTTTCCATTTCTCTATTCTGTCCATCACATTCTGTTTCATTCATTCAATGATTGGAGAGAGTCCCATTCGCCCTTCCCTTACTACCCATCTTTATGTAGGCAGTTTACAAACATCAAAGAAAATCAAGTCCTGCGTTTCACAGAAAAGTTTTACACGGACTGTTGGTTTATGTTATATACTAGGCTCAAATCTGAATATACTGTGCCTGTATCTAATATTCAATTCCACATTCAAAATGAGATTTGGCACCCTTGAGAAAGTATTGCCAAGAATGGTCTAAAAGTCCTGAAGAAAGTTCCCAAGCGAGACTTAGGTATTTTGGATTAGCTATGTCTGTGCACACAATGATTAATATTTTCTATCATAGATAAGGGAAATATTTTATTCTAGGGAAGATATAAAAATAAAATCTTCTTTTTCAGTGGCTCTAAGTCTTATTAAATTTGCAGCTGTAAGGATGATGATATTTAGCTATCTTCCCAAAGTAAATGATCTGAACTAGACACATTTTTTTAGGATCCCTTTCACAGAGTAAAATATTGGAAGTTATGATAAAGTTCTGTTTTATTATTAGGTGTTAGACTTAATATATAGGCAATAATATGTGTGTTATATACACTCTGGTTATGTTTTGAAATATTGATTATTTTGGAATAGTATTTGTTTGTCTTATTGTCTAATTCAGTAGTTCTCAATCCTGGCTTGGCCGTAGAACTACCTAGACCTTTAGCAATGCTGATATCCTAGTTCTGGTCTCTGACTTAATAGATCTAGACTTGGGCCCAGTATCCAAGATTTTTAAGAACTCACCCATTGTTTTTAATATGTAGCCTTGTCCTGTCTAGTTAGTTCATAAACTTATGATATCCATTAAGTTTAGCTGGTTCCCATTAGCACAAATACTAGAACTATTTCCTTTAAAGCACAGTTAAAAAGAAACCAGCACGAACAATGAAAATGAAATAATTATATACATTAATGCCAGTTCTACTGAGCCTGGCGTCACGTGTAAATTTAACCAAAAGAACAAAACAGAGATTAAAACTACAGATCCAGAACTTGAACTAGGATTCCTAATGGAGATTAATATTTTCTTCAGCAGTCTGCCAGCTGAATCATTGTCTAATTAAATAGTTCAGATTTAGTGAGTTTGCATTTAAAGTGTTAGCAGATCCGAGAATGGGTAAAGCTAAAATGAGTTAGAATCTTTTCTGTAAATGGGAAGTTAAATTATCACAGTAATTTGATTAAATCATTTTTAAATCTCTCATGCTAAATCACATCCTTTAAAGAATAGTTTGAAGTCTTAATTGCTGTTTGTGAGCATATCTCTCTGCTATTTGTTCTTGCCTCATTTCCCATGACATCCTATAATATATCTCCTGCTGGGCAAGAGTAGTGGGAAAGGCAAGACTATGGGTAGGGCCGAGGTAACTGTGTAGCTGACTTCAAGCATTTAAAGATATGCCATGTCGAAAAAGGAAATTTATCCTGTATTGTTCTAGTAGTTAGAAACAGGACCAAATGATAGAATTTGGAGACAGATTTAGGAAAACTTAAAGAAGAAATTAATAATAATTAGTTTTGTCTTTTATCAAGGAGAATACTCTACATATTTTTCATATGACTGGCAATGTCTTCATTAGGAATATTGTAAAGAAGATGGCTGATGAAGATGGGAGTTTGAACAGGATGTGTTTAGAGGGAAATTCATCTCATTTTTTAAGGGAGTGCACATTTAGTGTTCTATATTCTAGCAGCATTATTAATTTGAAGCATCTTGAATTTAAACCTGAGTCTCACACATATTACCAGTGCCACCTGGCTTCTAGGGTTTGGGGAGGTAAAATGAGGCCACATTCACCTGAAATAGGTGCTTAATAAATGGTAAATGTATTATTTTTATTCTGATGTGTTTTTGGTCTAGTTGGAAAATAGTTATTTCAAGTTGGTTTTGTCACTGCAGAGTATAATTCCCATTTTCTCCCTCCATCTTTTACTCTGTTTTCATGTAGAGAGCTAATTATTAGACCCAGCCTAAGTTGGGAAAATCCAACTCGTCTCTGTTCCCTTATGCACAAGGTCCTTATTACAGTCTTTTGTGTACCTAGAGACTCACCATGGTGTTTCCCCATACCTCCTGTTTTTCCTTCAGTTAGCACTTAAGTGCAAAAATAGAGAGAGAGGAAGAATATCAGAGCATGTTGCCATCATCTCTATGAATGTTTTTCTGTCCCTAACATTACCAACCCTTAGACAACTTTAGAAATTATGTGTGTTTGTTTCTAAGAGACAGCACCATAGGAGGTGGATAAGATTGCCATGCTGAGAGGAACCAGACTGGAGAGAAGCTGGTTAGAAATAATCCACAGGGAAAGGCTAGGCGTATGTTGGGGAGTGACTTGAATCCCGCTCCAGGGCACACTGTCAACATTATTTCCCACTTTGGAAAAATTCCTTGTTTTTGCTCTGCCAGGCAGAAATTGAGTCTTGAGCAGTAAATACTTATAAGCAATTTTATTCCAGATTATTCAAAGTTTTTTTTTAAAGAGATGTCGTTAAACTACCTAATGTTAATAGTGATCAATTCACCAGTGATGTGGTGGAATGATTCAAAATGACAATGTGAATGGAAAAAAAAAAAAAAAAAAAAAACCTAAACAAAATACGAATAAATTTTAAGACATGCTACTGGTTATATCTATCTTTTCATTATTTTGCCATATTTCTTTTTTATTATATGTTTAGCCACTTGCTTTTAAATTACATTCCCTCTCTCTTTTTGTTCATGTGATCTATGTTTGAATTGTATGAAAGATTAGGCTAACTACATATATCTTAGAGCTCAGCATTCTCAGAGAACTAGAATTATTAAACATGAAGAATCCCCCAAAGACTCCATTATGTGTAATTAACAGATAAACTGTCATCAGAATCAATAAAACGTGCTAAATGATTCAAACTTGTATATAATTAAGTGTCTGCTTTAGAGCTGGAGCTGTAACTTTTATTTTTTCCCCACATCTCACATTTCTCACAAGAATAATTTGGCAACCTTGTTAACCCTTTCTTTGCTTGATGGAATTAGATGTTCCAATTATTCATTTAAGGGTAAAGTTCACCTTTACAAATGTGAAAAATATTTCAGAACTCAGTGATCTGAAGACACCATTTGTTTTTCATCAGGGAAGTAGACTATGTAAGGACGTTTTAATGAACTGATACTACAACTTTAAACATCCTAAAAGGATAAATAATGTATTGTGATTTCTGTATAGTGCTAGATTCAGTGTATTCACATGGAGTTCTTAGGAACTTAGTCATCAATTTTTTCCCCTCTTTGGGAAATACTGGCTTTTCCAGGCAAGATCGGAATTTTAAACAACCTTCCCCCACACAGCACTAAGATAATACTTTTAATAGATGGCCTTCCATGGTTGTTTGTTGAGTGTATGAATATAAACCTGGATGAGACAATGAATAAAATAGAAATAGTCAAGACTGTAATCTGTTAAAAGAAAGCCTTCTCTTGCTCAGCCTGAGGAGGAAAAATACACACTTTAAATCATAGATCTTTTCTAATAATTCCCATCTTCTAAGCTAGTATTAAACATTATGTAGGGAAATTTAGAAAGAAATAGAGACTGAAGAAATGTGAGACTCCGAACAAATCACAGTTGCAAGCTTAGAGAAGTTCAAAAATAATAATAATTAATTTAATAACTAATTTTATAACTCTAGTCTACATAGGTTTGTTATGATTAATATAATTACTTATATCTTTTCCTTCATTGCACAGACTCCATGCACATAGAAGATGTTGAAGCCGTTCAGAAGCTTCAGGATGTCTTACATGAGGCGCTGCAGGATTATGAAGCTGGCCAGCACATGGAAGACCCTCGTCGAGCTGGCAAGATGCTGATGACACTGCCACTGCTGAGGCAGACCTCTACCAAGGCCGTGCAGCATTTCTACAACATCAAACTAGAAGGCAAAGTCCCCATGCACAAACTTTTTTTGGAAATGCTGGAGGCCAAGGTCTGACTAAAAGCTCCCTGGGCCTTCCCATCCTTCATGCTGAAAAAGGGAAAATAAACCCAAGAGTGACGTCAAAGAAACTTAGAGTTTAGTTAACAACATCAAAAATCAACAGACTGCACTGACAATTTAGCAGCAAGACTATGAAGCAGCTTTCAGATTCCTCCATAGCTTCCTGATGAGTTTCTTTCTACTGTCTCCATCATCTTCTTTCCTCTTCCTTCCCACATTTCTCTTCCTGTTTATTTTTTCTCCCTTTCTTCTTTCCCCCTCCCTTATTTCTTTGCTTCTTTCATTCCTAGTTCCCATTCTCCTTTATTTTCTTCCCATCTGCCTGCCTGCCTTCTTTCTTTTCTTTGCTGCTCTCGTTCCTCTCTTTACTCATCTTCCTCCTGTTTTCTAAATTTTAAATAGCTTTAGTTGTAAAAAAAAAAAAAAAAAAAAAAATCCTTCCTTCCCCCTTTCCTTTCTCTTTCTTCCCTTTTTTCCTTTTTCCCTTTCCCCTTTGCCCTTTCCCCTTTCCTTTCCTTCTGATCTTCTTTCCATCTTTCTTTTTCTTCCTTCTGCTGCTGAACTTTTAAAAGAGGTCTCTAACTGAAAAGAGATGGAAGCCAGCCCTGCCAAAGGATGGAGATCCATAATATGGATGCCAGTGAACTTATTGTGAACCATACCGTCCCCAGTGACTAAGGAATCAAAGAGAGAGAACCAACGTACCTAAAAGTACAGTGCAACATATACGAATTGACTGAGTGCAGTATTAGATTTCATGGGAGCAGCCTCTAATTAGACAACTTAAGCAACGTTGCATCGGCTGCTTCTTATCATTGCTTTTCCATCTAGATCAGTTACAGCCATTTGATTCCTTAATTGTTTTTTCAAGTCTTCCAGGTATTTGTTAGTTTAGCTACTATGTAACTTTTTCAGGGAATAGTTTAAGCTTTATTCATTCATGCAATACTAAAGAGAAATAAGAATACTGCAATTTTGTGCTGGCTTTGAACAATTATGAACAATAATGAAGGACAAATGAATCCTGAAGGAAGATTTTTAAAAATGTTTTGTTTCTTCTTACAAATGGAGATTTTTTTGTACCAGCTTTACCACTTTTCAGCCATTTATTAATATGGGAATTTAACTTACTCAAGCAATAGTTGAAGGGAAGGTGCATATTATCACGGATGCAATTTATGTTGTGTGCCAGTCTGGTCCCAAACATCAGTTTCTTAACATGAGCTCCAGTTTACCTAAATGTTCACTGACACAAAGGATTAGATTACACCTACAGTGACTCTGAGTAGTCACACATATAAGCACTGCACATGAGATATAGATCCGTAGAATTATCAGGAGTGCACCTCTCTACTTGGGAGGTACAGTTGCCATATGATTTCTAGCTGCCACGGTGGTTAGGAATGTGATACTGCCTGTTTGCAAAGTTACAGACCTTGTCTCAGAAGGAGCTGTGAGCCAGTATTCATTTAAGAGGCAATAAGGCAAATGCCAGAATTAAAAAAAAAAAAAAAATCATCAAAGACAGAAAACGCCTGACCAAATTCTAAAACCTAATCCATATAAGTTTATTCATTTAGGAATGTTTGTTTAAATTAATCTGCAGTTTTTACCAAGAGCTAAGCCAATATATGTGCTTTTCAACCAGTATTGTCACAGCATGAAAGTCAGTCAGGTTCCAGACTGTTAAGAGGTGTAATCTAATGAAGAAATCAATTAGATGCCCCAAAATCTACAGTCGCTGAATAACCAATAAACAGTAACCTCCATCAAATGCTATACCAATGGACCAGTGTTAGTAGCTGCTCCCTGTACTATGTGAACAGTCTTATTCTATGTACACAGATGTAATTAAAATTGTAATCCTAACAAACAAAAGAAATGTAGTTCAGCTTTTCAATGTTTCATGTTTGCTGTGCTTTTCTGAATTTTATGTTGCATTCAAAGACTGTTGTCTTGTTCTTGTGGTGTTTGGATTCTTGTGGTGTGTGCTTTTAGACACAGGGTAGAATTAGAGACAATATTGGATGTACAATTCCTCAGGAGACTACAGTAGTATATTCTATTCCTTACCAGTAATAAGGTTCTTCCTAATAATTAATTAAGAGATTGAAACTCCAAACAAGTATTCATTATGAACAGATACACATCAAAATCATAATAATATTTTCAAAACAAGGAATAATTTCTCTAATGGTTTATTATAGAATACCAATGTATAGCTTAGAAATAAAACTTTGAATATTTCAAGAATATAGATAAGTCTAATTTTTAAATGCTGTATATATGGCTTTTGCTCAATCATCTCTCAGATGTTGTTATTAACTCGCTCTGTGTTGTTGCAAAACTTTTTGGTGCAGATTCGTTTCCAAAACTATTGCTACTTTGTGTGCTTTAAACAAAATACCTTGGGTTGATGAAACATCAACCCAGTGCTAGGAATACTGTGTATCTATCATTAGCTATATGGGACTATATTGTAGATTGTGGTTTCTCAGTAGAGAAGTGACTGTAGTGTGATTCTAGATAAATCATCATTAGCAATTCATTCAGATGGTCAATAACTTGAAATTTATAGCTGTGATAGGAGTTCAGAAATTGGCACATCCCTTTAAAAATAACAACAGAAAATACAACTCCTGGGAAAAAAGGTGCTGATTCTATAAGATTATTTATATATGTAAGTGTTTAAAAAGATTATTTTCCAGAAAGTTTGTGCAGGGTTTAAGTTGCTACTATTCAACTACACTATATATAAATAAAATATATACAATATATACATTGTTTTCACTGTATCACATTGAAGTACTTGGGCTTCAGAAGTAAGAGCCAACCAACTGAAAACCTGAGATGGAGATATGTTCAAAGAACGAGATACAATTTTGTAGTTTTCAGTGTAACTCTCGGCATTTCAAAAGAGTAAGTATCTCAAAAATAGGAAATACAACTAAAACGTAGATTTAAAAAGAACTGCACGGGCTTTAGGGTAATTGCTCATCTTAAACCTCACTAGAGGGAAGTCTTTTCAAGTTTCAAGCAAGACCATTTACTTAATGTGAAGTTTTGGAAAGTTATAAAGGTGTATGTTTTAGCCATATGATTTTAATTTTAATTTTGCTTCTTTTAGGTTCGTTCTTATTTAAAGCAATATGATTGTGTGACTCCTTGTAGTTGCACTTGTGTTTCAATCAGATCAGATTGTTGTATTTATTCCACTATTTTGCATTTAAATGATAACATAAAAGATATAAAAAATTTAAAACTGCTATTTTTCTTATAGAAGAGAAAATGGGTGTTGGTGATTGTATTTTAATTATTTAAGCGTCTCTGTTTACCTGCCTAGGAAAACATTTTATGGCAGTCTTATGTGCAAAGATCGTAAAAGGACAAAAAATTTAAACTGCTTCTAATAATCCAGGAGTTGCATTATAGCCAGTAGTAAAAATAATAATAATAATAATAATAAAACCATGTCTATAGCTGTAGATGGGCTCCACATCTGTAAAGCAATCAATTGTATATTTTTGTGATGTGTACCATACTGTGTGCTCCAGCAAATGTCCATTTGTGTAAATGTATTTATTTTATATTGTATATATTGTTAAATGCAAAAAGGAGATATGATTCTGTAACTCCAATCAGTTCAGATGTGTAACTCAAATTATTATGCCTTTCAGGATGATGGTAGAGCAATATTAAACAAGCTTCCACTTTTGACTGCTCTTTTGTATTGTGTTTCTTTTTTTTCCCCACTAAAGAACCAAATTGACAAACACTGCCCTTTGTTGCTTCCATTCAAAGAGTATCTCTGAGTACCTGTTCCCTAAAAATAAAGTCAGAGTTTAAATGAGTGCTATATAAAGGCTTGTCAGAATGAATTCTAGGGTGCCAAGAGACATTTTGCATATTTAAGAGTATGCAAAGTGTCTCATGGCACATTAGAATTCATTCTGACAAGCCTTTATATAGCTCTTATTTAATCTTAAAGCATCTCCACATCATCCTGCATTACTCAAAATCATCGCCTCTATGTCAATGTCATAACAGAAAACTCTCCCCCTATTTTAAGATCATATTAAAACCTGCTAGAGATACCCATTATTTCCCTCTATCAACAATTAAATCATGCGCTTGCTCTGAGCTCATCGGCAAGCTGCAGGCTGTGTGGAGCAGCAGTGGAGTTGCTGACCACATTTCCTGAATGGGAAGTCAACAAGCAGAGCTTAGAGATTGGTGTGAATTAGGAGGGGGAGCTGTCTTCGAATTCGAGAGGGTTAAACAGCACTGCTGACAGCAAATGGCCTCCTCTTGCCTTTTACACTCAGAGAGGTTATAGCCTTGCTGCTCAGGGTCAAGTTGTAGCTTCCACTGGACCCTCCTGGAGCCATCACCAAAGTGCTAATATGTGCTTTCTTGGCTTCTCTGCCCATCTTGAGGGTATTTTGTCATTGTGTTTGCCCACCGTATTTCTCACCTTTCAGAGGTGGTTGGTTCTCTAGAGAAGCAAGCTGATGACACAAAGGCCACTAAACTGAATTGCTTTTAGGGGCACGGGATTACCTAAATGACTAAGATGCACTAGCAAACAAGATAGCTCAGTATTGTCTTTTTTAAAATATATTTTAATGTCCTTTGAGTGGCAACAGTTCAACATAAAATCTGACATGTTTTACTTTTGATATTTTTTAAGTGCTTGGATGGGACTGAAACAATGCAAGATACAAACCTAAAAGGAAAAATCGTGTCTGTAATCTTCCAACGAGGTCCTCATTGTAAAATATGTTAGGCACAAACACACACACACACACTTTTAAGAATTCCTGTTAGAACTGTCCTGCTGTTTTTATAATTTAGAATTCTTACAGGACAACTTTTCTGGTGCTGACATATTTATCATTGATGCCTCAGGTGTAAAAGGAAATGAAGTAGGATTTTGACATTTCAGCACATTGTTTCTCAATATATAAACAACAAGTACCTCTGACAAATGCATTATATATTTGTTTTAAGGGATCAGTTTTATTTTCATCAGTTGTTTATAAGCAATTTATTTTTAAGCCAGTGGTCCCCAAATTTGTCTGCATATTGAAATCACCTGGGGAGTGTCAAAATTCCTGATCCTCATGTCCCACCTGCAGAGATTGTGGTTTCATTGATCCAAGATGTGGCCTGGGTTTTGGAATGCTTCCAAAAGATCTCCAGGTGATTCCAATATGAAAATGAGATGGAGAAACACTTGCTTTAAAGTTTTATACTTTTATCAAATAAACCAAAAATAATGAACTTTTTAATATTGGTTCTACATTTTTGTTAGGGTTTCTTTTCAATAACAAGACAAAAATACTTAACCTTTTTTTCCTTACCAAACCAATGAAAGGCACTTTGATTGTTTTGACCTCCACAAAACACATGAAAAATATATTTTATTTGATAACTCCCAAGTCACATCTTCCTGTTATATCTCCGTATAAAGATGGAGATGGATAGCAACTCAAAAACTTGTTTGCAGAATATCTCACAACCCCCTCACCCCACCACCACTTTTTAAGTCCTACTCATTTGGCCCATTTATGTGCTTTAGAATTAATTTAGGTAGGATCCAAAAAACCTGTCTTTCCCTATTGACAAACAAAAGAGCAACAAAATTAGAAAATTTTGATTTCTTGGAAGGACTTCTCTTACCTATATTTTTCAAGTTGTTGATTTAGGTGAGAGGTACAAATGAGATAGAATACTTCATCCTTGAACCTCTGCAAAAAACTTTAGGTGCACTTTGCTTGTTATGAAATTAATTTGTGATTAACTTGTGAAAGAAAAGAGAGCTATGCTTAAGGCTTTTGTTTCATCTACAATGGTTTATATCCTGAATGGAGAGGACCACAGACCAATAGATAAGAAAGTGTCTAAGTCAGTGCATCTGGCCTTTCAGATCTCTAAATCTAGCTTCTCATGCCCCCTGGTAGTGTGGAAAAAACAAAATGAAACAAGTAGCAGTAGATGGATTGTGTACTGCATCTTATTGTGAAACAAATAGAAAAGAAAGGAATTTCAAAATATAATCCTGCTTTCCCAGGAGTATTTGTCTGTTTCTTCATGAAGTTAAAGGTCTGAAATAATGTGACCATCAGGGGCTCAATGTTGCATGTCCATGCCAGTTGGTCCAAGGGCTTGTTATGATGGTAATGACCTACTGAAACGTGAGCTTGGATTGCACAATACAATTGCTACCAACTCACCCGCTGGGAGAAATATTTTATTATTGTCAAATATCCTCCACAGAGATTTGTTTTGCCTGTTTCTGTTTAAATTAAATTCAAAGCAGAACTGCATTACTATTTCTCCGGAGTATATTTCAGATAAACTAGTCTCAAAATTTAGGATTCCTGGCTACTTCAAATTTGTTTATTAGCAGAAAAATTACAATAGGTGACACCACAGCTGCAGGAATATTATGATTGCAGCAACACAAGAGATTTACATACTGAGTCTGCAGCCTGAAAGCAAGAACTCACTTTTTCATTACAGGCACCAGCCAGATTAATAATGAACCATTTCACCTATTGTACAATCTTTAAAAAAGTACCAATAAGGTCATGTATTGCCATAACATGTCACAGAATTTCAAACATGAGAAACTTTGCTTGAAGTAAGAAGTGTTTTTGACATAAGATCATGAACAAAAAGTGTATATGTGTGTATATTAAAAAAAGAAACAGAGTAGACATAGCAGAGCCCATGAATGAAAATGCTCTTTAAGTATAATATGTATTTAACAGTATTATTTTTTAAAAGAACTGAAAACAGGCTGGGCACAGTGGCCCATGCCTGTAATCCTGGAGCTTTGGGAGGCAGAGGTGGCAGGATTACTTGACCCCAGGAGTTCAAGACCAGCTTGAGACTGCATCCCATAAAAAACTAAAGCTAAAAAAAAAAAAAAAAGAATTGAAAACAATGTAGTGGAGTATAGGGGATTATTTGGATAATTTTGCCAGAAGTCCTATATCACAACTTTAATGAAGGATTCTGAATCAGTTAAGCTTTAGACTATAAATTTTATTACATGCAATCAAACGAGAAATGGACTTTACCGTGAGGAAAAAAAAAGTGCTCGGCGTTTTGAAAATAATAGTGGCTTGTGTGTTTTGCAGTGGGCTGAACTTTGGAGAGCTGATTTTAGGAAATGGCAAACAAACTTTTGGGAGGGGTCGCTAAAAGGGCCTAACAGGAAAACATTTCAGACTAGCGGGAACATCAAATCACACTATTCACACTCCAATTCAATCTGCCATTCTCAGTCGAATTTCACAGTTTTACTGGGAATTGAAGAACTGTCTGCTATTTTTAAAAAGTGCATAGAAAGCTAAAGTCTTAAGAGGAATTTCCAAAGTGAAGTCTATAGCCACGCAAGTGTTAACTTTTTCCCTTAAAATATTGGCTTCTTTAATCATTACAAATGAAGAATACTAGCGATTAATACTAAACACTATTTTGCAGGTATTTTTGTAATAATCTCTCTGAGATTCTTTATCTCCACTGGACTTTTATTTTGCCTGGGTCTTCCTTTTGAAATCAGAATGAATTGACCATCCCTAATGTACCAAATTTGTTCATGCTTATAAATCAAAAGAAGATTTGTGGCCTATTTTTTAATTGCACATATAGAAAAAAAGCCACTTTCTCCACAGAAATAAGTACGTAGTTCAGAGTAATTTCTGGGCTGGTTATTAAGTAAATAGATGTTTAATATGAGTATGTTTTTACACACAAGGAATTCTATGATACATGACTTACTTGTTTGGGTTTAATAAGATTTGGTGGTGCTTAAATATACTGGGGAAAGTGATAAAGAGAAACAGTATGCCATACTGGTTACATGCATAAACTGAGTTTTCAATGTATAGGTTCAAAGCCAACTCTGCCACTAACTAGCTGTGTGATGTTATTCCTAGTTAAGTATATTCAATTGCTTAGATAAATGGGGATAAATACACTATTAAGGGGTTGTTATTAAGATTAATTTAGATAGTTTAGTTAAATACTTTGTATCTATTTTAAAAGTTCAATATGTTGAAAACGTAATTTCTTTCTTCCTCTTTATGTTTTTTCCAAGAGAGGCTAGATGATACTCCAGGATAATCTAATTCAAACTGGGAGAAAAGTCTTTAGGTCAGGGGAATAATGCAGGTGCTTGGGATGCAGATGCACAGGAGGTTGGTTGCTTTGGGGAGCTTCTCTTGAGTGGGTATTAAGATAGTATAGAAACAGGGTTGCCCTGATGCACATTGCAGGTTCAGCCAGAAACCAATCGTGGGCCTGTGTGCTGGACACGATGCTCAGTTCTTTAAATACATTATACCATTTAATAGCTCAAATTTCTTTATGAGGGAAATGCCATTAATATCTTCATTTTATAGATGAAGAAAAGGAGTTTCAGATAAGTTAAATAACTTGCTCAAGGACCAAATAATTAGTACACGAATCAACTAAATTAGAACACAGCTTGTCTAGCTCCTGAACCTAATATCTTAAAACACTGACCCTATATTTAGCAGTGTCTTGAACACTGAACGATAGTACCTTTTTTTAAAGTTTGAATAGGTGGAACACAGAGTGAATTAATTCTGTTGCTTAGATCAAGAAATACTATCTCATTCCCTCATGTCTCTTTCATTCCTGCAATGTCTCTTTGTGAGTCCTTGAAAAATATATAATGTTGGTTTATGTAAGACTTTTAACATACAGAAATGATGCTGTGTTGACTATCTTATTCCGTTTCTTATTTTTTACTCTACACTAGATTTTTAAGACTTATCTGTGTTTTAGGAGGAAATTTGCCACATAGTAAGCCATTGAAGGCATATATCATATTTTATCTATTCCTCTTGTGATGAACAATAAGGTCGCTTTCAAAGCCTTAATACAATATGCAATGTTACAATGAACATCTTTGGATGTTTTTCCTTATGGACCAATGTAATTGTTTTTCTGAAATATATGTCCAGGCATGGGGTTACTAGGTCATTGACCATTTATATACTTATTTTCACTACAGAAATTATCCTACAGAATTAGATTAGTTTGAACTCCCTCTAGCAGTGTATTTATTTCATTTCCCCTCAGCAGCATATACATTTTATCTGGCTATTAAACTTTTTCTAATCTGATTATTTTAAAAATAGTGAATTTTGGTTAGATTTTTATTTCTCTGAGCTTCTTCTCTTGTTTTTTGTACCTACTCTGTCTCTCCTTTCTGTAAATTTTGTATTTATAAGCTTTGCTTTTTTTATATTGGGCTTCCTACCATTTTCTTGTTCATTTGCAGGAGTTCTTTGTATATTCTACATATTTATCCCTGTCACTTTCAGTTTTTGCAAATGTCTTCTCCTAGTGTGTCATGCATCTCATAACATTGATCTTTGCCTTTGTTGACTAGAAATTATTAACTTCGATAAAGTCGAATTCATCAGTTTCATTCTATGTCTTCAGAGTTTAAAATATATTCTTTCTTTCTTTTGCAACTATTTTTATAATTTAAATTTCACATTTAGGTCTTATTTAATCTATTTGAATATTTTTAATGTATATAAGATTCTATTTATATCCCAATCTATTTTTTCCACATGGATTTATGATGTCACTTTGATATCATACAAAACTACCCTAGGTAAAGAAGTTTATTTTATGTTGTTTTTTCATTCTGTCCTTTGGACAACTTATATGTTACTACCGTAATATCATATTATTTTATTACCATAGTGTTATAATTCATGTAAATATCTGATAGAGAGTATCCTGAACCCATGCCCACAAAACATAAGACAACACCCTTTGTCTTATGTTTCAAATTCCTAGTTACTTAGGAAATTTTATTCTTCCACTTGAAATCCAAAATCTTATTTTGAATTCCAAAACTGATCCTTCTATAAATATTGTTAGAATTTTCAATGTAGAAATTAATTTGGAGAAAATTAACATTTTTGTGAATCAAATTCAATGAATGTATATCTCAATTGTATCACCATAAACTTTCTTTAACCAATTCCTTGATACTTCATAGATTTGTAGCTTTTGCCAATTACAAGTTATTTTTTATGTTAGTATATTGTTTTGTTTTGTTTTGTTTTTGAACAGAGAAATGCTATTTCATTTTGTATATTGATCTTGTACTTAGAAACTTTGTTGAATTTCCTTAAAATCATTTGTTTATAGTCCTGGATTTTCTAAGGAAATAATCTATATTCCCTCTAATTCAACTTGCAAACTGACCAGTTAACTTCTGAGCATATCTCTTTCTCCTTATTATAAATCCATTTATCTTATTATAGGCAGTTAGAGCAATCAACTCATACATGTATCATTTTGACTATAAGCCATCTTTCCCAAGTCCATGAATGTGTTAGATTCATTTTTTTTCTAAGTTACTGCAGCCAAAACTGTTACAAATGGTTTGTTAGAATGTAGCATAGATTGCCTTCCCCACCCCTCCCCAACCTTTGATAACATTCTTTTTCAGCTCTCCATAGATGTGTCCCCCACTGCCTTTGTCCCAAACTTACTTCCAGATACTTTAATTTTATGTTACGGCAGCAACTCAACTTCTGATTTTTCTATCAGTCAGTTTTCACTGTGTAACAACCACAAAATCTCAATGAGTTATAAAATAAGCACTTATTTCTTCGAGGTGGTTGTTATGGCTAGACAGGGCTTGACTGAGTGGCTCTACATTTCAAGCCCATTGCTTGTCTCCTGTCTACCCACCTGCCATTGGCCAAAGTCAGTTGTGTAGCCAAGTCCAAAGCAGTTTTGTGTGATGAACTGCACATTTACATGGCAGATAAACAGAAAAGTAAGTAAATGGAAACAATAATTCAATATATCACAATTGCTTTGATAATTTCTATTCAATTTCCACTTTTTAAATGAATATGTTCAAAGCTATACATTTCCCTTTAAATACTGCTTTAGCAGTAGTCCACGAAATTTGACATGCAGTGCTTTTGCTGGCATTTAGTTCTAAGGATTCCACAGTATTTCTTACATTGTTCTCTTTGAGGACTTTTTAGCAGCTTGATATATGTGTATACATGTATATTCACAGAGATGTATTTTAAAATATTTGTTGTTAATGATTTATAATTATATGCTGTTTATTTTCAGAGAATGTAGTCTGTATGTGGTTGAGTCACGTAATTTTTAAAAAATTTCTTTTGTGGTTGAGTGCCTTCCCAATTTTTGAGAAAGTTCTACTTGAGCTTAAAAAAACGTGAATATTCAGAGTGGAAGGTGAAGTACCTACTTTTAATACATTGTTAATGTTATTTAAACATTTCCTAACTGCTTACTTTTTGTCCAGTTGATATTAATTTCTAAGATAAATGTCTCAATCTCTAATTACAACTATTGATTTATTTCTGTCAGTTGATGCTTTGTGTATTCGGGGGCTGTGTTATCAATGACATATATGATCATTATCATTGTGACATTTTAATATATCATTGTCTTTAAGAGTACATAATATCCCATTTAAAACATTTTAAAACAGCAAAGTGCATAAAACATAGATATTTCTTAATGAATTATCATAAAGTTAACACTCATTACAGCATCATCCAAGTCAATAATCAAAATGTTGTAAGCTTCAAAAGCATATCTATTCCTTCCCCAAAACAAAGGTAACTGGGACCCATTTTTCCTTCTAAGCACACATCCAAAGCATCATAGTAGAAGTTTGTCTGCTTTTGACACCTCTATATTTTGAAATATATAGTGTATAATATTTTGTGACTGGCTTTTTCAATCAATATCACTTTTGAGAAATTCACTCATGTTGTGCTTTGCAGTCATTTGCTTACCTTCATTGCTGTATTCTACTCTTTGTTTTACCAAATGATGGAATTTGGGTTGTATAGAATTTTTGCTCTTACAAATAATGCTTCTGTGAATTTGCTTGTTCACACATAGCACATGGCCTAAATGTACATGCATTTGTTAATACATTCCTGAGAGTAGCATTGTCATGTCGTAGGGTCTGTATGGTTTTCAGTTTCAACAGATAAACCTAAACTGCTTTCCGAAGTGGTTGTACCAATATACTTTTCTAACAACATTGTAGGAGACTTTTCTAAAAGTTTGAATTTTATTACATATTTTAAATTTTTAATTATTCTGATGAATGTGCAATGGTATTTCATAAAAGTGTTCATTTTCATTTTCCTGAGGACTAATAATGTTGAACACTTTTTTATACATTTATTAGCCATTGGGATATCTTTTTTATGAAGTTTTTGGCCCTTTCAAATTTCTGGTGGTCTGTACTTACTGATTTGTAGATGTTTTTAATTTATTCTGGGTATGATCCACTTATAAGAAAATAACTTCTCTAACTATGTGTCTCGATTTTTTACTCTTACTGGTCTCTTTTAATGAAGTTCTTAATTTTAACATGATCCAAGTTATCAATCCTTTTCTCTATAGTTTGTGCTTTAATTCTGTTTGAGAAGTACTTTCTTTCTTTGAGGTTATAAAAATACTGTCAAGGCCGGGCGGTGGCTCACGCCTGTTATCATAGCACTTTGGGAGGCCGAGGTGGGTGGATCATGATGTCAGATGATTGAGACCATCCTGGCCAGCATAGTGAAACCCTGTCTCCACTAAAAATACAATTTTGCCGGACGTGGTGGTGCATGCTTGTAGTCCCAGCTATTCGGGAGGCTGAAGCAGGGGAATCACTTGAACCCAGGAGGCGGAGATTGCGTAGCCGAGATTGCGGCACTGCATTCCAACCTGGCAACAGAGGGAGACTCCGTCCCCCCACAAAAAACCAATCAAACAAAAAATCGTAAATAATTATTTTCTAAAGGTTTCATTGTTTCACTTTTCTGTTTTAAAAATTCAAATGAGCTGGAATTCACTCTTGTGTGTGATATAAAATGGAGGTTAAGTATTATATCTCTTTGTTTTTCTACATGGACATCCAGTTGTCTAAACATCCTTTGTTGAAAAGACTGACCTTTCTCTATAGCTCGAAAGTGTTACCTTTGCAATATATGGGTCTTTTTCTGGTTCTCCTTTTCTGTTCTATTCATTCAACAATCTTTGTACCAATGCTACACATTCTTAACTACTTCCTAAAATACTTATAAGGCATGATATCTGACAAAGCAGTTATACTTTACTGTTGTCTTTCCCCTAAGTATGTTGGCTTTAGCATTTCTATGTAAAATATAGAATCATCTTGTCAATCACACACACACACACACACCTGTTAATAATTTAATTAAGATAGCATTGATTCTATAGATCAATGTGTAGATTTACATCCATGTTATATTGAGACTTTCCTATTAATGAACATGTTGTCTCCCACACTTTATTTAGGTCTTCTTGAAATTTTTGATGCCTTTATAAAATAGCATCTTAAAATTATCTTGAGTTCTTACAACATACCATAAATATAAATAATTTGCTGCTATTATAAAGGGAAACTACCTTCAGCTAATTTTAAGTTTTTCATGTTCTTCTTTTTGCTAATATATAGAATTAAAATTGATTTTATATATTGATTTTGCATCCGCCAACTTGAATAAACTTGTCTATTAATTCCAATAATTTATCTGTGGGTTCTTTTGAATTTTCTTACACATACAAGCATATTATTCACACATAATCATTGCTTTATGTCTTCCCTCTCAACTCTTTAACTTTTGGTTCTCATTTTTGTATTACTGCACTAGTAAAGACCACTTGCTCATGTTGAATAGAAGTGATGACAAGGCTGGGCATGGTGGCTTACGCCTGTAATCCCAGCACTTTGAGAGGCCGAGGAAAGTGGATCATGAGGTCAAGAGATCGAGACCATCCTGGCCAACATAGTGAAACCCGTCTCTACTAAAACTACAAAAATTAGCTGGGTGTGGTGGCACATGCCTGTAGTCCCAGCTACTTGGGAGGCTGAGAATCATTTGAACCCAAGAAGCGGAGGTTGCAGTGAGCCGAGATCACTCCACTGCACTCCAGCCTGACGACAGAGTGGGACTCTGTCTAAAAAAAATAAATAAATAAAAATAAAAATGTGATGACAAGAGGTAACTTTGCTTTATTTTCTACCTAAAAGAAAATGCTTTCAGTTTTTACCATTACATTTGGTATAAGCTCCTTATACACATCATTTAATAGACTAAGGATTTTCCCTTCTTTTCCACTGATTTCTAAGAATTTTTATATTGGCACGACTTTGAATTTTTTGTTGTTGTTGAGACAGAGTTTCACTCTTGTAGCCCAGACTGGAGTGCAGTGGCGCCATCTCGGCTCATTGCAACCTCCTCCTACCAGGTTCAAATGATTCTCTTGCCTCAGCCTCCTGAGAAGCAGGAATTACAGGTGCCACCACCACACACAGCTAATTTTTGTATTTTTAGTAGAGACAGGGTTTCACCACGTTGGCCAGGCTGGTCTTGAACTCCTGACTTCAGGTGATCCACCTGCCTCAGCCTTCCAATGTGCTGGGATTATAGGCATAAGCCACCGCGCCCAGCCTGACTCTGAATTGTATTAAAAATAGTTTTTCTTGCATATGTTGAGCTATTCTCTGATTTTTCTTCTTTAATCTGGTAATGTGACAACTTACTTTGATTGCTACTTTAAAGTAGAATTAATTTTGCATTCTAAAAAAAAAAATCTAACTTTGCCATGGTGTATTAATCTCTTTATATATTGCCAGATTTGGCTTGCCTGTATTTTTTAAAAGTATTTTTCTATCTCTGTGTATAGATAAGAGAATACTACAATTTTCTCTCTTTATAATGATTTCAGTCTTTGATATTTGTAAAGTTATTGCAAAACAATTTGGGAGAACAGTACCTCTAACTTTTTTCTTTGAATCAATTAATATGAAATGGTTTTCTTTGATAAATGTGTGGTAAAACTTGTCAGGGAAGTGGTGTGGGCCTGATATTTTCTCTAGATAAAAGTACTGATTTAAGATTATGTTTTTGAAACAATTATAACACAATTCAAATTGTGTATCTCTTGATTTTTTAACACAATAAGCCAATTAAAATATGCGTTACCTCACATACTTAACTGTGTGTGTGGTGAGAAACCTTAAAGTCTATTCTCTTAGCAGTTTTCGAGAATATAATACATTGTAATTAGCTATAGTTGCACAATAGATCTCTTGAAGTTATTTCTCCAACCTAACTGAAATTTTGTAGCCTCTGACCAACCTCCTTCCACATCTCCCTTCCAGCCCAGGTAACCACTATTCTACTCTCTAATTCAAAGTTCAACTTTTGAAGATGCTGCATGTAAGTGAGATCATGTGCTATTTGTCTTTTTGTGCCTGGCTTATTTTACTTAACATTATGTCCTTCAGCTTCATGCATGTTGTCCAAAATGGCAGGATTTGTTTCATTTTTTAAGGCTGAATAATATTCTACTGTGTAGATATACAACGTTTTCTTTATCCATTCATCCGCTGATGAACACTTTGGTTGATTCTATATCTTGGATATTGTGAATAATGATGCAATAAACATGCAGGTGCAGATATCTCTTTGACATACTGATACCACTTCTTTTGTATATATACCTGGTAGTGGCATTGCTGGATCATACAGAGGTTCTATATTTAATCTTTTTAGTAACTCCCATAATGTTTGTACTAATTTATATTCCCACCAACATTGTGCAAAGGTTCCTTTGTATCTACATCCTCTCCAACATTTGTTATCTTGTGTCTTTTCAAATAGTAGTCATTTTAACTGATGTGAATTGACATGTCATTGTGGTTTCAATTTGCATCTCTGACAATTAGTGATTTTGAGCATTTTTTCACATATCTGTATATCTTCTTTTGAAAAATGTCTATTCAGATCGTTTGCCATTTTTTAGTGAAAATACAGAGAATTATCACAAAGTGAAAAGTACACACTGAAGAAAGGGGAGTGCTGCTGGTGTCCTCAAGAAAGAGTCACATGCAAGGGGTTTTGAGATTTCTATCTTTATGGGTTTGTTTAACCAAGGGGTGGAATATCCATGAAGATTGCTGGAGAAAGTGGAGACTTCTCAGAACTGTGGTGTCACCCATTTTTACACCAAATATGGATGCTCCCAGAACTGTCATGGCACTAGTGGGTGTGTAATTTAGTATGTTAATGAGCATATAATGAGGCTATAGATGAAGCCTAGGTCAAATCCATTGCCATGTGGGATCCAGTCTGTCTTAGTCAGCTTGGTCCACATCCCAGTTTTGGGGGTCTTATCGGCCCCTTGCGTATGCAACTACTTTAAGTTTCCTTTTGCTAGTCATGTGCAACTGTTGCCTGGCATTTTTCTATTCTCCTGCCACCATCCTGTATTATTCCTATCTTCTTTTCCTCCCTCAGAGATTTCCATCCCTTATTCTTAATGGTTGAAGAGGGAGGAGATCAGTCTTCTGTATCTTATTCCTGTTGATTGGGGTGTTGCTCCTGCCTAGTGAAGATGTGGAATTTTCTGGTTGCCTAGTTTAAAAGTCCCATGGGTGGGTCATTAGAAGAGTGAATCGGAGGCAGAGATTGGTTGGCATGCTTGCATGACCAATATTTTGACATGAAACTGTTGCAACCTAGAAGACACAAACTTTACAAGGAGGTTAAACAAGCAAGGACCAAATGTTGGTAGTACATAAGATAGCTGTTAAAGGTCTCAGGAAAGGTAGGAACCATGTCACCGTTGGTAGATATTCTTTGATGGAGTCCCAGATGTTTTGAGTGGTGGAGTTATTGAAATTATGTAGCCAGATAGCCTGCTATTAAGTCTTTTGAACTTCAAGTTTAACCAATCATGAATTATTAATATAAGAACAACTGGTGTGTTTTATTATTGCACAAACCTCTCTTTGTTCAGCTAAAAGTTAAAGTCTCTTGTTCTTTCCCTGACCATTCGAGTGGTTCATGCTCTGGCCGTGTTAGGATCTCATACAATGGATTAGCAATGAGCCCAAATCCTAGGATCCAAATCCTGCAAAATCCTGCCCTAACCAGAAAAGTTCTGGTTTCTTCTCCATTTGTGAAGGTAGCCTTTTTTGTTGTTGTTCAATGGACAAGGTCTGGTTTCCTGAACTTAGAAGGTACCCCAGATATTTTAGTTCTGGTTTAGAAATCTAGGACTTGGATGGACAGACTTGATACTCTTTTTCCCAGGAAGTTTAGGACTTGAGTGGCATTCTTATCTGAGTCCTCTTTAATGGGACTGCATTATAGGGATGCAATTCACGTATTGCAGTATGGCTCCCCTTTCTAGCTATATCTACCTTAATTCTTGTGCCAAAGCATTTCTGAACAAGTGAGGGCTATCCCTAAAACCCAGAGGCAGTACTGTCTAGGTGTACTGCTGGGTAATATAGTTTCAGGATTAGTCTGATCAAAAGCAAACAAATATTAAGGGTCAGGGTGCAAACGGATACAAAATGAAAGCATCCTTGAAATCTAGTATCATGAACCAAGTGTTGTCTCCCAGTATTTGGGTAAGTATGGCATACGTATTGGGCATTACAGGATGTAAGGGAATTATGGCCTCATTAATGGCTCTTAAGTCTTGAACTAGACAATATTCCCCATCTGGATTTTGGATAGGGTGGACAGGAGACAATATTCCCCATCTGGATTTTGGATAGGGTGGACAGGAGTATTACAAGGAGAGTGACATGGAACCAGGAGGCCATGTTTTACAAACTTCTCAATTAGAGAGTGTAGACCTTGCCTGACTTCTGGTTTGAGAGGATATTGATGCTTGTGTGGGAAATTATTTTTGTCTTTCAAAGAGACAATCACTGGCTGAGAATGTATTGCTTTGTCAGAGGTTTCTTGGTCTCACACTTGAGGGTCTACTTGAGCATTATTTTGAGGGAAATCTGTTTTTCTGAAGTTGACATAGAAAAAGCATGGCTAATAAGGGGGGCTCCCAAGGGCCTGATAAATGTAAAATGACTCAGAGGGTGGCTAGGAAGTTCCGTCCCAATAAAAGAGGAGGACAATGGCATAACTAGACACTTGTGAACCTGCAGCTCAAGGGTAAAGTAAAGCATTCCTGGGGGTGCCATTGACACCTGTGATAGTGCAGCTTTTGGAGGGATAAGGGTCCAGAGTGACTGTTTAAATCAGAGTAACCAGCCCCCAGGTAAATTAAGAAATTAATATTCTTACCTCCCAGTCAAGAGTGACCCGAGGCTCCTCAGTTGTGATGGCCATGTCTTTTGTGGGAGCTGCCAGGAACCTCAGGCCCCTTCAGTCCTCAGGTTTGGCCATGACAGCATCAGGTGTCTTCCTCTCCCTTTGGAGCTGAGAGCAATCCCTTTTCCAATAGCCCTCCTGGCTTTCAGTGAGGACAGGGTCCAGGTGGGCTCCCCTGGCTGGGACAGTTCTTGCTCCAATGTCCTGGCTTCCTGCACTTGAAGCAGCAACTACAGGTTTGCTGGAAGCGTCCCCCGGGTGACCCTGAGGTTGCGAGGTACTACTTACAGCAAGTGCCATCATTTGGGCTGGCTGTCTATCCCATTGTTTGAGACACTGGGTCTTTTCAGGCTCTTCAACCCTGTGCTTATCATTGAATACCCCAAAAGCCACATTGAACATTTCATTAATAGGCATTTGGGGTCCCAAAGCCAACTTCTGTCATTTTCTCCTGATTTTGGGTGCTGACTGGCTACTAAAGTGTTTCCCTAGTAAAATTTGGCCTGAATCAATACTGGGGTTGATGTTGGTATATTTTTTTCGGGTCACTACAAAGCATCCCTGGAACAAAGCTGGATTTTCATCCTTTCCTTATTTATTTTATTTTATCACCGGTCACAGGCTTAGTGGTACATTTTTCCATTCCCTTCACTAAACAAGCCCCCATCGGTTCCTTATTCTTAGAGAAGCCTGACACTCTTGGTAGTTCCAGATAGGGTCATGGTTAGGCACAGACGTGGCCCCTGCAGTGTATTGTTCAGAATCCCCTGCTGACAAGCTGCCAGCATAAGCCTTGGCCTCTACCCAAATACACTGCTTTGCCTCATGGGTACAACACATGAACAAGATAATATGAATATCTCCCCAAGTTAACTCAAATGAGAGTGAGAGCCCAGAATTCCTCCATGAATTTAGTTGGGTTATCTGAAAATCAGCCCAGCCTCTGTCTGCATTGTGCTAGATCAGACACTGAAAAAAGTACATATACCAGGATGGCCAGCATCCCCATTGGCCACCTCCCTAAGTGAGCATAACTTAGAATTGTCAGGGAGGTAGAAAATGCCAGTGCTAGTGACCCTGGCAGGGCTCTGTTCCTTTGGTAGGGAAGACCTAACAGGTTGGTAAGCAGGTGGACTAGCAGGAGTGTAGCTGGAACTAGCAGAAGACTGGGGAGTCAAAAGTGGAGTTGGGTGAGAGGGAGGAGCTGGGGATGCAGGAACTGGCTCTGGATTAGGAGGTGTGAGAAGCTCTGGGGAGGTACATTTTTCAAAAGGGGATCATCTAGGATATCTACTTCCCCAATTAGTTCCCCTAAAGGGGTATGAGCATAACAAAGGTGACAATTTCCTTGATGGTCAGAGCTCTGATGATGAGTCATGAAGGTCTGTACATATGATATTTCAGTCCATTTCTCCCAACATTTTTAAAAAGATCTAATTGCAAGATGGTATTAAAAATTAAGGGTCCTGTTATCTGGCCATTGCAACCCCATTTTCTAAATTACAGTTACCCATAGCCTTGACTTGTCGTTGGCATGACCAAATGCTGATGGTCCTAAAATGGGAGTGATGATGCTCTTGGCTGGTTCACCATGAAGATAATGCTGGTGGATTTGTGGGGGGTGGTCCCCAAATGTGGATGGGACCTTGACCCCAGCCAGTATCCAGGCTCTTGACAGCTTCTGAAGAAAGAAGTCAAGAATGAGTCAGAAAATAGTGAAAGTACAGAGATTTATTACAAAGTGAAAGGTACATGCTCAAGAAAGGGGAGTGTGTGTGTGTGTGTGTGTGTGTGTGTGTGTGTGTGTGTATGTACTCAAGAGAAAGAGTCACCCCTTTGCCCGTTTTTAAATTGAGTTATTTGTATCTTCCTGTTGAGTTTTTTTGGGTTCCTTATATATTTTAGATACTAACCTCTTATGAGACACACAGTTTGCAAATAGTTTCTCTTTTCCTGTAGATCTCTTCACTCTGTTGATTGTTTTCTTGGCTGTGCAAGAAATGAACAACACATGAACAAGATAATATGAATATCTCCCCAAGTTAACTCAAATGAGAGTGAGAGCCCAGAATTCCTCCATGAATTTAGTTGGGTTATCTGAAAATCAGCCCAGCCTCTGTCTGCATTGTGCTAGATCAGACACTGAAAAAAGTACATATACCGGGATGGCCAGTGAAAAACTTCGCTTTTCACCATGGGGTATGATGTTAGCTTTTTAGTTTCATGTAATCTCGTTAGTCTATTTTTGCTTTTATTGTCTCTGCTTTTAGGTTGATATCCAAAAAAATCTTTGCCCGTATGAACCTCATGGAGTTTTTCACCTAGATTTTCTTCTTGTAGTTTTACAGTGTCAGGTCTTAGTCTAAAGCCTTTAATGCATTTTGAGTTGATCTTTGCATATGGTATAAGGTAAAGGTTTAACTTCATTCCTCTGCATATAGATATCTACTGGACACAACACAATTTATTGAAGAGACTCTCTTTCCCAGTTGTGTATTCTTGGTGTCTTTGTCAAAAATGAATTGACCTTATTTACATATATTTGTTTCTGGGCTCTTTATTTCTTTCCATTGGTCCATGTGCCAGTACCATGCTGTTTTTATGCCAGCACCATACTGTTTTTTATTACCTCAGTTATTCAGTATATTTTAGAGTCAGGTAGTGCAATGCCTTTGCCTTTGCTATTTTTGCTCAAGATTGCTGTGGCAATTCAGGGTCTTTTGTGGTTCCACACAAATTTTAGGAATTTTTTTTTGAAAAATATCACTGGAAGTTTGATAGGGATTGCATTGACTCTGTAGATTATTTGGGGTAGTATAAACATTTAAAAAATTATTAATTCTTTCAGTCCAAGAACACAGATATCTTTCCATCTTCTTCAGTTTATTTCATCAATGTGTTACGGTTTTCAGTGTATAGGTCTTTCACCTCCTTGGTTAAATTTATGTGAAGTATGTTCTTCCATGGAATTGTTTTCTTGATATTTTATTTTATTTTATTTTGAGACAGGTTCTCACTCTGTTACCCAAGCTGGAGTACAGTGGCATGATCACGGTTCACTGTAGCCTCGGCCTCCTAGGCTCCATTGATCCTCCCACCTGGGTCTCCTGTGTAGCTGAGACTACAGACACGTGCCACCATGCCCCGCTAATTTTTGTATTTTTTGTAAAGATGGGGTCTTGCTATATTGCCCAGGTTGGTCTCAAAATCCTAAGCTCAAGTGATCAGCCCAACTCAGCCTCCCAAAGAACTGGGATTACAGGCATGAGTCACCATGCCTGTTTTGATATCTTTTGTGGATAGTTAGTGGTTAGTATGTAGAAGTGCTACTGGTTTTGTACGTTTATTTTATATCCTACAACTTTACTAATTCATGTATTAGTTCTAATAGTTTTTAGGGGAGTCTTTAGGGTTTTCTATATGTAAGATCATGGCATCTACAAATAGGGACAATTTGACTTCTTCTTTCCAATTTGGATACCTATTATTTTTTCTACTTGCCGAATTGTAACTTCTAATACCATGTTGGATGGAAGTGTCAAGAGTGGACATTCTTGTTATATTCCCGATCTCAGAGAAAAAACTTCACTTTTCACCATGGGGTATGATGTTAGCTGTAGTTTTGTCATATGTGGCCTTTATTGTGTTGCAGTACATTCCTTCCATAAGTAATTTGTCTTATAATTTTTAGTCAGGAAAGGATGCTAAATTTTATCAAATGCATTTGTTCATCTACTGAGAAGATCATATGTTTTTGTCCTTCATTCTGTTAATGTAATTTATCACATTTACACATTTGTGTACATTGAACTACACTCACATCCCTGGGATAAATCCCACTTGATGGTGGTGAATGATCCTTTCAATGTGCTGTTGAATTCTGTTTTTCAGTATTTTGTTGAGGATTCTTACACCTATGGTTATCAGGGATGTTGGCTTGAAATTTTCTTGTGAGGTTCATGTCTGACTTTGGTATCAGGGTATTTTTTTTTAATCTATTATTATATCGTGTTCATTAGTTGGTATTTTTGTAGGGATTTGTCTGTTTTATCTATGTTTTCAAATTTATTGGTATAAAATTGTTCATAGTTTTCTCTAGTTAATGTCTTAGTGACTTCAGGATGGATCTATAGTAGAATGGTTATTTTAGTTTTCTGTGACTGCTGAAACAAATCACCATAAACTTGGTAGCTTAAAACAACAAGAATTTATTTTTTTACAGTGATGAAAGCCAGAAGTCTGAAATAACCTTCACCAGTTTAAAATCAAACTGTTGGCAATACTGTGTTCTTTCCAGAGGCTCTAGAGCAGGGGTCCCCAACCCCTAGGCCATGGGTAGTACCAGTTGATGTCCTGTTAGGAACTGAGCTTCACGGAAGTGAGCAGGAAGTGAGCGGCGGGCAAGCGAGCATTACTGCCTGAGCTCCACCTCCCGTCACATCATAGGAGTATGAATCCTATTGTGAATTGCACATGCAGGGATTAGATTGCATGCTCCTTATGATAATCTAACTATGCCTAATGATCTGAGGTGGAACAGTTTCATTCCCAAACAATCCCCCACCCACCTGCCCAACACATCAGTGGAAAAATTGTCTTCCACAAAACCAAACTCTGGTGCCAAAAACGTTGGGGGCCACTGCTCTAGAGAATCATCCACAACTTGTCTTTTCCTGCTTATGGTGGCTGCCAGCATTCCTTGTGTTGTGGCCATATTAATTCAATCTTCAAGGCCAGTATCTTCAACTTTCTCTCCGCTCCATCTTCACATGGCTTCACCTTGGTGCATGTGATATCTTCCTCTGCCTCCTTCTTATAAAGATATTTATGATAGCACTTAGACACCAGGCTAGTCTAATATAACCCTACTAACTCAAAATTTTTAATTTGATCACATCTGCAAAGATCCTTTTCCCAATTAAAGTTACATTTTCAGATTCCCAGGACTAGGACCTCATGTCTTTGGGAGTATAATTCAAACTAGACAGTGACGCTCCCATTTTTATTTCTAACGTTCATTATTTGTATACCCTCCATTTATTTATTAATCAGTCTCCCCAAGGTTTATACATTTTAAAATTTTTCTCAAAGAGCAAACCTGAATGTGTTCATTTCTCCTCTTTTATATGATTGCTGATATGTTAATTTCTATTCTTCCTCTATCCTTTACTATTTGCTTTGATTATTTTGCTTTTGTAAAACTCCTTAAATTAGATGCTTCCTCATTAGTTTTTATCTTTGCCTCTTGTCTAATACACACTATGAAATTTCCTGGATAACAGCTTTGGCCCCGGTCTTCCTATCCCCTTTTCCTACTTTATTTTTCTCCAGTGCAGTCAGCACCACTGACATTTCTATGTAACATATCTTACTTAATTATTTTGCTTTTTCTCACTTTTCTCCTAGAACATAAGCTCCATGAGCAGAGTTTTTGTCAATTTTTCTCATTCCTGTATATGACATGTGCCTAGAACAATGTCTGTGACACAGATTGATGAAGCATAACTGGAAATTTCGTCATGTACTGGGCACTGTGGTACCTGGGAAAGAATGGGAAGAAATGGGCATATTCCCTGAATTCATGTGGTTGTGGATTAGAAGGAGGCCAGGCTTTGAGTGAAAGATTAAAGTCATAGTAAGTACTTAAACAGAGGACGTACTACCCACTAAGGAGTATGAAATGAGAGCACTAATTCAGCCTCTGTAGATTGAAGAAGGTATCCCTGAATAAGAAATAGATGAACCAAGGACAACTAGTTGTTAGCTTCCCTGAAGAGAAAGTAGAAGGGAAGAGGAATAAATTGGTACAGAAGATCTTAAGCAAAGCTATCCACCAAATACATGCTGAATGATAACAATTAGAGGTCAATTGCTGATCTCCCAACTGTACCATATTTGATAGCATGGAAACCACTTGGGTGTCATGGGTGTTTGCCTTTCTGATTGGTTCCTTCAACTCCCAGTAACAATGATGCTTTGCCAATGTAAGTGCACAAGCTAAAACTGTCATACACCTTATAATATATGTTCTAAGGGAAAGAATGAACATAAAGTAATAAATTAAATGTCCTATAAAGCAGTCCTAATTATGAATATATTGAGTAAATTCTAGCTATTCAGCCACAAAGTTCTTATTTTTAATTTTTCAAGATTGCATTTTGTGCTTTCTTATACAAAATCTATACGGCACTTCTGTCCATAGAGCATTCCCTGGCCTGTGTCAGAGCTTGGTACCATCTGGACTTGCTGCTGTTTTCCTTGTGCCAGATGCTTTTTATGGATGGGGAATTTTTTCTCATCCTTTTGCCCGCAGCCCTCGCTTCAGTTTAAGGGTTATATTAATTGAATTCAGATTAAAAAGTAGAGAAGAGGCATTTTACTTGAAAGTAGTTCTGTCACTATCTAGCCTTCTGTATACATCCTGTAAACCTACCCAGTGGAATTGAAAAGGGATTTAATTGCTTATTTCAGACTAACTTTAATAAAGTTATGTAGGAAGCAGTTTTCCAAATTTAATGTCTTTGATTTCAAAGAGTCATAGCTGATATACAGATCTTTTCACATCAAATCTATACTTTTTTGGCCTTCATCAAAAGGATGCGGGGCAAAAGTTTAATCACAGGAAGGAAGCATGGGGCCAATAAAAAAGAAAATTAATAAAAAGGGAAAAGGAAATAATAAAATTTCAGTGAATTTTTCCAGGACCACTGTGGGATCTGTGTTATCTCCATTTTAGGGTTAGAAAACAGAAAAAGAGACAGATCATTCAGAAAGCAGGTATAAGAGTCTAAGATTGGTATCTGGGTCTGTATAACTCCACAGCTTATGATTTATCCATCATCCCAAGTTGCCTATGAGAACAAATGAATGTCTGAATGAAGCAAGGTGAAGATAAGAGAAACTAGAAAAATGAGAAAGAAATCATTTGTTTTCTTCATATTAAGCTTTCATTCAACAACTGCAGGTAATGAAGTGGATTTCTGGCTATGATGTTACTCTTTGCTAGTTTTATTTGGGAACCAGTATTTTCTCTGCCCTTCCTTCCCTTTCTTTCCTTCCTTCCTTCCTCCCTTCCTTCCTCCTTCCCTTCCTTCCTTCCTACCTTCCTTCCCTCCTTTCCCTCAGCCTCCCGAGTAGCTGGGATTACAGGCATGTACCACCACACCTGACTAATTTTTGTATTTTTAGTGGAGACGGGGTTTCACATATTGACAAGGCTGGTCTCGAACTCCTAGGCTCAATTGATACAAGTGTCTTGGCTTCCCAAAGTACTGGGATTACAGGTGTGAGCCACCACATCTTGCCCAGAAACCAGTATTTAATTTCTGGGTATAATATTGATAGATACTGGAAATTCTTTTCATCTACTTTCTAAAAATTAGAACATCGGTATAATTTTCTTTACACCAAATAACAACCTTGAATATTTGTGTCCATGGGACGTGAAGACACTTACTTTGAAAAAAGCCAATTGTGAAAAATAAGAAAAACAACAGGACAGTGTGCTATGTCAAGTTAGAGCCAGATAGAGGTTAAATGGGAGGAAGAATCATAACTCAAATTCTCCTCCATTTTACTTTACTTAACAGAAGTCAGAGACAAACTCCAGTGTCTTCTTGATCTAGTTCTGGAAGTTGCTCTTCTATAGACAAGAAACTATATAAAACCAAACAAAATAAAATAAAGGAGAATATTTGGTGACTCTTCCACAGAGACCTGTTGAGTGATGAGTAAGTAGATGTATGAGCTTGGCCCTCCATGGATGTAGAGTCTAGGAAGGGAATCAAACACATCCACATATTTGGAGCTGTGAGAGTTCAAAAGAGAAGAATAACCTTTACCAGGGATGTTCAGGGAAGGTCACAATGAATATCCTTTGCATTGACAACATGGTACAGAAAATCAAGGATCAGGATCAAGGAAGAATCCTTTAATAAACCTTGTCTGCAAATTAGACACCAAATAGGCTAAATATATCTAGTTTGGAGGCTTCAAATTGTAAAAATGATGGGAGAATGAAGAATGTGTTAAGCAAGTCTTATATAAAGGATAGAATGATGCATAAGAAACAGTTAAAAGAATTCATGTCAATGGACAACGGCTGGAGAGAATGACTTACCTTCAAATTCAGTGAGTTTTTATCTGGAATGAGCATTGGGTAGGGTCCTAGAATATGTGAAATTTTTTTTACTTTATAATTATACCTGTGACTTTGTACAAGTTATGTCACTGTTTCAATATTTAGTTCCATCATCTATAAAACAAGGAAGTTGCATGGGCTACATACATGGTTTCTCCCTGCTGTAAAAATCATATGATTCTAGATATGTAAAGGATGTTTATGTAAGAAAGTTGATGAGAATCCATTCCAAGTATTCAAAGAAGTCAATTTGGAAAAGCAATAGGTTTAAATAAAAGAAAAATAAATGATATAATTAAAAAATTAAGAACATTCTCATCTCCTTAGATTTTCATTAGGTCTCCTCAGATACTGTAAAATTGTGACACGACCAGTAGCTAGAGAGAGTTTTAGCTTAATAGCTAATACCATTTATGTGCTTCTGAAGGGTCAAGTGCTATATTTAACACTTTGCATATCTTATTTAATACTCAGTATCTATGAAGTAGGTTCTATTATTGCCACCACTTTAATAATGCAGAAACTGAAGCTTGCAAAGATACAAGAGCTTCCCTTGGGTTACATATAAACTTAAGAGGCAGAGCTGGGATTAGACCTCTGTCTGTCCTATTGCAAAGCCCTTGCTCTTAGCCTTTATAACCTCCTATCTTAGACCAAGAATAGGCCTGATCAATTTGTAAGATCCTTTTTTTGATTTTGCAGTCATGGAACAGCTGACAAAATTTTGAGCACAACCTTTTTATCCTTTCAGATATTACTTATCATGGAACAAATATCTCGTGTTTACTGAAATAAAAGTTCTATTACATTGCTTCATGTCAGAGTACACAGAGGGTTTATGTGCTTCTCTGGGAAGAAAAGGAAATACAGCTGTTTTGCAGGTAATAACAGTTTATTTTATGTCCTATTTTCTTTAACAGTGATTACTCTTACTTGGAAACTCTCCTGGCATTTTGTAGGCAATAAAGATGTAAGAAGAATGCTCTTTGCAGAGAGTTTCACAAGCCTTGCCCCCAGTTTGTAATCTATGGCAGAAGGCATCTACAACCTGATTCCAAGGAGGCTTATCAATACTTCCAACAGACACATAGGTACCAGAGCCACTATCCTGATGTGTCTCAGGTCAACTCTTCCATCACTGGAGCCTCTGATACTCTTGTGAGAAAAGAAGCACCCTGCCAATTTGAGAAAATGCTAAGGAAATGTTTTTGCAAGGCAGAAACAGAAGTGAAAACTTGACCATTGCAAAGTAAAAATTTGTAATTTGATATTAATAAGACTTAATTAGTCTCCGATTAAATATCCTCCAGGTCCAGGGCTAGGTTGGAGCAGAATTATATAACAACTACATTTGATGCCTTGGAAAGTCCGTTTTTCGGTATCCTCCTTGCTTGCTCCTCCTCACTGTTTGCTCCTGCTCCCTTGATATCTTAAAGATCTTATTCCAGGTGGTCCCCAGGGTATGAATCTTGTACTCTCAACCTTTTCTGCTTTCTGTTTGGATCTCATTGAGCCTGACTTGCTACTGAAAAATTAACATGGATTAATGGACACGGGCACCACTATATTATATGACTTTTTAGTTTTGGGAAAAAATATAATATCTATTTAAAAATCACTATTCTATAGTAAAATCATGCTAGGTGTACATATGGATGAGCTTGAGTCTTCCAAAAGCCCTTTGAGATGGATATTTATGGGAGACGAATGTGGGCCTACAGAGGTGAAGGGATTTTCCCAAGGCCCTTCATTCAGAAACGAAGCAGGAGATGGTGGCAGTAAAATCTGTACTTTCCCCACTCTCCTGCATTTCCTCCTCATGATATTTAATCATGGCTGTTGGCTATATTGGTAAAACTGTAGTCTTCTCAGCCTTCAAGCAGACCCATGTGCAAGAGTGAGAAAGAGAAGGGATGCCTAGCAGGTCCATTTCTCTTCAAGTGAATCAACTCAGGGATTTTCTATCCTCCTTGTTCCTTATTTCACTGGCCACAATTACTAACTAGCATAATAATAATACCCTATCATCCTCTCTTATAATTGTATAATACTTCATTATATTGTTTCGGCTCTCTCCAGATGGGATTTTGGTCCCAGTATTGTTTGTTTCTCTTAATCACTCTTTGAAAGTTTGGAGTAGCAACAGCACATTCAGAACACCTTGAATTTACAGAACTTGACACAGTGGAAATTAGGGTAATTTTCTATTAATTATTATTATTTTATCCCATTGCCAGGGAATTAGAGGAAACATTTTACAAGTGTGAATAGTTGATGTTTGTTTGTTTCAAAGGCAGTGGCTGTTCAGGAAGAAATCGATGAAGAAAATGTCATGACCTCCTACAAGTTATTGCTATTGAGGTCAGAATGTTCATGAGGATCTGTCAAACAGTATTTTGCAGTTTTTAATGACGTTCTCAGGTAAATTGATGGTTAAAGGATGTTGATAGTTTCTGGTTTGAGAACAGGACCTCCTAAGTGACCTCCTAAGCACACAGATTTCAGCATTTTAAAGATCAATTACTAGTTTAGACCACCAAGAGCAACACCCTGGAACACCGTCAGTCTACAAGCATCAGCAATGGGTACTGTGGTACCTTTTCACTGATTAGAACAAGGGCAGCAGAAAGTGCCTACAGGAAAAGTGTACAGAAGTCCCAAACCATTCCCAGGTGGTGAGCAGGAATCCAGCACCTGTGTGCAAGCCCAAGGCAGGCTTCAGAAATATTTGCCTAGACACAAGCTGCTGGGAGAAAAATACAATAGCATTTAAGCATTTATTGGCTATTTATTAAGCTATAACAGCCTGCTGGAGGCAAGCTGACCTTTTTTATCTACTTTTGCACAAATGGAAAAAAAGTAAGATCTAAAAATATGGACAGTGGATGTTCAGTGGCAAAGCTAGAAACTTGGTATCCCACATAAGAATTTCAGAATGGGATAGATATCTTACTCTCAGAATATGAAAAATGTCAACATTCTTTACAACTTATCTGAGGAGGATTCTCTCCTTTGCTCGGATATTTTGTTTCCAATAACTGTTTACATTTTCCCGTATAGAAGGGTTGCTCATATCATTAACCCTTAAGTTAAATAGCCAAATATTAATAAAGTGTCTTTGTAACATCAGCAATGTTACTTGAAATGCAGTGGTTTTTGTTATTATTTTTTTAAGTCTTGAAGTTTCTAATATTATCCTGCAAATATAGCTCTTATTCTAGGAATCTTTTTTTTTTTTTTTTTTTTTTTTTTTTTTTTTTTTTTTTTTTTTTTGAGACAGAGTCTCGCTCTGTCGCCCAGGCTGGAGTGCAGTGGCCGGATCTCAGCTCACTGCAAGCTCCGCCTCCCGGGTTCGGGCCATTCTCCTGTCTCAGCCTCCTGAGTAGCTGGGACTACAGGCGCCCGCCACCTCGCCCAGCTAGTTTTTTGTATTTTTTAGTAGAGACGGGGTTTCACCGTGTTAGCCAGGATGGTCTCGATCTCCTGACCTAGTGATCCGCCCGTCTCGGCCTCCCAAAGTGCTGGGATTACAGGCTTGAGCCACCGCGCCCGGCCTCTAGGAATCTTAATATTCCTAATAGTAAAAGGTTCTCCCATGTGGGCTAGATGGCTTTTCCTGACACTCTTGACCACCAAGTCACTAAGTCTTACTAGCATTGCTTGGGTAATAATCAGCATATATTTATAATGATAGATAAGTTAAATGTGACTGGAAAATACCTTAAGAAAAAGCCAATCTAGGATGAATGCACATCTTACAGGGGCATATAATTTCATTTGTGATTAACATCATTCAATAATAAAACTACTGCACACAATTTTTTGGTCATAGTAGGACTTCATTATTGTATATGTAAGCTGAAGTTTATACAATTGATCATAACAGAATTTTTTAAAGAAAAAGCAGATACTACGTAGTAGTTTTAGCAAGTAGGTCAATTGCTCTGGCAGCCTTGATACAGCAGTGAAGACGTAGATATTAAAGGTTGAAGACTGAATATACGCGATAAACTAATATGAAGTGTATGTACTTATTTAGCTGAACTGATATGTATATGTGCCAGGTATTACACTTACGGTGGAAAAATCATAGATAAAAATATAGCCCTATTTCCAAAGGTTTTGATGGGTACTTAGACACAAGTGTAAAATTTACATTTCACGTTTAGTTACATTGCGTATCGCATATACACTGTATATAATTTTATATATACAGTTGACCCTTGAACAACACAGGTTTGAACTCTACAGGTCCACTTATAAGTGGATTTTCTTCCTCCTCGGCCACCCCTGAGACAACAAGACTAACCTCCCCTCTTCCTTCTCCTCGTCAGCCTAGTCTATGTGAAGACAATGAGGATGAAGACCTTTATAATGATCCACTTCCACTGAGTGAATAGTAAATGTATTTTCACTTCCTTATGATTTCTTAATAACATTTTATTTAGCCTACTTTATTGTAAGCATACAGTATGTAATACATATAATATACAAAACGTGTTAATAGATAATTTCTATAATCAGTATAGCTGGTTAGTAGTTAAGTTTTGGAAAAATCAAAATTGTATATGGATTTTTGATTGTGTAGGGGGTTGGCACCCCAAACCCCTTGTTGTTCAAGAATTGACTATATATGTAAAATTTCATGTGATGTCTACATCTATTGATCACCCAGAAATATCAGAGAATGGGAAGGGAAAAGGCAATTGCCACTCTGCTAGGCAAAAATCTGCTGTTGAGAAGTATTGTTATATTACTTAGCACATTTATTTACTATAATTCTGATGATAATCCTCATTCTACAAGGACACTGAAGTTGAGAAGAACAGAGCAATTTATTTAAGGTTATGCAGCTGGTTAATAGAAGTTGTGTTGACATCTTTTGTATTGAACAAAGTATTTGTGACTTCAAAGTCATTATCCCCAAATTTTACCTCATCCTCCCTTTCCTTCTATTCCTATTGCACCATGCTGCCTCAAATGCTTCACACGTTTTGAATGAATTTGTTTTGTTTTCCCTTGATAATGCATTTCAAATATTCTTTATTGGCCCACAACACTTGCTTTTGCTAAATGTGTGGGGACAAATGAAGATGAGAGATAGTCCATCAGTGTCTGATTGCACAAGGCTGACCTGCTACTAAAAAATGGATAATTTCAAAGTAAATCTAAATTACTTTCTATTTAAAATATAAAATGTAGAAGCTGCAAAGGACCTGAGAAGTTTCCTCTTTCATTTTACAAATGAAGAAACTGAGTCTCACAGTGGCACAGCTAGTTATACTCCATTAACCAATCACATATCAATGGGGCAGCAGATAATTGTATTTGAGCATTTTTCAGTGATTTGCAGGAAAATATCTATTATTTGTCATTTGGCTTTTTGGCACCACTTTTAAAACCATGTTTGCTAAAATAAATACATGCCTTCAGAACAAATGAATTACTGGTATGGTCTTCTTGACTGAGACTATGAGTTTCCTAAGTGTTGGATGGAATCAAACTATAAGAAAAAAACTAGAGAAGACTAATCTTTACAGATTAATTTGGTTCTTCCACCCCAGTTTATGAGGCAGCAATCTTGCCATGCTTATTGATTATCAGACAAGACTACTAATCCCCTTAAGGTCATTAAGTGTACTTAATTAAAGAGCAGTTAGCAAGCTTCTCTTTACTAAAGTAATGTGGCTGTTAAAAGTGATTTGTACTTTACCAATACGGTAGCTATTAATCTGAAGGACAATTTGCCATTTATATTTTTCCAAACAAATATATTTGGTAGGTCAAGTGAGCACTGATATTTATTATGAACCCTCTTGATGCACTGTATCTGTAATTGTCAGTTAAGAAAGAAAGGCTCCAATCACCCTCTCTGTTTAATAAAACAGTCATTTCTATCTTTCTGAGTGCTGCAACCAATTATTGTTTGCTTAACAGTCTGATGCCCTCCTCTTTTGCCAATATAGGGAACAATGTATACCAATATAAGAAACAGTGTTGATTTGAAAAATAATGCTATTTCTTTATAACCTGCTATATTTAAAAAAGAATTTGAACAAGAATAAAAGAAACAGCTAAATTCACATTATGGAGTATTTCCTGAGAATGAGTAAAACCTAAAAACTGGGTCGACAGACTTCCGAGTTGGAAATCATAGGCTATGGTATTTATGGTAAATAACTTCATGGTGTAGTTGTAGGAATAGTTAGATGATTGAATTTGTTGGCTGGCCTCCCACAGCATTCTCTGTTTCATCCTATACCCTTTTAATACCTTCACACATAATTGTTTCAAGACTGTACGGGCAATACGGTAAATGCTCAATGGCATTGTACCTGTTAACAAACATTCCTGTGGATGATTAGGTACTAAGGAGCTCCTAACGAAAAGGAAGAGTAATCACATACAACAGTCCCAGCTTTCATAAATGCCTCAGGCTACTCCAACACCGTTTAATTTGAGTTATTTCAGTAAAAAGTGGAGAAGTTTCCAGCACTCAGAAAAGTGATGGCAAAACTGGGTGTTAGTAATGAATTAGCTTTTAGACTATTTTAATTCCCTCTCTCTTTCTTTTAGGCTTCATTTCTATTTCCCAGTTGGAAAATGGATTCATAAAGATGACCATCTTATTTGGGAACCCATAAGAAAACATTCAGTTCCCTGGAGAAAAGAAAACACAACAAAGCAACAAGATTTTATTAACAGAGGTTATTTGCAGTCTGTTTCTCCAAATTACAGTTCGAAAGGTTAGACCATGATAAATGGGGAGAGAAAAAGCTGTGTGATTTTGTGAGGTAAGCAGCAGGGGAAAATATATCTAAACATCATGTCATTGAATGATGGGAAGAGAGATTATTGACCCATTTTAACTCCAGATCCCTTTGCAACTGTGACATGCTTTTCCCAGTGGTATCCTCCCTCAGAACTGGAGTAAAATTGTAAAATCTAACAACGTAATGGCTGGTGGAGTTGGCACAAACTCCAACCAACTAACATTAGTCAGATCTCTCTTTTTACTCTAAGGTATCATTGTTATGGCAATGAGACTGTCTAGTGATTCTAATTTTGCAATTTGGATGGAGATAAATGTTTTACAATACCTGGTTCTTTGGGACTACCTCTGTTCCTCTTTTGCATTTTTAAGCACAATTGGTTTAGCATGCAAATTTAAAATTCAATATTATAGTGCCAGAAGAGCAATTTGACAAACTATGACCCACATTAGGGGATTCTCAGATGACCACCAGCAATGGATTGAACCTTTGGTTTGGAGGAAGTTGGTAAAGCCTAGGAACTAGAGGTGTGGTGTGAGAAGTATAACAGCAGGTAGTATTTATTGAGCTTGCTGGCTCTACCAGGAACATGATTATGTCTCTTATCATGCAACCAGCTGTGAAAGGGAGTCCATTATACAAGTTTAGGAGCTGATGCCTAGGAAAATCACACCTCATTAACTGACAGCAGAGTGAAACACTTCTCCATTATATGACCACTCCAAGAAGGGAGAAGGACAGATGAATGAGCACTTAGAAGGGGTAGAAGGAATCATTCCCCAAATACCTACCATCAGCACTCAAATACTGAAGGAATCAAGATGATCATGATTAGTGATCATGACTCTTACTGTTAAGGTGAATGGTGGAAAAGAGGGGTGGTATCTTCAAGTATGTGTGTTACAGAAGACTGAATAAGCCCTCTCTAGTCCAGTGGAAGAGTTGACTTCTAATGTAAAATTAACCAAATTCCAGTGAAAAGCCATTTAGCCATGTTTCATAGTATGAGAATGGTGGAATTATATGTTAAAAGCCTACTATATTATTCACCACTTTTATTGGTCTGGGGACTGATGCAACTGAGGTTGCTGAAACCAAGACTTAACTAAATTAACCAAATTCTTATCTTTCACCTTGTGAATTCTTTCCTTAGCTGTTTTATTTTTTTCTTTTTCTGTGTGTTTCTTTAACTTTCTTTATACACGTTCATGTTTGCCAATGTCATAGTCATATCCAGAACATCTCTTTAATATTCCTTCAGTGACTATTAAATTTGATTTAAAAATACATTAATTTAGATATTTTCAAGCTGCTTACCAGTTAGCAGTATTTTTAATGTCCTATTTATCTAATACAGTTGCTTGTGCTGTTTTTATAATCAGATAAGGGTCATTAAACCATTTTTGAGATTAAATAGCACAAAACCATTTTTTCTGTTTATGTGCCCCATTAATATTAGAGCTTATGCTTACTATGGCTTAATGTTTCAATTTTTAAATATCATTTATATTAATATGAAAAGGCTCTATTATCTAATTGTGAGGATTACTTCCATTACTTTCCAGCATAATCTCTACAAATATTGGCCTCCATATTGCTTTGAAGCTGACAGATTTATAACCTTGGGCATTTCTTAGGACAACATTTGAAATGCTGTTATTTACTCTTACTTGGCCAGTTTATTATGTTTGGTGTTTTGTTTTTTCAACTGTAACAAGTACCTAAATGCTTAGCTTCTTGTTTTGGTCCAGCTGTTACCTGAAACATTCATAATATAGAAGGTTCAGTGAACCTTCCTATTAAGTCTTCTGAAACAAGACAGAGAAAAAGCTACAGGCAGAGAGAAAGACCAAGAGAGAGCAGGTGAGTAACTAAACAAGTTAAGGCATGCACTTTTAAGTAGCCAACCTTTTGATACATAATCACTCAAACTACACTTTTTCAAAACAGGGGAAAATGTCAATTGACATACAATGTCCTGAATTATGCACATCATAGTAACCATATGTCATTGTAAATTTTATCCAACATCACTTACAATGAGTGGAGAGATCTTTCCATGCCAAGACTACCAAAGTATCTCTTTGTTCAACCTTTCAATCCACAGAAGTGGGGTTACTCTGTGCACAGTACACTCTCTCCAAGGTGTAGTCTCCTTCGGTGGCCCTGCTGGCTTGGATGTGTCAGTCCTACAGGCTAGTTTATTTTATCGGTGACCCAGGGCACCCACCACTTCTTCCTGTGCATCCAGCCAACGTCATCAGTGAATCAGACTCTTTATATATTAGTTGTCTCTGGATAGAGTGGTTTAGTTATAACTTCCTAAAAGGAGAGTGATCCATGTCAAGTATAGTTGAGAATGCAAACATTGTGGCAAGAGCACTCGATTTGGATCCAGGAGCCCCGGGTTCAAATCCCCACTCTCTAATTTATGAGAGAGATCACTTAATCTCTCCAAACTTTAGTATTCTTTCTTAACAATGGTGATCAATATCACCTCCTTCCCAGGGCTGTTATGAAGATTAAAATAGGTGCGTATACATAGGTATGGTTTTTAAAATTTTAGATACCATGTTAAGTTTGGATATTACCAAACTTGCTACTCATATAATATATGTGTATGTAAACACCTTAGTAGCATCTATTACATGCCAGACTCTGTTTCAAGTGCTTTGTTATGTTATACCTCATCTAATCCTCCTTATGTCCCTCAGTAGTTGGTGCAGTGAATATAACCATTGTATAAGAGGGTAAACTGAGAGGTTAAGCAACTTGCTGCTGAGTCACATAGCTAGTAAATGAATGATCTGAAATTTGACTCCAGGGTCCATGTTCATAACCAGTATACTACTCTGCCTCTTAAATAACAATAATGATCATGGTAATAGTAATTATACTCATACCATATATATACATCTTCTGATGAGTCAGTATGTTTGACATTTTCTCTGACTACCCCATACTCTTTAATCATTGGCCCATCTCCTGAGCAAATATTTTTTGGTAAAGTAAGGGAATGATTCAGTGTGTAGAAATTTAAAATACATGTCCTAATACAGTGGGTCAACAATCTCATCTCCCCTCCGGGTGACTGTATTATTAGGAACAGCAAAATTTAAATAGTAATAGAATATTTTCATTTGGCATAAAATATTAATGATGGTTTTAAACTATATTTTCAAGGAAATTATTGGTCACATCTGTGTCTACAATGTATTCTGCCACCTCTTTTATTTTACCTGTCTTCAATTTAGAGAAAATGCATTAAACTTGTATTTATCTCTTCTCAGGTATTCATGACACTTTAGAGATTGCTTAGTTAAACTTATGCTTGTCATCCCCAGCATGTAGTTTGCCAAATGTAGTTACAAAAGATGTGACTGCTGTCTGGTCATACTGTAAAACTTGTTATTTAATGCCGTGTTGAGTTCCCGTTCCTCCCAATGGCAGATAGTGTTGTAGTCAGTTTTGGGTTTTCTCAGTCATTCAGACTTTAACTTGGTTAATTAAAAACTTTCCCCTCTTTATTCTACTCCCACAAGTAGTGTTTAACGCCCGGGGCTCATGTCATCACGGAGAAGCCTAGTCATGACACTATCTGCTGACATAGCCACAGTTCTGCATTATCTCTGGTTTTCTAGCTTCCTTGTCTTGAACTCAAGGCCCTTTCTTTTGACTTTGGCTAACCATCAGCATTTGCATAATTCTTTTGGGGGCATAGGAAAGTTGGGGATAGTATCTTGTGCTTTCTAGGCTCTTGGAGATTTGCGGGGGTGGACGTGGATGAGTTGGGAGTGGACAGTGTCTCATGTTTTCTCTACCCAAACCTGCCCCTAGTTAATCCCCTTGACTTCTGCTGCTGTTACCTTTCAACATAGGATCTCATTTACTTGACTGGGTTCCTATTGACCTTAAAGCCTTCCTATTCGCAGGTAATCAAACTTACTGGGGATTCATTCAGCCCTTTCAACTTCAACTCTGCTCCTCTCTCCTTCCTGGAAGAGGATCTTATTTTTTCCAGTTTGGGGTTTGGAGATGGGCAGAGTACACTATAAAATTGGTTCTGTATGCTTCCACATGCTTACAAATCTTTCCTTGTAGGAAAAGTATTTACACGTGGACTAAGCACTTTGATGTGACAGTCAAGGTGATGATGGTTTTGTCCAGTGAACCCACTGTAACTAGGTCCCTAACTCTGTGTGCTCCTGAAATGGGAGAGGGTGGAAGTAAACAGAGAAATGGACTGGGCGGGGGGTGTACTGTCAGGATCATCTAACCACATCTATTTAATTGCATTTCTTTTCTTTCCCTTCCTTTCCTTTTAAAGACAAATGATGGAGAAATGTGATGCAGTTTCTGTGGTCTGAAGAAATGTTTGGAGTTCTGCTTTTCTGTCCGATAAAAGTCCTGCTTCAGCTATCTTGTTTGGCTGCTTGTGGCAGTGCATTCAATCTCTATCTCTCTACTTGGGCTATATGATTTCCTTCCATTTAAATTTTTATTTAATTATGTTCATTTATTTTTGTTAGCAACTTAATGTTGAATTCCATAATTTAGTGAATTTTTAGCATTTTAATAAATAAGAATTTGTAAATTAAGGCTCAAATATCCAAACATTATACACGTTGCTTCTTTTTGGCTTATTTATTTTTCAAATATTTGTTGAAATGCCCATATAATTCCTTATGCCATCATTATTCCGGGTAGTTGAGATATGGCAGTGAACAAAGCAGAAAACAGTCTTCACTTTTATGGAGTGTGTAGCCTATCTTCGAAGATGACTACTAGATACCAACCATAAAAGGTGGTGAGTTCTATAAAGGTGGAAAAAAAAGAGGTTGTCTATGTTATAGCCATAATTATCCAAATATGCCATGTGAGGTGGTGTAAAAATAGAAGAAGAGTTATCTTGTGTACTTGAGATCAAACTAAGTTAAATTATTCCATCACCATTCTTTGTGACTCAGAAGTAGGAATAGAGTTGGAATGTTAAGTAATGTCAACATTACTTAAAAGGATTACAATTGACTAAGTTTAAATTTGATGCTTCCCAGGGTATTAAAGAGATAATCACTGACTAGGAGAGGCTTATAATGATATTACCATTTCTTTTATTACATAAGGAGGTACAAAATATAATTAAATAAATATGTTTTATTTCATCATTAAACATTATAGGCATATAGCATGCTACTGATGAGTTTGACAAAACTATTCTAGAGTGACATGCAGCATATTCTTCTGCAAAAATGGTCCTGGCTACATTGGAATTTGATGTTAAAAATAAGCCAGCATGGAAATATGACTCATTTGCAATCAACTGAAAGTTTTTGTTAGGAAACCTATCCCAATGCGGCAAACAGAAATATTTAGGACACATAGCTGTATGGTATTTCATGGTGGCATTTGTGCCAATATTTTTGAAACAATCACCAGAAATTTGATTGATTGTCCTTGGACTAGGCAGCCAGAAACAAAATCCATTCCTTGGGAGTCCTCGTCACAAATTGTATTTGTTTCTATAACACTTGTTTCTTTTTTACTTCCATGACTTAAAAAAAAAAAAAAATTTCCTTTCACCAGAATTGTGCCTATAATGTGCAGCCATATCTCTATGAACAGTGCCTGCCCTATGTCTATCCAGATGAATATGCAATTTGCACGTTGCTGATTAAAATGAAAGTCTGCACATGTATATGAATGTCTGGTCACATTTTAAAAGGAAATCTCAAATGCTGACATTCCCCCTTTCTGTACAATCCAACATCTGGAGTTCTTGTATATACACTAAGCCTTATGCCATATCTTTAAAACAAAGAATGAACCTGTATATGAAAAGCAGCCAGGAAGACTTTGGCTCCGTGGCTCTGCATGAAACAAATGCCCCCTGAGAGCCTCTTCCTGCTCCTCTAGTCCTCTGCTTCAGAATCCCTGGCTGTTGGTATTTGAGTGATGCGGCAATAGATGCTCATGGGATTTCTATAGGCAGTGAGAAGCCCAGTTTCAGATTATAATAGACCAGGTACTGGTGAAGAACACAGAATGTTATCAGTCAGCGTTTACATTGGTGTCTTGGGAAGGGATTTGGGGGATGGCGGTGGGGAGCGAAGGAGAAACTGGGTAGGAGAAGATGCTATACCCTGTTAGTTTCCTGAGTTACACTAGGAGACCACGAAGACATTTATTCTAAACTACACGAAAAGTAGCCATTGGTAGGAATTGATGTTCTTTTAAGAAGTGGCAGGTTGAGAATAAGACAGCTACTGCTGATGTGGTCAAAAGGGGTCATTTTGTATACTTACACCTTAAAGTGTAATTAGAGAAGTGCTCACAAAACTCTTAACTGCTTGGAGTAAATTACGTGAAAGCTCACTATTTTCCTAGAACACATCAAGGCTGCACATATGAGAAAAATGCCCTGCCTTCTAGTTCTGAAACCAATCAATATGTCCACCTACATCAGGTTTCCCACTTAGGTCATTTATTCACTTTGTAACTGGGTAATAATAATAACAATAGTTGAAATGGTCAAAAGGCAAAGTTTCTTCCTCCCTTATCCAGAAGAGATAAGAGTAGGGTTTATTTTAGATTGATTTGTCTTCCCTCTGCTGTCAGAACAAAGCAATTCCTTTGACCACACTACTTTTTTATACTTACAAAGTGGACCTAGAAAAAAATGTGACCTGACATATATTTAATGTTTGGTGGCTATTGTGTAAAGTGCCAGAAATTATTTAAAAAAGAATAAATAAGTAGAAAACTACAATTCATCATCTAGCACTTAGCTGTTGGCTATGTTGTAGAAGTTGAATAAAAGTTTATTAATTGAAGGAAGTCTATCGTAGGAATAAAACCCTATTGGTAGCTATAACAAAGTGGTCTACCCTCTCTGAGAACCAAGAAATCTTTCTTAGAAGAGGAGACCTCTGATTTTATTATTTATATATGATTAGGAATTCACAATTCAGAGAGAGAAAAAAGAGCAGGTCATATTAAAACAGCCTAAGGTGTGTGAACGACACGAAAGCACAACACACAGAGCATATTTAGGAAATGCTGAGAAGTGTGGTATGAATGAAGCATAGGGTGGATGTGCAGTAGGGAGAGAGGATGGAGTTGAGGCTAGAAGGTGTGATAAGGGCCAGGGCTCGGAGAAGACATGGACTTGTATTTTACTCCCTATTGTATGTTCAAGACAAAGAGTACCTGGTTTCTAGGAGGGGTTGACTATTTGTTAAGTAAATGAATGGATAAACAAATGAATAAATAGATGGATGAAATGATGACAGTGAAGCCACTAATTTATTGTTATAGACTGGGAGAGGTCAGTGAAGACTTTTAAGCAGGATAGAGACATAAGATATATAGCATTTATGGAAGGGTTTGTGGGCTGGTTGATGGAGAGGCTGGGGTCAGGGAGGTCACTGAAATAGCTATATATTGTCTGCTGATGAATTTCTAAGGAGAATTTTGTTTAAGGTAAATATAGTACTGAGAGAGCTATATATAAAGCAGAATCAATAAATACTGTTGACTCATTAGATGTAGTGGGTGGATGGTTGAGAATGACTGGTTGAGCAATTGGTTCAGACAAGTGGTTTGTGAGGAACCTGAGTAGGTTTTAGGTAGAGATGTCCTATAGGTTGTTAGACATGCAGGTCTAGAAATCACAGGAAAACTGAGAATTCAGGATAGAGCCTCAGGCACCCTTAGACTATAGATGATATCTGAGAAAAAAATGTGAGGGAGGAATTTAGAGGATCATCAAGCAGAAGGATCTAAAAAGGAGCTAAAAAATGCACTGAAAGGGAGATTACGAAACAAGAACCAGGTAAAAGGACCAGGAAGAAGTAGGACCGGCTATTTCTTGTTTGTTCATTAGGACATTCTGAGAAATGTCATCTATTAGAGTTACTGAATGTAAACTCTTTTTTCAGTCAGTTTCCAATTTTAATTTATTATAATGCTCTAACACTTTTCTTTGGTTGCTCATTTAATGGGATTGTGCCATACAACTTGGCTTAATGAATATTTAGGATACAATGGTGCTTTGTGATAGTTTTCAGAAAGCTGCTTCATTTTCTTTATCTGTACTTTATCTGTAATGCCAGGTGGAAACTTTGCCCCACATCCTTACTTTCAAAGCAGTAGTAATGACACAGGTATTCTGTAAAATCAGGCCCAAACCTGGGGAAACAAAAGTAAGCATACTTAAGTTAGGACACAGATTATTTTCCAAAGAAAAGAAGGAAGGAGGAGTAGAATTCAGGGGTTGGGCAGGGGGCAAACCACATAAATCCTTAGAGATTAGAAAATTTCAAGTTTCCTTCCTTTTTTGAAAACTATTTCCCTTTTGGGATTTAACAGCTACTCAGAGTACCCAGGTGAGTCAAACACAGGCTCAAGTGGGCATTTGTCCAGATCACCAAATTCGAAACAATTTAGCACAAATTGTCAGTCTATGTTGAGAATAGCAGGGGCTGCTTTTTTACAGTTCTCTAGCTCATTTGACAGATCTTTGAGGGGAAATCCAAGCACTTACTGGCACTAAGTCATTAGTCAGTGTTTCAGTCAGCACCGGCCCACTATGTCTTTCAGGTCCTAAAAAGCAACTGCTGCCCCTTCTAGAAAATCAGGGATAGTGTGGCAAAAGGGAAATCAATTAATTTAGCAAATAATAACAAATACTCATAAGGTAAATGAGATCACGGAAACAAATTAAGAAATGTATTGCACTTTTATTTCCCTTACCGTACAAATTGGTTTTTATAAATTAGGACATTAATGTATATATAAATCAGGTTGCTGCTTACACCATTAATTCATTATCCCTTCCCGAGACAAATGACAGCCATTTAGATTCTATTAAAAGTGTTAGTTGAATTTTGAGTTCATTTATGAAACAAGAATTAAATGTCCAGTTTCCTTCAGTATAACTATCATCTATTTTCATTCATTATTTACTTTCTGAGGTTAAATAAAAAGATAACTTTACTGTTATCTTTCAAAGCAAAGTATTTTTTACCCTATAAGAGTTAATATACCAAAATACACGGGGAGAGAGCTTTGTGTGGTAGGGTATCGTGTTGTAATAAAGGTTTCCTTTATTGTAGACCCCTGAGAAAGTTTGGCTTACTTCACCCTAACTTAGCCTTAATGTGAACACTACAGACATTCATAGTTTTAGATAAAGCACCTCCCATTTTTATCCTCTTTTTCTAAACATTGAAGTTCCTTACTGATAAAGGCAAGAGTACATAATATGGGAAAAAACATATTCTTCCATTGAACGACCACTGAGTGTCTTCTATGTTTTAGAAACTGTGATAGGAACTATGAATACAACAGTGAATGAGATGTTTCTTGAAGAGTCATGTGGCATAATTAGATATGTATAGTTATTGATTTATATCAACCCAAATTTTTAAATTATTAACTTACATACTTGCACTCAGTTTACTCCACAGAATATTTGAACTGAAACACACACACACACACACACACACACACACACACACCCCTTTACAAGAGTAAAAGTAAATAACCAAGACTGTTGAATATATGGGCAGTAAAATAATAAATAAAAACCAGGGGTAAAGTTGCACTCAGAAATGTATATCATTTGGACCAATGCAGTTGTAGTTACTAAGACAGTCAGAAAAATTGGTCTGTAAGCTTCCCAGAGACCAAGGCAAAGAGGAGGAGTAAACAGAGCCATTTACAAGATTAAATGCCCACTATTTCAATGATGTCATCTGTAGTCACCATTTACATTGGGCACTTATAATTTTTTGTTGATTCTCCCAATAACTCTGATAGAAGAAAAGTTCAGTAATTTGCTCGAGGATCCACATTCAGTAAATGGCAGAACTAAGATCAGAACTCAGGGCTGTGGACTTCAAAGCCTGACCTCTAATTAACCTATACAGTCCTCTCCTCTAAAGTTCATTGTCTCACATGGTGCATGGGAGAAGCCTTGCATGGACTTACTGTAAGGTAGTATTCTAAAGGAATTTCGGAAATGCCGTGGAAACATACGGAAGGAAATCCTCCTGCTTGTATATGTATACAAACATTGGCATATATGTACATGTTTATAAAAGAAATAATTTGTATGTTTTTAGAAAACAGTTTTTACAATCACTCAGATTCCTTCCTGGTTGTTTTATTTTAGACATGTGAGCACACCACTATACATATCCTCCTGTTCTGCTCCCTAAATTTGTCAATGATTCCAGAAGATAGAATGCTAATTATTGAGATTGGTTCACAAATATCATATTAAAACATAATCTGCAATGTTCAGAAGATAGACACAGGCCAAAATTTGGTAGTGACCTCTCATATTTCTTTAATCAATAGGCCAAGCACAAATGTGTTATTTCAGAGATGTGTTGGAACATTGGTAATGAGTAAAATGGTATTTTTTTATGAGTTGCATAAATGCTTTGTGATGTTATTGAAATATCTTAATTGCATTTATGAATGTATTTAATGAGTTCCATTTAAAATGTGATGTTATGTACCTCATGGGACTAAATGACTCATTCTATCCAGACACAGTGCAAACCCAAAGGAACATTGTTTTTTGCCTGCGGTGCAGGGTGAACCAGAAAGCTCTAATCCAACTGTTAGTCACTCTGCTCTGCCTGTGTGAACTGTGTGCTGTGCCCACAGGAGATCTGAGCTGGGGACTCTCTGTCCAGGAGCCTCTGGTCTGGTATCCAGGCTTAATTGAATAACAGCAGGGGCTTCAGCTGGAAGAGATGAGATGGCCAGTCAAGATGGCTACAAGGTCAAGAAACAGCCTCAGAGGAAGCAATGTTTATGTCACAGAGTTGGTAGAGGATCAATTTCGGACAGTTAGTGAGTTGCTGAGAAGAGATTTGCTTTATTGCAGAATGAGAAAGAGTGAAGGCAAGTGTAACACCTACTTTGCTAGAATCCTGATAATCAGTGTAGTCCAGAGGCAAAACTCTGATTTTTCTTTCAAATCTTTTTTATTCCCATTCCTCCTCCATGATTTTATAGTTCATTTATGATGCATATGCTTAGTAATAATAGCTAATTTAATAAGCACCTACTATGTGCCAGCTATTGCACTAAACACTTTAACGTGCATTATCTCCTTTGGTTTTCCCAGCAACTCTATGCAGTACATATTGCTATTACTATTATTCCAGTTTTATACATAAAGAAACAAAGGCTTGGCAACTTTGTTCAAGGTTATGTAGCTATTAATTGCAAGAGGTAGAATTTGAATCCAACATTTAGCCACTAAGTTGTCTTTTCATTTATATACTTACTTATATATATATTGTTTTGAGCCAGGTTTTTGAGTTATAATTTACATATAGTAAATTTACTGGACAGTTCAATGAATTTTGAATGGACAGTTCAATGAATTTTGACAAATGTACACAATCATGAAATCATATCTCAATCAAGATGTTGATGAAAATATTTCTACAACCCCAAAAGATTCCCTCATGCCCCTTTGCATTGTAGGAATATTTTGTACAGTCAGTCCCTTCCTCTCACACACAGCTCCTGGTAATCAAATTTATTTCTGTGTTTATGGTTTTGCCTTTTCCATATTCTTCCCATAATAAAATAATACAGTTTTGGTTCTTTGTTTCTGGATTTTTTCCCTTAGCCTATGTTTTTTGGATTCATCCATGTTGCATGTATTAGTAGTTTCCACCTTTTTGTTGCTGAGTCATTTTCGATTCTATGGAGGTGCCACAATATATTTATCCATTCACCATTTGATGGACATTTCCAATTCTGGGTTACTATGACTAAAGCTGCTATTAACATTTGAGCATAGGTCTTTGTGTGACACGTCTTTATGTTTTTTGAGTAAATACCTAGTAGTGGAATTAAGTTGTGTGGTGTGTGCTTAACTTTATTAGAAGCTGCCAAATTGTTTTTCAAAAATGGCTGTACTATTTTGTGTGCATTTTAGTTACTCCATATCATCAGCACTTCCTATTATCTATCTTTTCACATTTAGCCATTCTTATGTATTTATAGCGTTATCTTGTTGTGGTTCTATTTTTTATTTTCTTTTTATTCTTTTTTTTGAGATGGAGTCTCGCTCTGTCACCCAGGCTGGAGTGCAGTGGCCCAATCTCCTCGGCTCACTGCAAGCTCCGCCTCCCGGGTTCACGCCATTCTCCTGCCTCAGCCTCCGGCCTCCCGAGCAGCTGGGACTACAGGCGCCCACCACCACGCCTGGCTAATTATTTGTATTTTAATAGAAACGAAGTTTCACCGTATTAACCAGGATGGTCTCGATCTCCTGATGTCGTGATCTGCCCGCCTCGGCTTCCCAAAGTGCTGAGATTACAGGCATGAGCCACCGCGTGCCCAGCCCCTATTTTGTATTTTCTTAATGGCTAATGTTGTAACATCTTTTCATGTTTGTATTTGCCTTCTGCATATTTCCTCTGTTTAAATGTTCGTTGAGCTCTTTTGTCCGTTTAAAAACTTGGATTGTTTGTTTTATTATTGAGTGAAACCACTTTTATACATTATGGATATAAATCGTTTTGTTCACTCTGTTATTCATTCATTCATTCTACCTACCAAATAATCAATAATCATTTGTCGACTATTTCTTATTAGATACTTTAGTGGGTTGATTAGTGTGTGCCCCAGAATTCATGTCCATCTGCAACCTCAAAATTCGACCTTCATTGAAAATAGGGTCTTTGCAGATGTAATTCATTTGGGAAATTCAAGATGACATCATCCTGGATTGATGGTGGGTCCTAAATCCGAGGACTGGTGTCCTTACTAGAAGAGAAGAGGACACAGTGAAACATACAGAAGGTGGCTATGTGAAGACAAAGCCAGAGACTGAAGTTAGACGGACAAAAGACAAGAGCACCAGGAACCACTGGACACTGGAAAAGGCATGGAAGGATTTCCCCCAGAATCTTTGGAGGAAGTGTGGCCCCACTGACACCTTGACTGCAGACTTCTTGCTTCCAGAACTGTGAGAGATAAACTTCTGTTGTTCCAAGTTAATGGTAATTTGTCCCAACATCCCTAGGAAACAACTACAGTCACTATTCCAGGAAAATGGGGCTACTACAATGAATAAGATGCAGTAATAAGATGCAGTTAAGAAGTTCAAAGAGAGCTGATACGAAGTAAACTGGCAGCCATTTACAGAAGGCATCTGCAATATTTTTACAAAATTAGCAATATTTGAATTATTTTTAAAAGGATGATTAGGCATTGCTTGGTCAGATGTAGGATGGGAGGAAGGAACAGAGATGCAAGGTGGGTAGAGCAGACATAGCAAAGAGTGAAGCCATGAGAGGTCTTGGTGGGGAGGAAAATTGTGTGTCTATGAGTAGAGCATAGAGGGGACAGGGCAGCAGATATGGTTGAAGAGTTTGGGAGGTAGACATAATCTGAATGGTTTTGTCATGCTAAAGTGTCTGTTTTATTCTATAGGCAATGTAGAACAAGCCAAGATCTTAAAGATGGAAAACAATGTAATCAGATATCAGTATAGGGGAGTGATTAAGAGCACATGTGCCTGGGCCTGAATCCTGGCTCTGCTGCTTATTAACTATGGAAACTTGAGCAGGTTTCTTATCATCTGTCTTTCATCTGTACAATGGAGATAATAACGGCACCTATGGCAAAGTGCTGATGTGAGTAGCAAATGAGTTAAACAGGCATAATTCTTAGCAGTGTCTAGTGTATACGAGACACTGAACTGAATGTTAGTCATTATTATCTGGCATGCATTTTATTAATGGAAAGTTCATCCTGGCAGGAATATGGAGATAATTGAGGCAGAGAAAATGTGTATGAGATAGTAGCAATTATTTAAGCAAATGTGTGAACAATGTAGGGAGGAAGGAGAGATTTGGGACTATTTCTTATGTACAGTCTGAGTTGTACTGGTCAATATGCTGTGAAGAATTGGAAAAAAGAAAATACATTGGCTCAAAGATTTCTGCCTTGAGACAGAGTAGATATTGATGTCGTTAGCAGTGAGCAGAATCATAATATAAACAATGGCATTTGGGGAAGGTATGGCGAGGAGTGGGGAATACATTTTATTTCAGAGATGTTAAGATTAATGTGACTGTGACATCCAGGTAGAGAAGCTTAGAAGGCAGGTTAGAAGGCATCTTCAAAGGAAGGGAATAGATGTAAATTCCTAATGTTTCTCAAAGAGGACCCCTTGAATACTTTATGAGCATCATCTGGAGCTCTTGTTGAAAACATAAATTCATCAACCCTATTTGTATTATTCAGGGTTTTCTAGAGGGACAGGACTAATAGGATAGATGTATATATGTGAAAGGCAGTTTATTAAGGAGTACTGACTTGCATGATCACAAGGTGAAGTCCCACAATAGGCTGTCTGCAAGCTGAGGAGCAGGGAAGCCAGTCCAAGTCCTAAAACCTCAAAAGTAGGGAAGCCAACAGTGCAGTCTTCAGTCTGTACTCAAAAGCCCAAGAGCCCCTGGCAAACCACTGGTGTAAGTCCAACAGTCCATAAGCTGAAGAACTGGGAGACCAATGTTTGAGGGCAGAAAGCATCCAGCACAGGAAAAAGATGGAGGCCAGAAGACACAGCCAGTCTAGTGCTTCCATGTGCTTCTGCCTGCTTTTATCCTAGCCGCGCTGGCAGCTGATGAAATGGTGTCCATTCCAGATTAAACGTGGGTCTGCTTCTCTCAGTCCACTGACTCAAATGTTAATCTCCTTTGGCAACACTCTCAGAGACACACCCAGGAAAAATATTTTGCATCCTTCGATCCAATCAAGCTGACGCTCAATATTAACCACGTCACCATTCAAGTCATACTGAATTTGAATAGCTGACAGACAGGCTTTAAGAATTCGCATTTAAGGACTCTTCTAAGTCATGCTTGTGTATATAAAAATCATTGGCTTCTGGAAAACCTGTGGGCCTCCAATCCTTAGTTGTTCATTAGAATCACCTTGAGAACTTAAAAACAAACAAACAAAAACTGATGCCAGGGCTCCACCTCCAAGATAATCAGATTTAATTGGTGGGAAATGGGGGCCACAGCCTCAGGCTGTTTAAAAAGTACCCCAGGTAATTCTAATTTGCAGCCAGAAACTAGAAGGGAAAAAATGTAATATTTAAGAAGATGGGAGAAATGACCTAGTGATCAGAAGAGTTCCGGATGTCAGGTGAGGAAAATAGTTTTAAAAGTAGGAAGAGGTAACATTACTAAATTTGACAGTGCTGATAGCTGAAAGGGACGTAGAACTGAAAATAGGTTAGTGAATTTGACTAACAGGAGTTCAATGATAATTTTATGGAGGGTATTTTCAACGGAGAGGAATAGATATAGAAATGAGAGAGAAAGCATGGAGAAAACAAACACAGACTATGCTTTCACAAAGCTTGAAAAGAGATGGAACACAGTTTACAGCAAGGACAATATATTCTCTGTGTGTGTACACACATATGCATGGTTGACCCTTGAACAATATGGGTGTGAACCAGCAAGTCCTCTTATACATGGATTTTCTTTCACTTTTGCCACCTCTGAGACAGCAAGGCCAATCTCACCCCTTCCTCAGTCTACTCAATGTGAAGGCAAGAAAGATAAAGACCTTCATGATGAAGAGTAAATATATTTCCTCATGGTTATGACTGCTTCTCTTATTGGTAAGCCTTCTTTTCAACATTAGACCACTAGTAGTTAAACTTTGGAGGAGGTAAAAGTTATGTGAGGATTTTTAACTGCACCGGTGGGTACCCCAACCACTAATTTGTTCAGGGGTCAATTGTATATGTTTTCTGAATGAAAATATGTAGGACTTTTGCAGGCAAAAAAGAAAGCACTAGAGGAGAACATGTTGAGGATATAATTTTAAATAGTTTATTTCATGGAGCAAACTCTAGAAAAGAAGAAATTTTCAGTTTTAGATGTGCAGTAAGTCTTCAGTCAACATTGTTGAAAGGTTCTTGGAAACTGTGATTCAAATAAAATGACGCATAACAAAACCAATTTTACCACCAGTTAACTGATATATATAAGAGTTAAGTTCTTACATCATATTTCTGCTCACATAAACCTAGAAGAAGGCCCACACACTTCTAATATTAAACATTGATGTAAATATGCTCTATACATCCATTTAAAAAAGATTAATAAAAACAAGATAGTTACCCAAGTTTTGGTGAGTTAATGAGTGAGTGTGGTCATAGCGGTGATTCCAATCAAGCAATAAATGTTTATAAAGAGAGAATGGTAAGGAGCCCCTCTCCCACCATGTAGTTCAAAAACATTAACAATTAGGGTGACTCGCTGAGTGCTTTCCTACCATTTTGGTTTCTGTGCATTTGTATGATTATCATTTACTTTACTAATTTTTATTTTATAGTAATTTGTATTCATTATTTTCATTTTCTGACATGCTTACTCCAGTTCTGGGTCATGGGTGACTGCTGGATGCCCAGAGCCTCTCTCAACAGCTTAGGGGCAAGGTGGGAATGAGCCTTGACCAAGATGCTATTCCATCATAGGGCTCACTCACACACACACTCACTCAGATAGGGACCAGGTAGACACGCTAATGAACCTAACAGGCACAGCTTTGGTTTGTGGGAGGAAAACCCACGCAGACATTGAGAGAATGTGCAAATTCCACACAGGCAGTGGAATTTTTTTTTCGTTCATCAGTGTTATACTGAAATTATGTTGAATGAAATGACATTATTTGAGGATTTGCTGACCAGAGGAAAAAGACACAGATCTCTCCCTGAGAATAGGAGGTAAGGATGAAAGAAGAGGTAGTTTGCTGGAATGGGACAATATTTGCTATTTGTGGCCCCACTTTTCCAGTGCTGCATGAGGTTCAATCCTCTGTGAGAGAAGGGATTGGGGGTAATAAGAGGACTTGAAGAGGTAATGGATTGTTTGCAAGGAGAATGTGAGAGGAAGCTGAATAAGGACCAATATAAAGACTGCTGGACAGTGTTCGACAGTCCCATTGGGGTGTGAAGTCATGGATTTACAGTGGCAGAAATTCATAGAGCCAGGTGATTTTCTCTAGCAACACTTAGCAGTTCATACATACATGGGTTAGGACTGGCAGGGGTAGGGCGGAAGAAGAGAAGGAGAAGAAGTGACAGCGTTGTTAGAACACTGTTAAAGTGATTGATAAAATGAGTTTGTGGTGTGGGCAGGAGAGACTAGCCCAGGATAATAAAGAAGGATGATGCAAAGATTAATAGTTATTAAGAGCTCCTGATGTAGGTTTAATAAAAATAGGAGAGTGAGAAAAAGGTGGAAAGAGTGAAGGTTATGAAAAGTAAGTAGGATCCTCAGTTTATTATTTCAGAAGGCATAAAGGTCTTGGTGACTATGATGGCCTTGGTTTAGTTAGGACAGTGAATTGCTGATTGTAGCAGAATAATGGTAAAATGGGAGAGAGAGAGACACTGAGACCAGATGCCTGGGTTCTTCATTACTACTTAGGTAGTAATCTGGTAGGTGCTAGATATGAAGGATGAAAATTTGACAAGGTGTGGGATGTGGTCCAGATTTGAGCACATCAGAAGGAGAGATGGTCCTGTGTTGGAATCCTATCACCACCTGGGGAGTGTTGGCCATGTTATTTCTGTGAGTCCCAACTTTTTCGTTTATAAAACCAGATATTACAGTAGTTACCTCCTAGTGGGTTTTAATTATTTTATTTCTAGGATAAGTAACTTAATACATGTAAAGCACTTAGCACGGATGCTGGTGCTTACAAATGCACATGAAATACTAATTCTTGAATCTCCTCCCACCTTCCCATACTCTTGTGCCTGAGAGGCCATCAAGTAGATACTTACTTGATGAAGTGCTGTGTACTATGAAAATCTGTAATTAAGGTATGCAAAAGCTACACATTTTTTTTTCTAAGTTTAATTTCAGCTCATGGAAGTTTCTTCCCAAATTGCAACTAAGTTTTTTGGAGCTTACCTAGCATAAGAAGATAGTGATTATGGAATCCTCCAGTCTATTAGATGGTCGGCCTCCAGGTTTTTCTTAGGCTCTTGATTCGAGCATGCTGTATGGAGAGATTCCTTTTTGCCTCTGTTTCAGTGCAATACTTTGGGGTGTGTGAATCAGCCTGTTGCTTCTGGACCATTGAAGGGCAGGAGTAGTATCTGTAAGGGTTTTGATCTTGTTCAACCTAAATTCACTCTGTAGGCTTTCTTTCTTATGGAGCTTGTCACTTTTTTCGTGATGCCTTCTGAAGGAACAGGGCACAGGATTCTACTCTTGGATTCTATAAAATGATCTTAGGACCTGAGAACACAGGACCCATTCCCCTCTCTCATCTTCTGATCTCCAAGATTCTTGTTTTTTGTTTTGTTTTGTTTTGTTTTGTTTTTCTCCATCCCTTCCCACTGCCCCTAGAGCCTCCATCCAAAATACCATAGGTTAGAAGATTTGGAAAAGATTGACTGGGAGCCCTACCCTTTACAATTCTCAATACCCCTGCCTACAAACATTTTATGACTGTCTAGGGAGCTCTTTATTTTCTGAAGGGCTTTAGGCTTTTTGATTTATTTTTATTTTTTGAGATGAAGTCTTGCTCTGTCTCCCAGGCTTGAGTGTGTTGGAGTGATAACTGGCTTGCTGCAACCTCCACCTACTGGGTTCAAGCGATTCTCCTGCCTCAGCCTCCTAAGTAGCTGGGATTACAGGCGTGTGCAACCATGCCTGGATAACTTTTCTGTATTTTTGGTAGAGACGGGATTTCACCATGATGGCCAGGCTGGTCTCCAACACCTGACCTCAGGTGATCCACCTGCCTCGGCCTCCCAAAGTGCTGGGATTACACGTGTGAGCCACTGTGCCCAGCCCTTAAACGAGTCATAACCAGAACTCTTTTGCCCCCTCACCCTTTTTCTGCCCTATCTTATCTCACCCTTGAGGCAATAATCAAACAGATTAGCTACCCAGGAAAAAACAGGATGTGAGGGAAAAAATAAATTTCGTGGAAAAAATAATTCAGAAGGGTCACTCCACTGTCTATATCTATCTGTGTCTCTAATAAATTGTCCCTCTGTAGTCAATACACTCTCAAATCTCTTATCTAAGCCAGGCCAGAAAAAAGTGATGAAAATTCCAGACACAAGAGATGGGGCATTTTGTAGGTTTGTAGTAATTGAGGAGCTGAGACTCCAAAGAGGGAATAAGAGAGATACCCTGGAATGAGACTGAGTAAATAGTAACCTATTTGGCTCAGCTTCTACATAGAACACAGGGCTTTTACACTTGATCGAATGGTAAATAAACCTTTAGAGAGATTGTATAATAAGGCTGGGGCACTGTATGATGTTGACTCATCTCAGAGGAATGCTTATTTCCCACTTTGAAAATTATTCATCATTATTTACCTTAGAGTAGAGGTTTCTTGTTTTTAAAAGCCTGATAGAATACAATAGACAGAAATGGCTTTAAAAATCAAACCTAAAGGGCTTAAAGACAAATGATAACAATTTTCTTTTAAATGTTCAAAACGTTCTGTTAGCCTAACTCGTGTCATCTGACTGCAGACCACTCTTTTACCTTAAGAAATCTCAGAAGAGAAAATGTTACCCCTTTGTTTTTCTCTCAAAATAAACCTGCCAGGACTATAGTATTGTACTAAGACATGGGACACTATTTACATTTTATTCTATGTGAAAGGTTTTTAATATTATTATTATTTAATTTTATTTTATTTTACTTTAAGTTCTGGGATACATGTGCAGAACATTTAGGTTTGTTACATAGGTATACATGTACCATCGTGGTTTGCTGCACCTATCAACCCATCATCTAGATTTTATCCCCTGCATGCATTAGGTATTTGTCCTAATTCTCTTCCTCCCCTTGCCCCCCACCACCAGACAGGCCCTGGTGTGTGATGTTCCCCTCCCTGTGTCCATGTGTTCTCATTATTCAACTCCCACTTATAAGGGAGAACATGTGGTGTTGGTTTTCTGTTCCTGTGTTAGTTTGCTGAGAATGATGGCTTCCAGCTTCATCTATGTCCCTGCAAAGGACATGAACTCAATCCTTTTTATAGCTGCATAGTATCCCATGGTGCGTATATATGTGTGTGTGTGTGTGTGTGTGTGTGTGTGTGTGTGTGTATATATATATATATATATGTCATATTTTCTTTATCCAGTCTATCACTGATGGGCATTTGGATTGGTTCCAAGTCTTTGCTATTGTAAATAGTGCTGCAATAAGCATACGTGTGCTTGTGTCTTTATAGCAGAATGATTTATAATCCTTTGGCTATATACCCAGTAATGGGATTGCTGGGTCAAATGGTATTTCTAGTTCTAGATCCTTGAGGAATCGTCACACTGTCTTCCACAATGGTTGACAAATGGGATCTAATTAAACTAGAAAGATTCTTTTAAGACACAGTTCTATTCACCTGCTATGTGAAAGAAGCAGCAACGTCAAGAAATTAAGAATAGAGAATTAGGAATAGCTGTGATGTGAAAGACCAGAACAAGAGCATCAAAACCTATTAAATAGAGACCGAAGACAAGTTGTTCTAAATTTGTGTAAAATTAGTCTGAAAGACGATTCATACAGCAAAAAGCAGAAGTAAGGATTCTAAACATTTTTTAAAATAGGACTTTAGATCAGGAAGAGGTAAAAGTAGAGAGAAGTAAAGGTGCAACTTTTACTTACACTTAAGACTTAACTTTTACTCTTAAAATTGAAGGCAAAAGACCTTTGGTTATATTAATAACTTTGACAATTGTAAATCTGTTCGGAAAAGTTTTGAGACTTATGATTCAAAATGATTGAATCATGTTTTAGAGGTAAGGTAGGAGATTCTATAGCATGTAAAACATGTTACAACACTATGGCATGTGCCTGTATTCCCAGCTACTCAGGAGGTTGAGTAGAAGAGTTCAAGTCCAACCTGGACAACATAGGGAGACTCTGTCCCTAAGAAATAAATAAATAACAAAAGTATGTTTTTTAAGTTAGTAAAATGATTAAAAATCAACACAACTACACTGTGAGAAAAAAGATAAACCTCAGTGCCAAAAGCTATGGGAGAAAATTAGAGATGGTAAGCAGATGGATTCAGATTGAAGAACTAAATTGTAGTTGAATGCTAAATGGCACCTTAACACCAACAAAGATGGAAGTAGCACCTGAGAGCAGAATGGGACAGACAGGCATTTATAGGCTGATGACTTCCAGCTGCACTTGTTGGTTGGCTATTGCATCCTCCTGTCCCTTTTCCTTAGGCTAGAGAGAAGCAACAGAGACAGAGGTAAGGGAAGGGAGCTTGAATGGAGCCAACTGGAAGGCGGTGTACCCAGAGGCTCCTTAGATGTGAGAACAGGGAACAGCAGCAGCCGTAAAACCAGTAACTAAGACATCTTGAATTTTTTTTTTTTTTTTTTTTTTTTTTTTTTTGAGACAGAATCTTGCCCCGTTGCCCAGACTGGAGTGATCTCGGCTCACTGCAACCTCCGCCTCCTGGATTCAAGCAATTCTCTTGCCTCAGCCTCCCAAGCCCACCAAATTTTTGTATTTTTAGTAGAGATGGGGTTTCACAGTGTTAGCCAGGATGGTCTCAATCTCTTGACCTCATGATCCGCCCTCCTCGGCCTCCCAAATATATATTTTTTTCACTTCAGCGACCTTTTTTTACTGCAGGAATACATTGTAGCCTTAAATTTACTGTGTCTTCTCAAGTAGGCTGCCCAAATAGAAACTGCAGGCTAATGGACAGTTTCTTCTAAACCAAATTGTACATTGAGAACTCATCAAACATTTGAGGGAAACTTGCCATTTGAGAGATGACAGATGCAAGAAATTAAAAAGCTTCTAACAGTTTGTATTATAAAAAATAACTGTAGAATATAACTAATATCATAACAAATGAACTATGAAAACAAGTTAACTAAAGCCAGAGAAATTAAACTTTTATTGTTGCAATAAAAAGCTTAAAACCTGATTGAACTGACTGAATGGACACAGCCAACAGGACCAATCATAAACTGGAAGATGAACAAAGATTACCCAAGATGTGACACAATAGATGAAAGGGAAATAAATAGGAAATATGTAGGATGAATACGTTGGTTTTTATACTTCGATTAATAAAATATCTAGAAAAAATACAGAATTATGCTGTGTAAACTAGAAATAGGATAATTTCTAAAGTAGAACTTTCAAATTGAAAGGGATACTGCTGACTAGCAGCAAATATTTAAAAAATGACCCCACACCTAGACTCAACATATGGAAATTTCAGAAAGAAAACTGGAAAACCCCACAGATGAGTGTGGAGCGAAATCTTATTAGCTACAAAGCCATGATAATCAGATTGACATCATTTTTCTTAAACTGGATATAATAAGGCAGAGGAACAAGATCTAAAATCTGGGGACAAGGAACTTTAAACCTAGAATTTACACTAAGTCAAATAATCATTTAAGTGCAAGAATGAGATAAATACATAATCAACAAGTAAGAACTCCGGAAATCTGGTCATTCATAGACATTCTCTGGAAAGGAAAATATTGCTTCAGCAAGAAGAATATGAATGCAGGAAGTAGAAATTGAATGCAAGAATAAACATTTAGTTACATTAGTAAAACTCTTGGGAATAGCCAGGTAAATTTTGACTATTTATTTGAAATACAACTTGAAACAGACATTCCAGATAGCATTTACATGATAGGTGAGAGGAGAGAAGGACAGAAGTAGAAGTAAAAATATGGCAAAATTCTTGATTTCTTTATGTAAAAGACACAGATTCTTATGAACCCTATACATTTTTCTGGAAAATAATATGTGGGCAAAAAAATGGAATGATTATTACAAGAAAGTGAATAAAATATGTACCTTTTCACCAATGAGGAAAATAAAATGAATCAGAAAACTTGTTCAAACCATATAAAGGGAAGAAAGGAGAAAAATAATAGGTAGAATAAATAAATTCCAAGAAAGCAGAAAAAAACAAATGTTCATGGATTCAACTCACCCATTAAAACTCAGACAATATCTGACTGGCTTCTTTCTAAATGTTCTGTTGAATTATAACATATATACAAAGTGCACCAACCGTAAGTATATATTATAGAAATTGAATGTGTCTGTTCACAGGTTGAACATACTTTGGAATCAGAATCAAAATCAAGAAACATTAACAGACCTGCAAAAGCATCCTCCCTCCTTTGGCTTCATACTTCACCACCAGTATCTACCCCTTTAACCCTACCTCCATTCAGGCATTACCTTGTCCAAGGGAAAGCACTATTTTGACTTCTATTATGATAGATTGGTCTTTCCTGTTTCTGAATTTTATGTAAATGCGATCTACATTATGTAACCTTTCGTGTCCAGCTTCTGTGACTCAACATCATATTTGTGAGATTCATACATGTCATTGCATATGGTTGTAGACTATTCAATCTCAATGCTGCAAAGAGTTTTATTGTAACAATATTCAACACTTTATTATTCATTCCATTATCGATGAACATTTGCATAGTTTCCGGTATTATAAATAGCACTGTTATAAACATTCTAATTCATGTATGTGCATGTCTTATGGTAAACATATGGGACAAATTTCTGTTGAGTTTAAACTTAGAAATGGAATTGCAGTGCATGAGATCTCTAGTTGCGCTGCATCTTTGCTGTACTTGATATTTCTTATCTTTTTAACTTTATTTTGGTTGAGGTGTATTGTTTTTAAATTCTCTGATCACAGGAGAAGTTGAGTACCTATTTGTATTGAGCACCTATTGTTGATCTTTTTTGTGAAAAGCTTCAAGTATTTTACCCATTTTTCTATATTGTTTCTATTTTCTCATTGACTTGTAGGTGTTCTTTAAATACTCTGATAATAATTGTCACATGTATGTATTGCAGATATTTTATCCCATTCTGTGGCTTGCCTTTTTATTCTTTTAGTGATATCCTGGATAAGCAGACATTTCTAATTTTAATGTACAGAAATGGATTAATCTTTTCCTTTTGGATAATCATTCTGTGTCCTGCTTTAAATATTGCCCCCTAGCCTGAAGTCATGAGTATATTATCCTATATTGTCTTCTAGATGCTTTGCTATCCTACTACTCACATTTATAAGTGTAATTCATCTAGAATTAATTTTAGTGTATAGTACAATTATTATTTTTTCTTTCTTAATATAGGAAGTCAATACAGAATCACTTAATTGTTTTTAAAGCAAAACCAAAACAATAATAAATCTTTCTACTACTCTGAAGTACATCACTTTCACATTGTGTCTATATATGTCTGAATATGTTTCTGGGCAGTCTATTCTGTTTTCTTTGGTGTATTTTTCTATTCTTCTCACCAGAGTCACACTTTCTTAATCTAGCATTACGTCTTGGTGTCCAGTAGTGTTCTTTGTTCTTTGCCTACTCCCTTTTCTTCTTCTTCTCCTCCTCCTGCTCTTCCTCTTCCTTCTCCTCCTCCTCCTCCTTCTTTTTTTTTCTTTTCTTCTTTTTGTTTTTTGAGATGGAGTTTCGCTCTTGTTGCCCAGGCTGGAGTGCAATGGCAGATCTTAGCTCATTGCAACCTCTATCTCCTAGGATCAAGCGATTCTGCTGCCTCAGCCTCCCAAGTAGCTGGGATTACAGGCATCCACCACCACTCCTGGCTAATTTTTATATTTTTAGTGGAGACAGGTTTTCACCATGTTGGTCAGGCTGGTGTTGAACTCTTGGCCTCAGGTGATCTGCCCACCTTGGTTTCCCAAAGTGCTGGGATTACAAGCGTGAGCCCCCGTGCCCAGCCTCCCATTTCTTTTTCCCTGTCCAACTATATTTTTCTTCTTCATAGTTGTCTTGACTATTCTTCATCCTTTCAGTTTTATATACATCTTATAATTAGTCAGTCCTCACCATCAAACTTTGCTTGGATTTTGTTTGGGCTAAAATTACATTTTGTTGTTCAATTAGGGGAGAATTAACTCTTTATAACACTGTCTTTCAATTCATGAATACAAAGTAGCTCTTTCAATTTATTTGTGACTTATTTTACTTATTAAAATAAAATTTTAACAGTTACTGTGTCTTTCATTAAAATTATTTCTTTGATTTGCATAAGCTATGCTAATAAACATTTTAAAATTTGCTTTAATTGCATATTGGTAGAGAAAAATGTAACAGATTTTTCTTTGTTTTGATCTTTTATCCAGCCACTTTGGTAAATTTACCTATTAATTTTAATTGTAGATTTTTTCGGATTTTCTACATGTTCATTAATGTTGTCTATAAATATTGACAGGTGTATTTATTCCTTCCCTTGTATTCTACAATTTATTTCTTTTACTTACCTTATTGCACTGGTCCAGATTTTTAGTTTCATGATAAAAGGAAATGGTGACAATGAATATCTATATCTTGTCCTCAATCACTTCATCTTATTTTTCACATGTTTGTATATTTGACCAATAAGTAAAATATCTACTATAATCCTTTTATTTTGTTAGTATTGTTATTAAATGAAGGATTTTTTTTTCGATTCCTAGCTTATTAGAAATTGCTTTCTTTTTAATCAAGAATGAACATTAAATTGTATATAGTGATTTTTCTGTAATCATTGAGATGGTCACATGCACTTTCTCCCTAGTTAAGTGGCATATTACAATGGTTTTCTAAAGGGTAAATCAAACTTGCATTTTAGGAAACAACTTGACTGTGATGCTTTGTACTTTATAGACATTACTGTATTATGTATGCTAATATGTTTCCAGATTTTTTCATATTGGAGGAGAGATTGACATGTAAAATGTCTTTTTTTATATATCTCTTTTCCAGGTTTTAGACTTATGAAACTATTTGAAAAATATCTTCTTTATATAGTCTCTAGAAAAATTTCTATAATCATGATATATCTTAAAGGTTTGGAAAACTTTATTGGCAAAGTCATTTGGGTCAGCAGTTATTTGTGGGAATATTTTTAATTATAGAACTACTTCATTTAATAGATACAGAAATATTCAGCTTTTTGAATATTTCTAAGCATTTTCTCAGTTCATATAATTTTCACTTTATTGATATAAACATGTTAATAATGTCACAACTTTTATTAGTATCTGTAAATTTTGTAGAATATTGCTGTGATATTGGTAAATTTTGCTTCCTTTATTGTTTTATTCATTGGTTATTCATTTTATTAGTTTTTCCACAGAAATAATTTTGGTTTTCTCTATTTTTCTGTTTACAATTTTCTTTGCATTGATTTCTGTTTATTAGTTTATTTCCTTTCTTCTACATTTATAAATTTTAATTTATTTCTTTCCAAATATTTGAGATTAATACTTAATTTTGATTTTTAATCTTTTGTTTTTATCATAAATGCATTTAGATTTCTCATTTCCTCTTAAGGAATATTTGACATCTTATTTTGATTATTGGTAAGCTCAAAGTATTTCTTAATATTTATTTGCTCATTTTTCTTTGATCCATGAAATTACCTTAAAATATGTTGCTACATTTCTAAACTCTTGAGATTTTCTGAGTATCTTTGTCATTGATTTCTGGCTTAATTTCACTGTGGTCTGAAAATATACTCTGATTGACTTAAATCTTTTGAAAGTTCTTGGGAATTGCTTCGTGGCCAAGCATAAGATAAATTTCAGGAAACAGGCCATGTGTGCTTGGAAACAGTCAATTCTATCATGATTTGAAACTGTGCTCTCTGTATGTTGAGTAGGTAAAGTTTGTTAACTCTCCTAAATTAAAAAAAAAATCATTATTGATGTTTATTAATTACTATGACGGATAAGGTAAAATCTTTGCACATGGTTGTGAGTTTGTCTATTCTTTAATTTTATATATTTTCACAGTATATATTTGGAAGTTGTAACTACAAACATATACAATTTCTTATGCTGTTTTTGTGGATTGACCCTTTCAGTATTATAAAATGTACCTTTCTATCTCTAACACTTCTTCTTTGTCTATTTTTCTGAATATTTTATTATGATTACCACTGATTCTTTTAGTTAGTGTTTGCTTGGTATATCATGTCCTCTTTCCACCTTTCTAAGGTATGCATTTTGTAAGCAGCATGTAATCTGATATTCATGTCTTAAACATGTAACTATAAACTCTTTAATTTCATTTAATACCTCCAAATTTTTGTTTACTTTATTGTTAAATTATTTTTTTCAGGCCAGGCATGTTGGCTCACACCTGTAATCCCAGCACTTTGGGAGGCCGAGGTGGGTGGATCACGAGGTCAAGAGTTCAAAACCAGCATGACCAACATTGCGAAACCCCATCTCTACTAAAAAAAAAAAAAAAAAAATTAGCCAGGTGTGGTGGTGCGTACCTGTAATCCCAGCTATTCAGGAGGCTGAGACAGGAGAATCTCTTGAACCCAGAAGGTGGAGGTTGCAGTGAGCTGAGACTGTGACATTGCACTCCAGCCTGGGTGACAGAGCAAGACTCTGTCTCAAAAAATAAACAAATAAATAAAAAATAAAAAGTCAATTTAAATGCCAAAAAGCATTATATCTATTATTTCGTACAGTAAGTATTTATGTTTACAGACATATTTGCTTTTGTGTTTTTTTACATTCGGCCTGGCTTTCACTCCCAAGCTCATTTTTCTTCTGACTGAAGGACTTCTTTTAGTTCTACTTTAAATGAAGATCTGCAGGCAACACATTTTCCCAAATTTAATTATTGGAGAATATCTTTATTTTATCCTTGATTTTGAAGGTGATTTGTAATAGTTGTAGCATTCTAGGCTGTCATTTACAATCCATCAACAATTTAAAGGTGCCGTTCAGTTGTCTTTTGGTTTCCAATACTTCTGTTGAGAAATCAACTCTCAGCTTTGTTATTTAAACCTTGTTGTTAACTTGTGGTTTTAGTCATTATGGTTGGAGAATGTGATCTCCAAAGCATCTTCTTTCCATAACTTACAGAAGTTTCCTTGGAATGTAATATGCAATAATTGTAAATGTTTTATCATGCTGGAAAGGAATTTTAGTCTCAGTAGATACTTTATATTAAAGTATGTCTATATCAATATATTCTAATTATTTTGAAATTTGTCTATTCTAATGTATTTCAAATTTTATATTTCAAATTTTATATTTAAAATACATTAGAATAAACACATTACATTTTTTCTTTATATTTAAAATTTTGATCTCAATTTATCAATCTTGGGGGAATAAATATGTTAAAATCTCTATAATAATTTTCTAAATATTTCTACTTGTATTTCTAATTGTTTTTGCTTAAAAATTTTTTGGACTTTTCTCATAAGTCCCATGTTAGCTCCATGTTCATTGTGAACTGCCCCTTGAAGTAGTTTTTTCTTGACTTACACTCTCTTATCTCTGTTTTTATGTGCTTTATATGATTTTTTTACTTTTGTTTCAGTACAGTTCCATAATGATTAACTTTGGTTTTTCAGTTATGCAGATTGGGTTTCAAATATGACCTCTGTCATTTGTCGGTCATCTGTTATTGAATTCCTCAAACAACAGTTTTCTCATGTGGTAAGTATTCTGAAAAATGAGAAAGTCTGAAATATCTTAGCATAGTAAGTGTATCACAGTGTAAGCACTGTCACAGTGATCACCTATCAGAGAGTAAGCACTCAGTAAAAGGCACTGATATTGTAATTGCCTGAGTAATATTAACATTATTTAATGAGAAAAAAACAGTAATTGAATATGCAATGCCAAATAAATCCAAGAAAAGCATAAGGAAGAAGTTAATAGGGGTAAAACAAAAAACTGACTAAGAATATTAAAAAAATAGTTTATACATTGATAAATACATTTAAGAATGAATGCTTAAAATAGATAAATTTCTGTCAAATCTAATAGAGAAAAGTAGAAAACCAACTAATAATAGGTAGAAACCAATATAATTATGAGACCATTTCTATGGTAATAAATTTAAAAACATTGATAATATACATATTTCTAGAAAAATACAAATGTAAAATCATACTAGAGAAAACATGTCAATAATACTGTGACATTTTGATTATCCAGTAATTACACCCCCTTACCAAATAAAAGCACCAGGCCAAATGGTTTTGTTTTGAATCCTTCCAGATTTTCAAGAACTTTTAATTTCTGTGTTACATAGATTTTTTTCAGAACTAAGTTGATGAAGGAAGGAAAATCTTTCAAATTATTTCAATTAATTAACAAAACTCTAATATAATTATCTTACAAAAAATACCATCTGATGGAATGAATATGAGTGTACAACTCCTAAATAAAACCCTAGCACATCTAATTCACCATCAAAAGAAGCAGCTACCACAATGAAGTCGGGTTTTTCCTTCCATAAATGTATAAAGTGTTTCATTGTTATGCCAAAATAAAAGAAAACTGTTCACAATATGAAAAATGAGAACACATGGACACAGGGAGGGGAACATCACACACTAGGGCCTGTCGGGGCATGGGGTGCTAGGAGGGATAGCGTTAGGAGAAATACCTAATGTAGATGACAGGTTGAGGGATGCAGCAAACCACCATGAAGTGAGTATAACTATGTAACAAACCTGCATATTCTGCACATGTATCCCGGAACTTAAAGTATACTAAGAAAAGAAAAATCTTAAAGGCAATATGAATAGCACCCTAGAAATACAAAAAACACATTGTTGACATATTAAAAGCATAATTGATTTTTGCAGTCAAACTTTGGGTGTCTTGGCCTTATAGTTTTCCAATGGTGTGAGAAGAATTTATATTACATAAAGGAATAAGATAACAATGCCTTCAGTCACCTTCATTATTAAGTATTGTTCTGGATGTTTCAGTAAATGTGATATTGTATAAAATAAGAGCAATTACTGTTAGAATATAGAGGATAATATTATCAATATCACCACTGATATTCTGTAATTAAGACCTAAATTGATTAACTGAAAGCTTAATATATGATAATTTTGTTCAATCAGGTAGCCAGATATATAAATGTACAAAAAATATCAGTAGCTTTTTCACATATGGCAATGATGATTTTAACAATATAATGAAAATAAATGATCCTTACATAATATGCTTAATATGTAAATTACCTGAGAATAATAAATATGTAAGACTTTTATGAATAATTGTAATAAAACTCTTTCCTGGGAATTTTCAAGAAGTCTTGAATAAACAGAAAGGAATATCATGTTCCTGGAAGAAAAGGATAAAAGTTTTGAACAGTGTAAATTCTTTATAAATTAATTACATGTTTAGTATCATCTCAACTATGTCTAATGAGATTTCTTTATTCAACTTTGAATAAAGCATTTATAGTTATTCTAAAAGAATACATGTGTAAGAAGACCAATGAATTTTTCAAAGAATAGGAAAATAAAGGAGTACCATGTTACTTGTTACAAAAACATAATATAGCTCTTCAATATTTAATTAAGTCAATCGATAAGATTCAATGGAACACAATAACAAATAAGAGAGTTCAGAAACAAAACTTACCACATATATAAGGATTTTTGTGTATGATAAAAACCCCATTGTTACATTTGTGGTAGAAATAGAAGTATCCTTAATAAATGGTGCTCTATTAATCAGTTAAATTCAAAAATAACACTTGGGTTAAAATTTATAACATAAAAATGATTGGAATATATAGATGAATGTCTTGCAGATCATGGGATAGTTTATTGTTTTAAGTATGAAATAATAAAGCAATCACAAAACAAGGTTGACTTGGATAAATTAACGTCTAAAGATAGAAATTACTTACATTAAAACACATAGTCAATAAATACGTAAAAAGATGCTGAAAGTCACTAATCATTAGGGAAATGCAAATCAAAACCACAATGAGATCAACTTCACACCCATTAAGATAACTATTAAAGAAACAAAGAAGCAAAACTGTAATGGTTGTTAGCAAGAATGTGGGTAAATTGGAACCCTGTGTGTCACTTTTGGGAATGTCAAATGGCACTACCACTGTGAAAAATAGTATGGTAGTTCCTCGAAATATTAAACAGAATTGCCATGTAATCCAGCAGTTCAGTTTTCGGGTATATACTCAAAAGAATTGAAAGCAGGGACTTGATATTTGGACATCTATGTTCATGGCAACATTATTACAACAGCTAAAAGGTGCAAGCAACCCAAGCATCCATCAATAGATGAATGAGTACACAGAATGTGGTATTTGTGTATATAATGTATTTGTGTATAAAAAGGAAAGAAAATTCTGACATATCCAACTACATGAATGAACTTTGAGAACTCTGCTAAGTAAAATGCACTAGCCACAAAAATAAAAATATGGTATGATTTCACTTATATGGGGTAAGGTACCCATTAGCAGTCAAATTCATACAAAGTGGAATGGTGATTGCCTGGAACTGGAGTAAAGGGGAATTGTGTATTGTTTATTGGGCACAGATTTTCTGTTTGGGAAGATGAAAAAGGTCTGAGGTGAATGATGGTGACAGTTACACAAAAACATGAACATAGTTCATGAATATACTTAGTGCCACTGAACTATGCCTCCAAAAATGGTTAAAATGGTCTGGGTGTGGTGGCTCATGCCTGTAATCCCAGCACCACAGGAGGCTGAGGCAGGAGGATCACTGAGCCCTGGAGTTCAAGAGCAGCCTGGGCAACATAGCAAGACCTTGTCTTTACAAACAATAAAAAATTAGCTGGCTGTGGTGGTGTGTACCTATGGTCCTAGCTACTTAGGAGGCTGAGATGAATCACTTGAGCCTGGGAGTTCAAGGAGGCTGAGATGAATCACTTGAGCCTGGGAGTTCAAGGCTTCAGTGAGCCATGGTCACACCACTGCATTCCAGCCTGGGTGACAGAGCAAGACCATGTTTCCAATAAATAAATAAATAAATAAATAAAACAAAGCGATAAAAATGGTTAAAATGATAAATGTTATGCTATGTATATTGTACCCCAATAAAATCACATTCACATTCCTTGAAAAAATAAAAGATACACAATAATCTAGAGAAGATGTTTTCTGCAAGCATGCCAAATTAACATTCTTAATATACAATATAAACCTTTTTTTTTTGAAATCGAACTCAACAAACACAAGCAAAGAATATGAACTGATGAAAAAAGATGGCAAATAATCATAAAATGTTCAACTTTGCTAGCAAATAATTGTAAAACAAGAATGAGATTTTATTCACCCCCTATCAAGCTGGCAAAGAGTAAAAATTGGTAATATTCGGTGCTGATTTTGGTGAGGTGATGTGAACAGTTTTACATACTGCGTAAGAATGTCAGTTGGTTATGGAACTTCTGGAAAGCAATTAGGACAATATGTTTTGTATCTTTACAATGTCCGTAGTCTTTGATCAAGTTGTGTCATTTTTAGGAATTACATTTAGGACAATTCGTTTAAATGGAGGCAAAAGTGTTCCTGATGTCATTGTTGTAATAGGCAAAAATTGTGTTAAATACAAAAATACTGAAAATAATTAACCAAATTTTGTTAAAAATAAACAGATCATAAAGACTAGAAGAAAATGTAGCACTGTGTTAGTTGTGGTAATCGTGGTGCTAGACATATGGGTGATTTTTCTTGCAAGTTTTCTGTGTTGAAAGATGAATACTGACATGTATTAAGTTTCATAATTTATTCATAAGAGGATTACTAAGTAAAAATGTATTTTTCATTTATTTTTATTTTATTTCATCTCTCCTCCTGGCTTGTTAAATCATGTTGGGGAACTACTATGTCTGTAATTGAAGAGGAAAAAATTAAGAAACAAAATGCTATAAGTGGCTTAAGACAGGAGTGTCCCAAGCCTGCTGAAGTGGCAAAGTACTGGGTACAGAGCAGTTGCTGCTGGTGCAGACTCTCTCTTTACACCTAGAGGCAAAATCGGTAGACTTGATTTTTCAATATTTTGTCCTAACAAGAATAAGCTGAGCCAACATGTTAACAATGGTGTAATATTTAATAGAATGCTGACTTTTAAAGGCAATTTTGTATTTATTAGGTTTGTGCCAAATTATTTTTATTTTCCCTCTGACTCTCTTGTTTTCCCTTTCTTTTCTTTTCTTTTCCTCTCTTTTCTTCTCTCTTGCCATACTTCCACATCCCTCTTCACCCTAAGTTGGTGCTTTTAGGAACTCTGAAAGCTGTTGAGCCTTGTCATGGATTTTTGTTTTGCAGGTTCTTCTGATGCTAAATCTGGAGCCCAGAGCATGGCTCTCAGCTTGTGGGTTGATACCCCAGCTATCGTCTGCATTATAGACCTGGGTCATTCCAGTATGCAGAGTGGCCCTTTCTTTGACTGAGCTGCTGAGGACATAGTGAGTCCTCAGTGATTCTTCCAGTGATTCTTCCTTGTGCCCCATCTCCTTCCCTGTTATCTGTCCCATTTGGCCTTTGCCCATACTACTGGCGTCTTTCTACTGCAGCTACATTTGGTGGGTCATTTGCAGACTGTACTGTTCTATTTCAGTTCTGGTGACCAACCAGCCCTTCAACTGCCTAACAAAGAGCTTTTCTGTGGTCATAGCGTCTTGTCAAGTTAGGCTCCTCTTTATTACATTCTCACTGCAAGCTGCAATTCAAATAGAGAATATTTATCCAAGTAGAAAGAATTTTACAGCCCCTATAGTGGTACTTTAGGTTAAAATTATAGTCGATTCATTTGCCCCTACATAAAGTGATTCCCTTATTACCAATAACTTCAATCGCATCAAGTACTCATTCAAAACTGTGCTTTCCTCCTCATTTTTTCCAACCTCATGGCTTTTTCTCAGATGATCCTTCTGAAAGTGATCTACTAATATTGTTCTAGAACAACAGAACTGGAGGCATCTGAGCACACTACAGTCCATCAGGGCCACCTATGTGGATCTCAGTTAAGCTAAGGGCTTTTCCTTTTGCCCTCAAACAAAGTCCTTTATTATTTATTTATTTTTAAAGCAAAAGGTCACTGCTTAATTTCAAGAGTTGTCTTAGGGTTAGTATCCATTCACCAGACAGTAAACATCCACAGTATTCCAGGCACTCTGTTACACTATCACTTAAATTACTTTAGAGGATACATTTAGAATATAAGAAAATGTCTAATCTTAGAATGTCCTTTGAGATTGTTGCTTTCAAGGACAACTGGCATTGTGATAAAGGTTCGGATGGAGTTTGATTTGAATCTTTTCTTTTTCTTGCTAAACATTAATTGTCAGACTTTAATGAATTATTTACTGTCCAAGTCTCAGCATTCTCATATATATGAGTCTCAACATTCATATGTAAATATATGTTCAAATCTCAAAATTCTCATGTAGTGGGAATATTATTGTTTGAGGATTTTGTGTAGATTAAATGACGTAGTATTTCTGGGCTTTTTATTGTTGTTTGTTTGTTTTTGTTTTTATTTTTGAGATGGAGTCTTGCCCTGTTGCCCAGGCTGGAGTTCAGTGGCACGATCTCAGCTCACTGCAACCTCTGCCTCCTGGGTTGAAGCAATTCTTCTGTCTCAGCCTCCCTAGTAGCTGGGATTACAGGTGCATGCCACCACTCCCAGATAATTTTTGTATTTTTAGTAGAGATGGGGTTTTGCCACATTGGCCAGGCTGGTCTTGAACTCCTGACCTCAGGTGATCTGCCTGCCTTGGCCTTCCAAAGTGCTGGGATTCCAGGTGTGAGCCAGCACGCCCAGTTAAATGACATAGTATTTCTAACATGATACCTGACACATACTAGGTACTCAATTAATATTATTAGCATTGTTACTGTTTCAAAAGGATTTCTTACATACTCATGTTCTTTGATTCCTTTCTTCATGAATATTTTGGTTTTACATAGCACTTTAATACGTTTGTGGGTATGGAAGGAGGTAAAAATGCTGATCTGGTCCGCAGGGGACATGGACTTTTGTTCAAGCACTAACAGTAATTAGCCCCATCAGAGTTGAGTATCATGTCACTTCTCTCATATTTAATTTTCTTTCAGTAAAATATCTTATGTCTCACATTGTTGTAGTTATACTGATAATGATGATGTTTGCAAATGTCTTAGACACTGTACTGCCAATGCATTTTGCTCAACTTTTATTATCCTGATCACTTTTCTAATTCTTGCTTTTCTCGTCTTTGAAGGCTTTGTCTCCTGAACCAAAAAAATTATATTAATAAACCACATGAGTAAATCACATAGAAAAGAAGTTATAGAACCTTATTAAAAGAGTTTATTGATAGACCATACTCCCTATGATTTCCTTTCAACTAAAACAAAAAAAGCTCTCAAACACTCGATGTTGCTTTTTCTACCAAACAAAACTATTTTTGTTCCCACCATCATGACTTTTATGTCTTCCATTTCACTCCAAATGTCGCACATAGTTTCCACTCCACGGGACTGTGTTAAGTGTTATTCAAATGGATTGAGTTTCTAAGACCCAACATACCACCCTTCCTGCTTACTTTACTGTCCCCTGAATCTTGATGTTTTTGTCACATTTCCTCCCTCAATATATTGTCACCTTCTGAAAAACATTTTTTAAAACCACACACTCATGGGCTTCAGGCAATCCAGCGCCTTCACACTTTGTGAAAGGGGGACCATGTCATTGCTAGGAGCATAGCTCTTTGTAGAAACTTGACCCTTAATTACTGCTGATTGCCTGTTCGGCTTGAGCTCAGTTCTGTGCTCTGCTTGCCTGCTGTCCCCCTCCACATTGTGTCATTTTCATTTTCAGATCCACACCCACCGCTTTGTCCTGCTCGCCAGCCATTAACTTGCCTGCCGCTACCTGTCCCATACTGCTTCGCAGCTGTTATCTCACTGCCAGGCTCAGACCTCGAAAGCCACTCTTGAATTCACCTGCCAGACTCAGTCTGGGTCCTTGCCCAGGCTGAGGAGAATGAATGGACAGGAATTAGATGGCCTGCCACATGCTATCAAAGGTATCAAGTTCTCCCCTTGTCCCAGGCTAACCTGAAATATCAACATGAAGCTTTTATGCTTCAAACAAATACAACCTTGGAGTACCTGAGAGTTTGCATAATTTAAGAAGTATAAAAATATGTGTTGAAAAATTTTGACCAAGCCAATAGAATATGAATTACTAGGACCCAGGTATTGAATAAAAAACTGAAGCTCCTCCAAATTACTTATAATGCACTTATTAATGCTCTGGAAATTTTCAGAAAAATCTGGAGATCCGGTAAGTTCTAAGTTTGAGAGCTGAATTCTGTTACTCTACATATTTCTATAGAAAAAGTCCCACAAATGTAGTACAATCTTGTTCCAAACTCAGTTCATGTGACATGAAATTCTCATTGTTTTCTCTTCTGTCTACAAAAATCCTCAGATTTCAAGGCATAGTTCAACACCTTATCACGTCCACAAAACCTCTGATCAGTTCAGCCTCAGTGTAGGGGCCTAAATGTGTACTAGGCTTAATCTAGATAATCTGGACTTTTTCCCAGGCTTTTCCACTTGTCAATGAAGTGACTTTAACTAGGCCACTTAACCCCCGGTTCTCATTTTCTTCCTGTGTACACTGGGAGTGATATAGGCTCTGTCCAATTTGTAGTGTTGTTATAAAGATCAAACAAGGTAATCTATAAAAGTGTTTGGTATACTGTGATGATAGAGAAATGTAGGGTAGTCTATCCTCCAAATGTCCTTATTCTCTCTATTATCTTTCATGTACAATTATAGAAAATGTGGTAACTCTAAATTGGAAAAAAGTAATACCCAAAGAGAGCTACAGCAAGAACCTGGTCATTGTTCTACATTCTTCACATTTTTTGTGTGTTTTTAAAATATTTTCTTTCACATATAGATCAGGAGCAACATTCTTCACATTGAACCCCTCAACACCTCTAGGAAGTGGGTAATAGTATTCCCACTTTACAAATAAAGAAATCAAGGCCAAAAGAGCTTAACTTACCTGCCCAAGAACACACAGCTAATAGTTGGTGGAGCCAAGATTCTAACCCAGGCTGCAGTTTGCATTCTTTTTTTTTTTTCTTTTTCTTTTTCTTTTTGAGACAGAGTCTTACTCTGTCTCCCAGGCTGGAGTGCAGTGGCACGATCTTGGCTCACCACAACCTCCACCTCCTGGGCTCAAGTGATTCTCCTGCCTCAACCTCCTGAATAGCTGGGATTACAGGCATGCACCACCACACCTGACTAATTTTTGTGTTTTTTTTTTTTAGTAGAGACGGGGTTTTGCCAGGCTGGTCTCAATCTCCTGACCTCAAGTGATCCTCCTGTCTTGACCTCCCAAAGTTCTGGGATTACAAGAGTGAGCCACTGCATCCAGGCCGGTTTGCATTCTTAACCACTACATGTTCTTACCTCTCATAATTCTTTTGGTGATGGAAGGTATATGGCCCATTAAATTTTTTTTTTTTTTTTGAAATCTCCCTTAAACATACTATGTCCCTCATTGTCTTCTCTGATCTTGTGGGAGATAAGGCAGAGCAACAACAGCAAGACATGGTACTTTGCTAGTCTTTTCAGTGACTGCCTCTTCAGGTTGTAAAACATGCCTTCACTGTGGCCTCCCTAGCCCTCAATGGTCCAGAGGGCAAGTTTCTGGCTACCCCATCAGTTAGTGCTGTGCCATGTGGCTTATCTCCTTATGTCTTGTTTTATTTTTGTCTGTGACAGGTTCTGAAATTTACAAAGTTCTCTAGGAGGCAAATACTCTCTTATCTGGATTCTAGACCTGGCTTTGGGGATCAACCAATATCAAGAAATCAACTTCCACTGAGCCCCTGGGTGAATCTGTAACCTCCAAGGAGGGAGGCTTCCCTTATGTGGGATACTGGGAGATTTCCTAGAATCATGATGCAGCTTCTGCCTGAGACTTATATGAATGAGTGTGGATGGTATAAAGGGGAACTTCCTACTTCTCTACTAGATGGGGTGTTTGACTGACAGTTTCACACATAATCCCCCTGCCAATGTTTCTGATTGTTTTCTTTGACTTGACTTTGCATAACCTCTGCTGCTTGAGTTCCAGCCATGCCCATACCTGTCATCTTTTTCCCACGGGCCTTTGTTTGGGAGGTTCCTCTATCTCTTGGAGAGTTTTGCTTGATAGAATGATATGCTAGTACTTGGTAAAATGAATTATGTCTATATGTAAGACCCATCTGAGAAGATTGTGGTTAGTTTTGTTTTAAAAATATATTTATTCTCCAACCATGTCCAACATGTCTAAAGAAATTCTAGCCACTTGTGGGCCAAATCGCTACTGCTTCCTCAGCTATAACTGAGAAATTAAAGATAGAATCACTCCCTTTCAGGCACCACAAGTAGCTGCTTCTAATCTGCAAGGTCAGGCCTATCAGCCGACTGAAGGAAGTATGTTTTTATGGATGCAGATTAGGTAATGCTTAGTGTCCACTGAGTGTATCAAACCTTGCTCCCAAGTCCAGTGGACAGGAGTGTCAGTGATTTTCTTAGTGCAGGTAGAGCAAGATGGTGTAATGTAGCAGGCCCTGTGCATCACATAAGGAGAGTCTATATTGTCATTACAGTCTTAACATCTCAGTGGTTGAAAACCATATGGGTTCACTGGCTCTTCAATTTTTACCTACCAATGGCACGTCACATTTGCTTGCATACCATTTCTTAAATTTTACCTTGTAGGTATTACCAAGCTTAGCAAGAATTCAGAAACAGCGTAATGATGTGTGCATTATTGCTGCTCATCAAGAAAAAACTGATTTAATTTTCTGTCTGAAATCTAAGCACTGCAATGAAATGTATTGGTTCAAACAAATCACAGAAGAAAATAGAAATTTCTGAAAATAGACTGGCTAAATTTTTCAGAATATTGAATCTGTTTTGTGTTGTATACATGCATTTCATGTGTATAGAAAAAGTCACAATTCTAACAGAAGAGGCATAATGGTAGATGATAGTGGGAGGTGGGTGAAGCCTTCAATTTTGTCTCTCCGTGTTGCTTGAAAGAAATCTTTTTCTACAGTAGTCATATATTACTTGTGTAATTTTAAAAGACAAAGAAAATGTATGGGGTGAAGGAAGGAATAAACTGATTTTTCTTACCTCATTAAATATGCCTTGACATATATTTAAAGCATACCAGTCGGAATGGGTACCCCTTAGCCTACCTATCTCAGATTCTGAGAGGTGTTACCTCACCTTCCTCCTCTGTTTAGGATCAATCTGCTGATGCTCGCAGTCATATTCCTTTCTGTACTGTTTTCAGTAACAGCTCAGTAATTTACCTCTATTCTCCCCTTCCCTATCCCCATTGCCTCTCTCTCCTTCCTTATGGGATATTAATTTCCTAATTTCAAAATTGCCAACTATGCCTTTGCCTTTCCCACTATTCCTATTTTATTTAGTGAAAGAGAAAACATAGTAAATGCACACTGGTACTTGTAGCTTCACCTTGGTAATGGCATATGTCACTTCTCACATTTCATTAGATAAAGCAAGTCATATAGACACTTTGACAATGGGTAAAATGGTATGTGCCTTCAAAAAAAGTATATATATGTGTATGTGTGTGTGTGCATGTGTGCGCGCGTGTGTGTGTATACACAGTAAAAAAATGATGGACAGTATTTGTCATGTGTACATCTTCTCCTCCAGACACCTAGGTCAAATATTTATCTTTAGACTATGTTATTTAAAGTGATATACACATTTGATGATCTCATGTCCAGTACTTTTCCTTTAGTATTTATTTTCCTTATTTTAATTCACTGGCAACCAAAATGTTAAATAGAGGCAGTGGTAGTGGTGGCTTTGTTCCACTCCTGATTTTAAAAAAAAATGTTAATTATTATAAAGAAGGTTTTTATTTTTCATGATGTTAGTTGTTTTCTTGCAAATGACCTATGTTAAGTTACAGAAACTTCTTTCTGTTTTTAGTTTGTTCTGTATTTTGGCCTAAATAAATAAATCCTTTAGTCAGGATTTTGGTCCTAAATAAATCATATGAATTTTTCCCTTTAAGGTATTTTATGGTCAATTATAGCAATATATTTTCTAATTCAAATCAGTTTTGCAAATCAAACCAGACTTGGTCAGGAGACTTAATCTTTGTATACATTCATTGATTCAGCTTGTCTATGTTTCATTTAGAATTTTTTTTGTATTTATGTGTACAAACGGAATTGGCCAGTAATTTTTCTTTCTCATGTATTTCCGTCTTTCCTAAATATCAAGGTTATATTAGCCTCATCAAGTAAGTTGCGAGAAAGAGAAAGCAATATAAATTGGGAAATAGTCCCTCTTATTGCTTTAACAAGAGGGTAAAAATTGGAATTACATTTTCCCAGAATGTTTGGTATAACTAATTACATCACTATCTGGACCCACTGTTTTCTTTCAGGGAAGAAATTTAACAACAGACTGCTTATTTAGTGAATAAAATAATTTATGTTTAATATTTTCATTTTTAATGATAATTTATTTTCTTGAAGTATAATTGGCATGAAGTGTATACATCTTAAGTGTATAACTTGAGGAATTCCTTTCAAATGTGTCCACCTGTGTAAATGCAACCCATATTCAGATACAGAATACTATTCCCAGCGCTCCTGCGAGCTTCCTTGAACTCATTTCCATTTGATCCTCTGCCCTAAAGAAGATATTATTCTGACTTCTGTCACCAAAGATTAACTTTGTCTATGTTTGAACTTCATATAAATGGAATCAAACAGCATGTTCTTGATGCATCTGGCTTCTTTCACTCACACCGTGTCTGTGAGATTTATCCATGTTGTTGCTTGTAACAGTAGCTCATTTTTCTTTCATTGTGTTATGTTATTTAAATGTATGATTATACCATAATTTATTCATGCATTCTGTAGTTGATTGATTGATGTTTGGGTTATTTCCAACTCTTTCTTCTTAGAATCAGCTTAGGTTGGAAATTGTTTTAGGAATTTGTCTAATTTGTTCAAGAATTCAAGTTAATTGTCATAAAATTATCTACAATATTTTCTAATATTTGTAATCACACTGTATCTGTAGTTTATGCCTCTATTTTTATATATAATATTACTTATACATCCACTGTTTTTTATATTGATCAGTTATGCCAGAGTTAGTCAATTTTAGTAGTAAATCCATGAGTGCCAAAATACTCAGGAATAGGTGATACCCCTTGTTTTTTCTCCATTAATAGAGCTAAGCCTCAAGCACTTGAAAAACTAAGCTGATTATAAGCTTATTATAGTAAGCTTTTCCAGACTAATGAGCAGAACTTGCTTATAGTTGTCTAAGTAAAACATCATTTTCTTGACTTTTTCAAAACAAGGAAATCCTGACGCAATGTGACTTGGTGTTTTTACAACTGGAAAAAGAAGTTGCTAGTTACTCTGTGGTAGCTTGCAAAATATTCACAAATTCTTTCTGTTCCTGTTAGCTATGTTCCCTTTTGCAGTGTGACTTTACCATTCAGCCTTTGATAAGTGGAGTTCATTTCAAAACCCTTGAATCTGTGCTAGGTCACACGACTTGCTCCGGCCAATGGAACCTTAGCAAATGTGATGTAAGCAGAGGCTTGAAAATACTTTCACATTAGGGCCTCCCACCTTATGTTGCTGGAAATTTTTCTGCTGCTACCAGAATGAGCCTGGAGTAGACGCCAATGCCGGTCAAAACAACTGCTAAATGAGTGAGGACGAGTCGGACCATCCAGCCTCAGACAAGCTTATGCAGACCGGAACTACCACGTGAATCCACAGAAATGTCAAGAAAGGAAATAGCCCATGGCTACATATGTTTAACTAGATGTGCCCCCCATATACATCTACTTTCCTTTTAAGAAATCTGTACTTATTTCCCGGGCACTTATAGGGGTGATGGAACTCTTAGTGTCTAATTCATTTATCAGTGCACCCTCAGGATTGATAGTCCTGAATTGCAAAGGTTGAGGGATCTGTCAATCCACTGTTTGCCTTTGCAAATAATAGGCAGAGTTTCTTAATGTGGAGTAGAGTTGCTAATCTTAGATTATCCATTTGAGTCATGATTTCCTACTATACAAAGCAGGAGTTGTTATGGGGTAGAAGAATTTTTATCCCAGGAATGACAAAGATAAATTGAAACACTACAGTAAAAAATTAGAGTTAGACATGGACAGACAGAAGGGAACAACAGACTCTAGGGCCTACTTGAGGCTGGACGGTGGGAGGAGGGGGAGGGTTGAAAAACTACCTATCGGGTACTATGCTTGTTACCTACATGATGAAATAATCTGTACATCGACCCCCCCATGACACACAATTTACCTATGTAACAAACCTCCAAATGCACCCCTGAACCTAAAATAAAAGTTTAGAAAAATTTAGAATTAGTTATTGGATTCACAAGATATAAAAAGAAGCCAGGCATTGAATACCTTGTTTGAAAATAGGTTGACCTCATGTTGTGTAGCAGGTCTAAATAATCCATTTGTCTAATTCACTGTGCTCTTTATACCTATTTTCAAAGATAGTTTCCCAAGTTCTGAGAAGCCCTTACAAATTAGCTGACTTTATACTAAGATTTGGGTTTAAAAAAAATTTTTTTTAGACACAGGGTTTCACTCTGTCATCCAGGTTAAAGTGTAGTGGTGTGATAATAGTTTACTGCAGCCTCGAACTCCTGGGCTCAACAACCCTCCCTCAGCATCCCATGTAGCTGGGACTGCAAGTGTGTGCCACCATGCCTGGCTTAATTTTTTTTTTTAATTTCTTTTGTAGACATGGGATTTCACTATGTTGCACAGCATGGTCTTGAACTCCTGGCTTCAAGCAACCCTCCCGCCTTGGCCTCCCAAATCCCTAGGAGGCACAAGTGTGAGCCATTGTGTTCTGCCCTAAAATTGGTTTTAAATAAAAATTTTTCCAGTAAGAATGCAATAGCTCATTTTACAAAAGGTAAGAAAGGTTTCTTCTGGAAGCAACTAATGCTAATTGATAAAATTGCTATATAAATGGATTGTGGTTTCCAGCTCTCTTCTGGGAGAGAAATAAAAGGGAATCTGAGAAAGAACAATGTTGGCTTGTCTCTGGCTGCTTTACTAAAAAGAAACACCATAAAACATTTCTAAACATTACTATAAATAAGATAACTTATAGAGAACGAAATCACAGTTGACCAGTTATTTCCCAAACAAATTTTTCATTTTTACAATACTAAGGGAAAGCTATAAGTATTAGCTGGTTTAGAATATTTCTCACCTAGGATGAGATGTCCCAGATGGCAGAGAAGAGAGTTTTGGATGCAATTGAAACTCTATAGAATTGACGGCAAATGTGTACATACACACACACACACACACATGTTCCTATCCAATTAAGCAGCCAAAAAGTCAGCAATTCCATTGCTTGTTTAGTTTAATTGAAGTCACTGATTTTCCAAACCCAACATTTAGAGATCACATCAGATGCTACTCGTAATCTAAAGAAACGTGTATTATGGAGAGGGTATCCTGGGTGAAAGATACAGCAACAACTGAATAGTCAACAGAAACTTCTATCGATGGGCCAAGCTTTGGGAGCATCAATACATAAAAGTTTAGAATTCCATTTTGTATCCTCTTCTCCCCCAAAAAGAAAGAACACTGGAAATTATTCCTTGTGTGGTGTTTAATAGTGGTAGATCATTTTGATTAAGGAATTAAATGGATTAAGGTGCATGAGAGCAGGAAAGAGGAGGGGCAAGTGGGGGGATTATAGGATAAGGTGTACTGCTACTTTAAAATTATGTATGCATGGTCCCATCCAGGTCCCTCCCACTGCTTGAGGTACCAGCGGAAAGGTTGGGCAGCTCAGTTCCAAGAGGGCCACCAAGCAGACTACGCTCTGAGTTTCAGGTAACCAAGTGTTTGCTGTGCAGAATACTTCACCTGGGCACCCAAGTCTTCCTTCCAGCATTCCTGCTGCTACAGCCTATTTGCTAAGAGTAACCAGGGGTTACAGCAGTGTTGCCAGGCAACAAGGGACAGCGGTCTTGTTGAAGAGCCATTTGTCACATTGAGGGGACTGGTTGAAATGCAATAAAGAAATGGTAACTCAGCTTATTTATCAATACAATTACTTGCACAATATTAGGGATCCATATGTAACCTACAAATTCATAGTCATATGAGGAAACACAAACATTTTGCTAAATATTTAAATAGGACAGACAGATGGTGTTGGGTTTCTAATCAGCTTTACTCTGAGCTTAAAGTTGCTGTACATGCTGGGATAAGGGGAAAGGCCCAAAGTGCTTTGCTAGCTTTATTTTGAGTATCTGCAAGTTAGCTCTGGGTTACAATGTACAGTGCATGTGTAAAGAAAATCTACAAGATTCTTTTCCTTGTTAAGTAGAGCTGGTAATGCTATTGCTAATTCCCTGGGGTGAAGTAACAACATAAACTTACTGTATGTGTAATACATTATTTATAGTTATATATATGTAACTGGTTATACATATTACTGGTTGTCCTGTGGACTTATAAAGTGCTTGATTTGCCCATTACAATCAAGAGATTTACCAAAAGAATGAGTATTTTACTCTGAGCACTGTGCTTCAAAATGTTTTTTGAGAAGTTCAGTAGTGTTGCTTCTAGGAGCTCAAAGTCCTCATGCCTGGGATGAGCTTCAGTTTTAAAGATGCAGCAGCTTTCCCTTGATGATCTGTGTTTTTGATTCCCAGATACCAGCTGCTACTCATGTCTTTGCCATTGCTAAGAACATCGTTGGTATTACCTTACTCTGAAAACGTGTCTGCAGTTTCCAGAAAATGGAGCATCACAACATCACTTAAAGTACCCTGCTTTAAAGTACTGCTGGCAAGTGGCGTGGGCCTGATTATTTCTTTAGGAATGCTTTATCAGGAGGAGAATGCTTTTCTGTAAACATGAATTGCCCGGTTCTTTCATTGGGCTCTGGCTTCTTGTTTCAGGTCATTGACATGTTGATCTTCGCCTATTTTGCTTCAATATCCTTGGCTGACTCACGAGGTCTTTTCCCAAGACTGGAGAACGTGGGAGCTTTCAAGAATGTTTCCATCGTGCCAACGCAAGCAGTATGTGGACTCCCAGACAGAAGCACTTTTTGTCATAGCTCTGCTGCTGCTGAAAGTATTCAGTTCTGTTCCCAGCGGTTTTGTATTCAGGATTGCCCATACAGATCTTCACACCCTACCTACACTGCCCTTTTCTCAGCAGGCCTCAGCTGCATCACACCGGACAAGAATGATCTGCATCCCAACTCCCATAGCAATTCTACAAGTTTTGTTTTTGGAAATCACAAGAACTGCTTTTCTTCTCCTCCTTCTCCAAGGCTGATGGCATCATTTACTTTAGCTGTATGGTTGAAACCTGAGCAACAAGGTGTAATGTAAGTAGTAGTGTGGGTATAAGCTTTCCTAGGTTCCAAAAGCCAGTAGTAGTGAAGATCATTGCAGTCTGAATTCCAAACCAGAAGTGAAGGCTAACAATATAGAATTCATGCTATTGAAGATTAACTCTTCTAGTTGTTTCCCCATTTAATTTTTTTTCTCTTCTATGGTTGAAGTAGACCATGACAAAAAAAAAATGTGTTAAAATAGTTGATTGCAGGCAAATGTGTTTGTGCAGGAATCATTTATTTTCTATAGCTTAGCTTGACCTTTGGTCTTAGCCTCCAAAGCCTAAACCAGACTCAGAGTGAGTTTTAAGGCCTGGAAACTCACAATGCACATAATTAATATTTTCAAAATCTTGATCTGGGTTTATATAAATAACATTTCCTTACTAGGGTATAACATTTTCATTGGCCATATAGTTCTCTCAGGCCTCGGGACTGTTTTCTTCATCCTCGTTTCCCTAAGAAGAGCTGTCTTTTTTGACTCATGGAAGATGTTCAGTAATATAAATTGAATATATTAAAAAAAACCCATCTCTAAAAAAATACAGCTTTTAGTTATTTATCTTGTGGTGTTTTCATTTTCTAATTAGTTAAGAAATATGTAGGTAATGTGAGAGATTCTCAAAAGCTTTCATGCTGTTCATCCCAGAGAAATGCCTTCAATGAGTCTGGGTCTTATTACTGCCATTTTTGTTATTTAATCACCAGTTTTCATTCTGTAATCTGTTCTCAAGCTGATATCTAACGAGTTTCTCCTAAATATTTATTGCCAACTTGAAGATTTTAATATATAGGATCAATTTGAGGAATTTTTGCTTATCTTTTGTCTTCCTAGAGGGCTTTTGGCCCTTTCTCTTGACATTTTCTTTGTGTGACAGCGTTGACTGGATATCTAAAAACTTGTGAAACAAACCAGAAAAGTATTACAATCTCATAAGCAAATAGGACTTAAATATCTTTGGTGTTTAGTTTCAATTTGCCAAGTGAAAGTTGGCATGTCTTCATTTTGTTTTAAATTTGGATTAATCAGAAAATTAATCACAAACCATTCCAATTTCTATATCTCTCCTCAAAGAAAACCTTGTTTTCTTACTGTTTGAAATTCTAGTAAATTCAAGCTACTCAGTTTATATAATTAGTATCCGAAGAGTCTTAAAACATTGTCTTTCGACAAATAGGGCTAAGATAAAATATCCTTCTGAGCTTGTAGAGGCATATCTGTACCAAATTCATCTTCTATTGACATCATTTTGTATAAATAAGAGAGAGAAGTATTTACAGGGTTGGAAGAACATGGTTAATGGTTTTGAGAGTTCCTTGTATCAAGGTCGTTTCCATTTTCAAAATTAAAATACCTTTGGGAATTGGGGGAATTTCGGGGTGTTTGCACTAGATAAGTAAAACAAACAAAACATGGATTATCCAATTATTGTTTATTCAGGAGCAGAATAAATCCAGTTCCTAAATATTTTGCTACCTGCCTTCCTCTCACATTTATTATCTACCAAAGCTAGTATGTTTACAAGCAAACAAAATAGCAAGGAAGATAATCAATAACATATTAAGAAATGCATTTTCAGTAAGCTTGGGGAAATAAGTCTGCATTTGGTAAATACATTCTTGAGTAATGGTCGAATTCTCACTCGTAGATTTAAACTGAAGAAAAATGAATAGGGCAAACTCTTTTCAGGTTAAGACCTGATGGGTAGGGATAAAAACAAACTCACTTCAGTAAATTAGAAATATTCAACTACTGAAGGGTTAAATATACAATTTGCAGAATTTATATAAAACTTTTATTTCTACTTATATAAAACCTTTATTTCATGTAAATCTATTTGCCTAAATTAAAAATATACTTGCACTTATAACTTTATTCCAAATATACATACAAAATATAGTAAAATTGTGACAGTAAAAGAGGGACTATTAGTGTTCTATAATCTTATTCTTACCTCCCAACACAGGAAAAATTAGATGCAAGTGATAGATGCAAGTGAGAAGAAATTATCTGTGAGAAACGTGCCCTTTAAGGAAAGCTTTAAACCATCTTTAGCAGCAGTTCTTGATTGGCTCAATTTTATACCTTTGCCTCTCTGATACTTCCTACCAAATTTTATCACAAACTCATCATTTTTTGAGAGACTACTGTATACTAGGTGTCTGTGTGTATCCTCAGAATACTCACGATCTAAATGATCTAATGGAGGGTACAGATGGATGAGTGCTATTACCTAGGCAGCGCAGTATGTTAAGGGAGCACAAAGTGATACACCTCAACCAACCCTGAGCCAGAAGAAGGGTGCCAGGACCAAGCATAATCATTCAGATGCCAATGCTAAGTAGGAGGTAACCATGTGAAGAAAGGAATCCAAGGTCTGAAAGTTGTGTCACTCTAATAAGGATAGAGATAAGTTAAAATAATTTGATAACTTCCCTGACACAAGACCTAGAAGTTTTCTGAAAACTCTTCTACTTTTTCAAAATTGTATTTCACTGTGTTCCAGAAGGCTGAATGACCTTTCACCTCAGATATTTAACATGATCTCAGTGCCTCAGTTGGACTGTATGGTCATAGAGAGGTAGCCAGTCATCTTACAGACACTGGCTTTGGCTTTGCGCCAGTTGATGGGGTGAGTAGAGACTATAGCTGTCCATTCTTTATTTCACCATAGGAATTAAATAGAGCGATTCTGACTTCATGGCTACCAGTTTAGAGCCTTCCATAGACACTAAATTTGCTTTACGTTAAAAAAAGAAAAATTTGCACTGATGACTGACCACTCAAGCGGCCTGTAGTGTGTTGCACCACTTCCTCTAAAAGAAATAGCAGGAGAACTAATGAGCCAATAGCCTAAATGTTAGTTTTGTGGAATGATTCAACCACTTTAGTTTCCATCATGAATCTTTAATGAAGGGTGCTGAGGCTTTGGGGAATATATTGTAAATAAGAATTCTATTGTTATTGAAATAAAGGGATTTCTTCATTGGCATAAAGCTTGCATTGAATATAATGACATTCAGGCACTTATTCATAGTATACCATTTTGAGCAAAGTTTGGGGTCATTTTAACACCACTGTAACTGCACAATACCTTAGCATGCCTTTTTGGTTGGATGCTGACCTTTTCTCTCTTTTCTGGTTGCTTCCTAAGGTGTGTTATTGAAAAGACAGTAGATGGGCAGATTGTGTTCAAACTTACAATATCTGAGAAAGAGACCATGTTTTATTATCGCACAGTAAATGGTTTGCAACCTCCAATAAAAGTAATGACACTGGAGAGAATTCTTGTGAAGAAATGGATTCATCTTAGTGTGCAGGTGAGTAAAATAAAAAATACTTAACATTTGGTTAAACACAAGGATTTGTCTTCCTTTCTCTCCTTTAAATGGCATCTACTCACAAAATCTCCAGCAGTATCTTTTAGATTTCAGGTGTGTATAAATGATAACTAAAGAAGAAAAATATTTAAATGACCTAATGACGTATCTCTTGATATATTAGCATTTCCTCCCCCTAAATTGCTGTAAAAGCTCTCACAGAAACTTAAAGACAATGCTGTCTGTAATTATAATATCCTCAGAAAATTTTTGTTTTATTGGGTTAGTATATTCTCTTTTGTTTAAAAATGTGTAAGGGCTCATTTGATGTCTGGTACTAATTTTACTTGTCATGGTTGTATTAATACCCCACCTTGATTTTTACAGCTGTCTTTCTCAGATAGCAACTGATGATGTGAATAAAATGTGTCTGTTGCATTAAAACAGTGACCTTAGAACTAATGAACTTTACACTCGAGGCATTCAAAAGGTGTTATATTACTATTTTAGTTGCAACCACAGTTTGTATGAGCCTTAGAAGCTGCTAAAGGCTGAGAGAGCTGTGACATGTCTGGTATTTACAGTCTCCAGAAGAGAGGCACGGTTCATCCTTTTGCTTTTTCAGGGCACTGGAATGGCCCAATGCAGTTAAAGCCACACTTGCCTTTCAAACCAGGTGTATTAGTCTGTTCTTGCACTGCTATAAAAAATACCTGAGACTGGGTAATTTTTTATAAAGAAAGGAGGTTCAATTGGATCATGGTTCTGTGGGCTATACAGGAAGCATGATTCTGGCATCTGCTTAGCTTCTGGAGAGACCTTAGGAAACTTACAATCATGGCGGCAGACAAAGGCTTAGCAAGCACTTCACGTGGCCAGAATAGGAGCAAGAGAGGGTAGGGGAGGTACTACACACTTTTAAACAACCAGGTCTCGTGAGAACTCCATCAGGAGACTAGCACTAGGTGGATGGTGTTAAAGCACTGATGAGTGCTTTATGCCTCCATGTTCCAATCACCTCCCATCAGGCCCCACCACCAACGTTGAGGATTAGAATTGGACATGAGGTTTGGGCAGGGACACAGAGCCAAATCATGTCACTCGGGGTGCTGGGTACCACAGTTTCAAGTGTGAGCTCTCATATGAGCATCCATCCAGTGGCTCATGTGAACCTCACTTGAACTAGACGACACTTACACACTCATTCATTTTATAAAAATTATCTTTGATTTCTCACTTTTTTAAAATCGTGAAGCAGATAATGAGTGTGCATCCTCAGAGGGTCTTGATAATTGTTATGTGGCTTTCAGATACTAAGGTATGAGTTTAGCAAATGTGATTGGCAGGGGTCAGTGTTTTCATACACAACTAGAGTTGAAATGATATACAAAGGGGACGTCATGTCTGACATCAAGGCTTGTCCATAGGCCACGATGGTTTCAGACTCTCAATGCTTATTCTCCATGTGTTCAGTAGTTAACGGATAGGAGACCGATTTGTCCCAGTCTTGAAGTTTCCATTGTCTTGAGCTCTCCATTCTGCCCACTGACCAGTCCTATGGAATTGGGTTTTAATATTACAAAAGTAGAAATAGAAACTGTCAAAGACAATGCCATCTTTACAGAAGATGCCAAATAGATACGTTTGTTGCATATTTTTGTATCAACAATGACAAAAAAATCCTCTTTACTTGCCTTTATTTTGTGTTATCTGTGAAACTGTGCCATGTTTTGGCAGGCAGTAGTACATTAAAAGCTTTACAAAGAAAGTTTAAAATCTAAATGCAGAGAGGTAACCATGACTGAATTACTCTCTTGGGAATAAAATGCTCTTAGAGTGCCTATTGAAATCAGCATTATCATTTCAATACATGTCAAATATGAGTCATTTCCTAGTTTAGGCAAAATTTCTTCATAAATCTTTAAATCTTTCCCTTCTTTCAAGAAAAGGTTAAAGTACTTATGATTTAATGAGACTGCTTTATTTCATAACTGTTTGACTATCAAGAGAAAACTTGTCCTTTTCGATTTGTACACTCTTTTATTTATTTTTTTGCATAAGTTTTAAACTCTTCTGAATTTTATATTAAAACTAAAGAACTAGACAGTCACAAAATGTTAGAACCATTCAGATCTGTCATTTAATCATCTAGCACTTATTTGAGGGGTACCCAGCATTATGGGAATCTGGATATACTCAAATGAAAATTGAAGAACAATTATTTACTCTAAAATGGAGATCTATATAAGGTTCCTTTATATTGGACACTAGTCTGAATATGTTTAAGGTATTATGAAATTTATAAAAATCCATATTATAGTTTTTTGTGTTTTTTTTGAGACAGAGTTTCTCCCTTGTTGCCCAGGCTGGAGTGCAATGGCATGATCTTGGCTCATTGCAACCTCCATCTCCCGAGTTCAAGAGATTCTCCAGCCTCAGCCTCCCGAATAGCTGGGATTACAGGTGCCCACCACCACACTGGCTAATTTTTTGTATTTTTAGTAGAGAGAGGGTTTCATCATGTTGGCCAGGCTGGTCTCGAGCTCCTGACCTCAGGTGATCCACCTGCCTTGGCCTCCCAAAGTGTTGGGATTACAGGCGTGAGCCACAGTGCCCCACCTACATTTTTAATAAGGAATGTACTAATTGCTCAAAAGTTGTTAAAAGAAGTAATGGAAGCCAGGTGTGGTGGTTCATGCCTGTAATCCCAGCATTTTGGGAGGTGGAAGTGAATGGATAGCTTGAACCAGGAGTTCGAGGCCAACCTGGGCAACATGGCAAAACCTCGTCTCTACAAAAAAAACCCTAAAAAAATTAGCCAGGTGTGATGGTGCATGCCTGTAGACCCAGCTACTCAGGAGGCTGAGGCTAAAGTGGAAAGATCACCTAAACCCGGAAGTCAAGGCTTCAGTGACCCATGATCATGCCACTGCAATCCAGCCTGGATGAAAGAGCAAGATCCTATCTCAAAAAAAAAATAAAAAAAAAAAAAAGCGACAGGAAGGACAGGAGATTAGGAGTTGGGAAATCTGATTTAGGTTATGCTACTCTGTAGTCTTAAAAATAAAATTTATAGGAATCCATATGATAGTTGTCTAATAAAGAATGTACTAATTGCTTAAATATTGTTATAAGAAGTAATGGAAGCTGGGCACAGTGGCTCACACCTATACCCTGCCCATCTCGACGTCTCAAACTGAATCATTTGACTCAGTTTCCCCAGTTACATAAAAAGATTGAACTAGATGAACAAAATGAGGGCCTCTTGAATTCTTCATAAAAAAGTAAGTGGAGTGTGGAGTGTAGCGCAAGTCATTAAAGTATGGCAAGCTGTTGAGCTGTGTAGGGTTATTTAGATAGTAAGTGACAGAGCCAGCCTCATTAACCAATAATCAGTCTATTCTTCTGTCTTCTCCCATGCTGTCTGGTATTTACACAAAAACGGGGTTTTTTTTGCTAGCTTTTATGGACAAAATATAGAGAAATGTAGCTTGTTACTATTCCATTGTATAACTGCAAGAACATTTGCAGAAAAAATATTTTAGTGCAAAATGTATCTTACTGTTGAATGATCATATAATGCATCTAAACTCCATTTAATTTGGGGATTAGGGACTTTTATCATGCTAGGCATAGGATAGAACAAATGATTAATAATCTTGTTTAGTCAAGTTTCAAACTACAAACCTGCACTTTATGTATATGTGTATTTTCAGCCATCTTCCAAATGGCCACAAATTGATGAATTTATACAATGTGTGTGTTTCTGTGCATGTGTAAAACTAAAACATGCAACTCTATACGTGGAATAGCCCAGAAACCAGAATTTTACTTCGCTGCTTATAGTGATTTTATACTGGTTTGCTTATACCTGGTGACATAAAATTAATTAGCAGATCTCAACTTATGCTTTATCTCAGACAGTTCACTTGGTAACAGCTTCCCACCAGTAAAATCAGAAAAACGTGGTTTTAAATAATTAAATCTCTGGGGGAAATGATGCCAGGACATCCAGACATACCAAAATTGGAAATTGAATTTCCTAAACAAACAAACAAACAAACAAACAAAATGCTCAATATTGCTATGGTAATGAATCTCACAGCTTTCATTCTACAACTAGCATTTTAAAGCCTCAACCTGTTGGAAAATGATTAGTGTTTAAATTAATATTCATTTAGGGACTTCAATCTGATAGGATTGCCAACTGAAATTTTACTTTGGGGTTTAATATATTGGCTATTTCAAATTATATCAAGCTAAAATTCATTATGCCATCTTTTATACTAAAACTAGAAAAAATCAATTCATACTTTTTGTTATCATATAGGGAACACTGATAATATTAGCAAAAATTTTAAAGCTTAGTTTTCATATTGAATCAGCACATGGTGTAGTTAAAAGATTTCCTTTGATTACTCTTATAAAAGTTTTGAAATATGTAAAAAAATTTACTTTAGCATTTTGTTATGGATTGGTAAGTAAAACAATTTGGAAATAAGTCGATGTGTTTAGTGGCATTTCATTTAAAAGTAAAACTTTACGGTTTTCTTTGAAAATATATTTTGCCTTAAGCAGTTCCACACATTTTATAGCACAAATAGCATCAAAGAATCATCAGTATAGTCATCCTTCTAGTAATTATGCAGAACTGCAGTAAGACAATTACTACAATTTGAAGCTGATGAAATACTACAGCTGTGGAACCAAGAAATGATTTAGCATTGGGCTTGTTCACATCTTCTATGCTATTTTGAGGGCTCATTGATACATTGACAATTCAAGAGCCATAGATGACTCTAGCTACAATAGTGTGAAAAAGAGCAGTTCTAATATGATACAATGAAGAAAAAAATGCATGGGTAAATAAAGTTTTAGGAATCAATAGATGAAGGATAGGAGTTTCATAATCATAGTTTGTTCATGAAGTATGCTCTTTTGATTTATGTATTCAATCTAAGAAAGAAAATCTATTGATGGTTCTGGAGGAAAAGAAAATGCAATTTAACCAACATTTGTTAGAATAGATAAACCAAGTCTCTCAATTAATCTCTGAACTGTATGCCCATGTGCACTCTTTATAAAGGTGTTTCCGTGTTCCTATTGATTGAGGGAACATAAAACAACCATGTCACCTTATGGAAGCCTCCTCATTCAGTTCAGTAAGCTCTAGGGCATAGAATTCTCATAAGAATAACATCCCAGCCCCACTCCCACTCCAAGAGAATCTCAATCCATATTACTTCTTTAATATATCATTGCATTCAACTCTGACTGTATGTGTGTGTGTGTATGCATGTGTAAGTATGCATGTATGTGTGTGCTAAATGTTTCTGTGTGCAAAGCCTTCTCTTTATTTCTACCCAGCTGAGTTAACAGCTCAGGTTAGCTGAATAGTTTTGGGTTATTTAAAATAAGTAAAGATCTATAGAATATAATGAAGTTTTTCAAAACAATCAGTTATAAATTATCATAGCTGCTATTAATCACTGCTTTATGTGCACTATATGAAACATGTTACATACTTGCAGTTATACAATGAAATAGTGACATACTTGTAATATGTTTCATATAGTGTTAATAATAGTTATATGCCATTGACTTATATTATCTCCATTATAGAGATTTTAAAATATTAGCCTTAGGAAATTTAAACTACCTGCCTACATTTATAGTCTCAAGTTTCTCTGACCTTAAACTAAAAATAATAACTTGCCATGAACCTGGGTCACTGAGCAGATCTAAACAATAGTTTTTAAAATTCTCCAAACTAAAAAAAAAAATGGCACAGAAACCCAAAAGAACTGAAAACATATATTTGTAATGTAAATGTAATTTTGTATGTTTATACATATTTGTACATATTTATAATATAAACATTTGTAATGCTTCAGATATTTATATGATTTATACAAATAATTAAATGTATTTTGTAACTACGCCCTTCATTGATACAAGCAGTTTAACTGTACAACAGAATGTAATTTTGTATAAAGTTCTACTCAATATTTCCATGTTTTATGGCAGTTGGGATAGACTACAATGGCTTAAAGAAAGAATATTTCCCTTAAGCCAGTCTGATCTCCTGACCCATGCCATATAGAATCAACCCTTATTATGATAAAATATAAAGAAGGAAGAACTGCTACTTGATTATGGAAGAGGTAAAACCATCCAAGTAAAAAAGTAATTATTCTCTGTGCATTTTTGGCATGTGATTTTAAAATGTAATATTTAAGCAGAAGGCAAGGCTTTAATTCTTGACCTTTTAGTAAAAAATTGTGTAACCCTGGGAAAACTATGTAACTCCTCAAAATGTTAGGATACCCATTACAAATTGGAAACAAACAAACTTGACCTATTTAGCTTACACCATAAATTTGAATATGTAAAGAAAATAATGTCTGCTAAAACACTTTATAGCGTGTAACTTCCTGCTATGATGGAGCTTACAGTCTGTTCAGAGCATAAGCAATCAAATAATTATACCAATAAAAGCAAAATTATAATTGTGGTAAGTGCTACATGATCATATGAAGAATGATTTGGTCAAACCACTGAAGTCAAGAAAGGCTTCCTTGAGTAAATGTTATTGAATATGTATATTAGTTTTCTAGGCCTGTACTAAAAAACTATCACAAACTGGTGGCTTAAAACAATAGTTAATTCATTATTGAAGAGTTATGGAGGCTAGAAGGCCGAAATCAAGGTGTTAGAAGGGCCATGCTCTTTCTGAAACCTCTAGAATCCTTCCCTGCCTCTTCCAGCATCTGGTGTTTGCACAGACACCTGAGTATGTGACTGTGCTACCTCCTGGGATTTGTCTGCCCACAGCAAGGTTGGGAACCCAGAAAGGGAAGCAGGAGTGCCCAGGGTAGCCACCACCTACCGCATGAGGAACAGAGCTGGCGGCAATCCTTGATGCTCCTTAGCTTGTAGCAGCCTCTGCCTCCATTATCGTATGGTCCTCTCCTCTGATCGTGTGTGCCTTCCCTTCTTATAAGGACATCAGTTGTAGTGGATTAGGGTTCTTCCTAATTCAGTAGGACTCATCTTAACTCAATGACAGTGAAAAGACACTACCCAAATAAGGTCAGAGTCACAGACACATAGGGTTAGGGCTTCAGTATGACTTTTAATGGGACACAATTCAACTGATTGTAAGATTTATTCAAAAGAATGCATAGGATCCAACTGGGCAAAGAGTGTTGATAAGAACGTTCCATAAATGCATAGCAAATAGTGTAAATGCCCTTGTGTAAAAAGAAATATGTTACATAGACTAAAAGACCAAGGTGGTTAGAGTGTAGCTGGCAAACTGGGACACGGTGTGAAATGAGGACAGAACAGTAGGAAGAGGCTATGTGTTAAAGAGAATCATTGGATATGTTAAGATTTTTTTAAATGGGACTCTATTGAAATGTTTTATGTGAAGGACAGGAGATAAGGGATGAGAGTAATGAAGGAAAACGTATGACATGCACAGATTATCTTTTCCTAAAGACTACTTGGCTGCAGTGAGGGAGAATGGTTTGCCTGAAGACAAGTGAGAAGGGTTGTTTTGGTATTTTCATGGCCCAAGTCAGACGTAAGTGTTACTTACTTAGATCGTGAAGACAATAGTGAATACGTAAATGAGTGGTCAGCTTTGAGAGAAGTTTAAGAATTAAACTAAAGGGTGTGTTGATGAAGGAATGTGTAATTTGAGGGAAAGAGAGTTGATGAATCCCAGCTTTCTGGCTTATATAATTGTAGGTGCAGTGATTTCTTGTTCCCAAACAGAAATACTGGAAGAGAATCAGATTTTGAATATGCAGCACATATGAGTTAGATTCCAGTTTAGGGTAATAATTCTCAACTATAGAAATTATTAGCATTATTGGAAAACTGTAAAAAATATTCTGATGCCCATACCCCTTTGGTCTAGGTGGGGCGCAAGCATTATTTCTTTCTTTCTTCCTGCCCTGGTGGATTTAAAAAGGGTGTAACAAAAGAAAATGTCAGTCTACCATTGATGAGCATTTAGGGTGGCTACAATCTTTGCTATTGTGAACAGTGCTGCAGTGAACATATATGTGCATGAGTCTTTATGATAGAATGACTTGGATTCCTTTGGGTATATATCCAGTAATGGGATTGCTGGGTATAATGGTAGTTCTGCTTTTTGGTGTTTGAGGAATTGTCACACTGTTTTCCCTAATGGTTGAAATAATTTATACTCCCACAATCAGCATATTAAATGTTCCTTTTTCTCTGCAACCTCACTAGCACTGTTGTTTCTTGACTTTTTAAAGAACAGACATTCTGACTGATGTGAGATGGTATCTCTCATTGTGGTTTTGATTTACATTTCTCCAATGGACGGTGATGTTGAACTATTTTCCATATGCTTGTTGGCCACATGCATGTCTTCTTTTGAAAAGGGTCTATTTATGTCCTTTGCCCACTTTTTAATAGGGTTGTTTGTTTTTTTCTTGTAGATTTGTTGAAGTTTGTTATAGAGGCCAGCTATCTGACCTTTGTCAGACGCATAGTTGGCAAACCTTTTCTCTCATTCTATAGGCTGTCTGTTCACTCTATTGATAGTTCTTTTTGCTGTGCAGACTCTTTAGTTTAATTTGAGCCCATTTGTCAATTTTTGTTTTTGTTGCAATTGCTTTTGGCATCTTTGTCATGAAATCTTTGCTGTTCCTATTTCCTATGTCCAGAATGCTGTTGCCTAGAGTTTCTTTCAGGCTTTTAGTTTTGGGTTTTACATTTAAGTCTTTATTCCAACTTGAGCTGATTTTTATATATGGTATAAGGAAGGGGTCCAGTTTCAATCTTCTACATATGGCTAACCAGCTATCCCAACATTTATTGAATAGGGAGTCCTTTATCCATTGTTTGTTTTTGTCAGCTTTCTTAAAGATCAGATGGTTATAGGTGTGGTGGCCTTATTTTGGGGCTCTCTATTCTTTTTTAATGGTCTATGTGTCTGTTTTTGTACCAGATTCATGCTGTTTTGGTTACTGTAGCCCTGTAGTATAGTTTGCAGTCAAGTAATGCAATGCCTCCAGCTTTGTTCTTTTTTGTGTAGGATTGTCTGTCAATTTGGGCTCATTTTTGGTTTTATATGAATTTTAAAACAGTTTTTCTTTTTTTGTTCTTTAAAGAATGTCATTGCTTGTTTGATAGAAATAGCATTGAATCTGTAAATTGCTTTGGGCATTATGGCCATTTTAACGATATTGTTTCTTCCTATCCATGAGCATGAGATGTCACACAGACCGATGACATTTGTTTGTGTCATCTCTTATTTTTTGAGCAGTGCTTTGCAACTCTCATTGTAGAGATCTTTCCCCACCCTGGTTAGCTGTATTCCTAGGTATTTTATTCTTTTTGTGGTGATTGTTTCACCTGCTTCTAATCAAATCTATTTAGTAGCTTTTGTTAAACCGTGTAGCCAATAGTATATAGTAGAACTCCATTATCCTTGGTTTTGTTTCTGTTGTTTGTTACCCACAGTCAACCACAGTCTGAAAATATCAAATGGAAAATTTCAGAAGTAAACAATTCATAAGTTTTAAATTGGGTGCTGTTCTGTGTAGTGTGATGACATGTCAGGTGGTCACAGCTACCTCCTGCCTGGGAGGTGAAGCATCCCTTTGTCCAGCAGCTTCTCCTTATTGTCTATGCTCCTAGCCCTTCAGTCACATAGTAGCCCTCTTAGTAATCAGATCAGCTGTTGCTGTATCACAGTTGTCACTTGTGTTCAGGGAAACTGTATTTTACTTCTTAATGGCCCCAAAGTGTAATAATAATAATGCTGGCAATTTGGCTATGCCAAGAAGCCATAAAGTCCCTCTTTTAAGTGAAAAGGTAAACACTCTCAACTTAACAAACAAAAGAAAAAGATCGTATGCTGAAGTTACTAAGAAATACAGTGTAAGAATGTATCTTCTGTCCTTGAAATTCTGAAAAAATATATTGTTATAATTGTTCTATTTTGATAGTTATTGCTAATCTCTTACTGGGCCTAATTTATAAAAATTAAACTTTATCTTGGGTATGTATGTATAGGAAAAAACATAGCATATATAAGCTTCAGTACTGTCCACGGTTTCAGGCATCCATTGAGAGTCTTGTAACATATCCTCAATGGATAAAGGGGGACTACTGTATGCACAATATATGTAAATACTCAAAAAGAGTTTTGTTTAGCTAGTGTGTGTAAGAAGATTATCACAAGTCACACCGTAGTGTTTACCTTTTGCCAGTCTGAATGTTATCAGTCTAATATTTTATAGCAAAAATTTAAGTTCAGTGAAAATTTCCCTATGGAAACACTTCCAATCAAGACCTACAGCAAGCCATGAATAAATTAACATTTAAACTTGAAAACTGACAGTTGAAGAAGAATTTAGCAATTAATAATTTCTGCTAGAAAATGGTGGTTTCTCAGCCAATAGCTATAAAGTATATAATACATGTAAAAGGAAAATATACAAATATCATATTGGACATATATTACATATACTACTAAAATTGAAAATTGCTATAAATAGAAGAGTATGTTCCAATGTCCACTTATTTCTTTTTTAACAACCTCTAGTCTTGAAAATGCCACTATGGTAATTCTGTCAAATTTGTAATGGTTGGAATTTGATGGTAGTGCTTTTGAAAACCTGTATTATCTAATGGAATTGTCATTTGTATTATATCATTTTCACCTAAAAGCCAAATACAATAAGACTTAAATTATTTTTGCTTTTTTTGTGGGTAGTCATTTTTGTGCCCAAAGGGCTAACTGATGCCTTCAGTTATACATGAACAATTCCCACTAATGTCAGAAAGAACAGTGTGCATATAACCTAGGGCAGAATTTGGCCTATGGAATGTATCACTCAGTAATGGAATGGAGAATATGACTTTATTTAAACATGGACTTGAATAGTTTTATTTTTCCTTACTGTTTCCCTTGGCATTTCTCTCTGTAAAGTGCAACATTCAAAAGTATTCTATGCAGCTGTAGTGTCCTGGATGCATAATAAGGGCATATGTTCAACGCAAGTTTAAATATCCATATGAGCCAAAGACAGAGTAATCAACATTAAAAAAATTAAGACAACTTTTCCAAGAATGAAAACCTTTAATAGGTTAGCTAATTTTAGAGTTATTTAGCAACTGTGAAAAATTATTAGTATTTATAAATATGCGTATATAACTATATACAATGTCTTATGTCAGACAGCAATTTCATTCTGCCCTCTAATGATCACATGACTTAATTCTGAAAAAAAGTCAAACAGTATGTTCTAAAAGGACAAAAAAAAATTGGTTCGTTTTTGCTTATGCTTAGTGTTCAATTGTTTTCAACCTGGGGAGAGAGGAAGGGAAAGAAAGAGGGAAGGAAAGAAGAAAGCAAGAAAGGAAGGAAGAAGGAGAGGAAGGAAAGATGGAAGTCATGTGACATAGCTAGGGATTTGGGACAAAATTCAAGTCCCATGTTTTCCTTGATGGAAAGCCAAGGAACCTGAGGAAGAGAGTCAGCTCACGCCAACTGCACTGTGGTAGAGGTGACCAAGAAAGTTTAGATTATGGATGTATAGTAGGTAATTTTAGGTTGTTTGTTGTCTGGGTTATAAACCCATTGTGTTATTCCAGTTATTTGGCCAAAATGTTCCATGTAACCGTTTTGGAGTGCTGGCACTTTAGGGAATTTATAATAAGCGGTTGTGTTCAATGTTTGGGTTGAATACAAGGTAGGTAGAAAAGGACAATCAAAGGAATTAGCTGCAAATGAGATGAAATCTATGGGAACACATATTGAGAAAACTGGTGACCATTATAATTTAATCCTCTGAAATACCTGCAACAATCTGAGAACAAGGTAGGTGGCAAGACACATTTATAAATATTAGAGAAACACAGGACCCCATACGTTTTGAAAACTGGGGAGTACTGAACTTGGAGAGGCCTACTACAGGTAGTGCTTGTTGGTTTGCATATTTTAGAAATCACTTGACTGAAGTCTGATTGACATAGAAAAGTCTGAACATGTGGCATGTATGCAACTTAATGAGTCTAAAGATAAATATATGCCCATGAAAGTATCACCATAATCTATGACATAAACATATCCACCTATTTGTTTATTTTTAATTAAACTTTTTTTAAAGATAATCGTAGGTTCACAGGCACTTGTGAGAAATAATACAGAAATCCCATGTCCCCTTCACTCCTTTGTTCTCATCAGTAACATCTTTTATAACTATGGTACAATATTGCAACCAGGATATAGACATTGATATAACCCATATTATTCACATTTCCCATTTTTCATATATTCCTATGTGTATATGTTTAGATACGTACAATTTTTAAAAAATTTTATCCACCACAGCTGAGTTGCAGAAAAGTTCCATCACTACAAGGACACCTCAAGCTGCCTTTTTATAACCACGCCCACTGTTTCCCTTCCCCTACTGCTGCCCCAGGTGTCCCAAACTTCTGGCAACCACTCACTTGTACTCTATTTCTAAAATTTTGTCTTTTCAAAATGTTGTATACATGGCATCACACAATATGTACTCTTTTGGGATCGTTTCTTTCTTTTTTACTCAACATAATTATATAGGGATTCATTCAAGTTGTTAAGGGTATTGATAGTCCACCTGATTGGAGCATAGCATTCCATGGTATGTGGGTACCATGGTTTGTTTAACCCTTCACCCATTGAAGGACATCTAGGTTATTTCTAATTTTGAGTTGTAACAAAGTTAAAACATTCGTGTGGATGTTTTTGTTAATATGCATATTCGCTTCTCTGGAATAAATGCTCAAGAGTGCAATAGCGTATGGCAGTTACATGTGTAGTGTTTTAAGAAACTCATTTCCAGAGTGGCTGTGCCATTTTAGAATTCCACCAGTGACATATGAGTGCTCCAGATTGTGCACATCCTTTGTAGCATTTGGTGTTATTACTATTTAAAATAAAATTTTAGCCTTTCTGATAGACGATATATCACTGTGGTTTTATTTTGCATTTCTTTAATGACTAATGGTGTTCAGCATATTTTCGTGTGCTTATTTACTATTCATGTGTCCTATTCAGTGATGTTTCCCCATGTCTTCTACCCATTTTCTAATTTGATGCTTATTTGTAGCTTGCTGTTTTTATTCTTCTTACAGGGTCTTGCTGAGATTGATTAGGTCCAGTTTATCAATCTTTCCTCTTATGTATTGTGCTTTCCATGTCAAGTCTGTGAAGTGTTGCCTAATCTTAAATCCTGAAATTTTTTTCTAAAAGTTATTTTATTTTATATTGTTAAATTTAAGCCTGTGTTTCAGGCCAGGCATGGTGGCTCATTCCTGTAATCCCCACACTTGAGGATGCCGAGGTGGGTGAATTGCTTGAGCCCAGGACTTCCAGAGCAGCCTGGTTACCTTGTCTTTACAAAACATTAGCTGGGCATGGTGGTGTGTGCCTGTAGTCCCAGCTATGGGGGAGGCTAAGGTGGGAAAATCACTTGAGCTCTGGAGTTTGAGACAAGCCTGGACAACTTGGTGAAACCTCATCTCTACTAAAAATACAGAAACAATTAGCCGGGCATAGTGGTGTGCACCTGTAGTCCCAACTGCTCAGGAGGCTGAGGTAGGAAGATCACCTGACTCCAGGAAGTCGAGGTTGCTGGGAGCAGAGATCATGCCACTGCACTCCGGCCTGGGCAACAGAGTGAGACCCTGGCTTTTTTTTTTTTTTTTAAAGCCTATGTTTCACTTTGAGTTAACATTTTTTTAAGGTGTGAGATTTGGTTTTGGCCGGTGGATGTCCCAATGGCCCTTAGTTGAAAAGGTTATATCCTTCCTTTACTGAATTGCGTTTGCACATTTGTCAAATTTAGAAGAAGATATTTATGTTGATTTATTTCAGAATTCTGTGTATATCCTTCCACCAATACCACATGTTCTTGAGTACTGTGAACCGTATTATCTAGTAGAGTGACTCCTTCCACTTTATCCTGCTATTTCAATTACAAAAAATAAAAAACCTTTTAGGGCCCATTATTTTCCATATAAATTTCACAATAAGCTTGTTGATGTTTTCAATATATCTTGTTTAGATTTTGATAGGAATTGCATTATATCTATAGAAGAATTTAGAGTGATTTGAAATCTTTTACTATGTTGAGTCCTCTAATGTATAGACATGGTATAAGTATCACTATTTAGGTCTTCTTTTATTGGTATTTTGTAATTTTTAGCACATACATTATAGTCTGTTCTCACCCTGCTATAAAGATACTACCGGAGACTGGGTAATTTACAAACAAAAGAGATTTAATTGACTCAGTTCCACATGGCTGGGGAGGCCTCAGGAAACTTAGAATCATGGCGGAAGGTGAAGGGAAAGCAAGGACCTTCTTCATGTGGCATCAGGAGAGAGAAGAGTGAAGTGTGAAGGGGAAAGAGCCCCTTATTAAGCCATCAGATCTCATGAGAACTCACTCACTATCATGAGAACAGCATAGTGGAAACTGCCCCCATGATCCAATTACCTCCAACCTGGTTTCTCCCTAGACAGGTGGGGATTATGGGGATTATACAGTTCAAGATGATATTTGGATGGGGACACAGCCAAACTATCATATATCCTGTACCTGTTTTGTTCACCTTACCCATGAAGTGTTTCATTTTCTTTTTAGTGATTGTAATTGGTTTTGTGTTTTAAATTTTGGCTTCTGCATGATTATTGTTGGTACATAGCAATGTTATGGATTTTCTGGGTTGATCTTATATTTCAAAACCCTGCTGAGCTCACATTTATATTACTGGAAATTCTTCATTTGTTGGAATTTTCTGTGTAGACAATCATAACATCTGAATTTGGAGCAGTTTTATTAATCTTCCCAATATGTAGTTTTTATTTCTTTTTATTGTAGTGACTAGAATTTTTAGTAGTATGTTGAATAAGAAAGGTAAGAGCAGAGATTCTTGGTCTTCTTGTTCCTAATCTTAGGGGAAAAAAGAGTTCAACTTTTCACTATTAAGTATGATGTTAGCTGTAGATGGTTTGGGTAAGTGTTCTTTATCAAGTTAATGAAGTTCCTCTCTATTCCTAATTTCTTGGAGTTTTGAGTGTTGAATGTTGTCACAAGGCATTTTCTGATTCAATTGATATGATTACATGATTTTTCTTCTTTAGTCTGTTAATGTGGTTAATTACACTGATTGATTTTCAATTGTTGAACCAACTTTACATACCTGGAATAAATCCTACTTGGTCATAGTGTACAGTTATAGTGTATATAGTATACAATTCCTTTTATATATTGCTGAATTGATTTGCTCTTCTTTCTCTAGTTTCTTGAGGTAGAAGCTTAATGTTTTAAGGTCCTTCCTCTTTTCTAATATAAGTATTAGATTTAGCTTAGTGTTGTAATTTAATGTGTAATTTAATTTAGTATTTAATTTAGTTTAGTGCAATACATTTCTCCTTCCACGCTGCTTTAGCAGCATCTGACATATTTTATTATGTTGTATAGTTGACCCTTGAACAACGTGAGGGCTTGGGGTGTTGAATCCCGATGGATTTGAAAATTTGCATTTAACTTTTGACCACCCCAAAATGTAACTACTAATAACCTACTGTTGAATGGAAGTCTTACCAATAAGATAAATGGTCCATTACCACATATTTTGCATGTTGTATGTTTTACATGCTTTATTCTTATAATTAAATAGAGAAAGAAAATATTGTTAAGATAATTATAAGGAAGATAAATATATATTTACTATTCACTAAGTGGGAGTGGATCGTTATATAAATCTTCATACTCATTATCTTCACATTGAGTAGGCTGAGGAGGAGGAGAAAGAAGGGTTGGCCTTGCTCTCTCAGGTGGCAAAAGCAGAAGAAAATTTGTCTAAAAGTGAATCTGTGTAGTTCAAACTTGTGTTGTTCAAAGGTCAACTATATTTTCATTTGCATTCAGTTCTATGTTTTTAAAATTTCCTTTGAGGTTTTTAAAATTTTCTTTTACAACTTCCTTTTTGACTCATGAATTATGTAGAGATGTATTGTTTAGTTTCAAACAATTTGGAGATTTTAAATATTATAATTCTGTTATTGATTTCAAATTTGAGTCAATTTCTATCAGAGAACACATTCAGTGTGAGTTCAGTTCTTTAACATTTGTTCAGGATTTTTTAACGGGCCAGAATGTAGTCTATCTTGGTGAAAGCGTCATGAGTATTTGAAATTAGTGTGTATAGTTTGTTTTGTGTTTACACACACACACACACAAACACACATGCATACACTTGTAAATCTTCTGTTATCTTTTTATTTCTATTTAAAGAACTTCTTTTAGTCATTAAGAGTAGGTGTGAAGAAAACCAATTCTCTTATAAATAACTAAGTACATCTACTTTGTATACTTTTTTTGAGTGATTCTATATTGTAATGATGTCCTTTTTACTAGTTCTATCAATTGTTGAGGGTTTGCTGTTGACGCCCCTGATTTAACTGTGGGCTTATCTATTTCACCTTTCAACTCTGTCAGTCTCGCTTCATGTATGTTAAAGTTCTATTGTTGGGTGCACACATGTTTAGGATCATTAGGTCTTTCTAGTGGAGATACCGTTTTATCATTATGTAATGTCCCTCTTAACTTCTAGATATTTTGTTTGTTCTAAAGTCTATGTTATTTGCATTTAACTTTTGACCACCCCAAAATGTAACTACTAATAGCCTACTGTTGAATGGAAGCCTTACTATAGTTATTCCTTTTTTCTTTTGATCAATGTTTGCAGATATATTTTTCTGATTATTAATTTCAACTGACTTGTGTTGATGTCCATGAAGTGAATTTTGTAGAGATAGCATATTTTTTGGATTCTTTTTTTTTAAATTAAGTTTATATTCTAATACACTCTGCTAGTCTCTCATTTATTTGTGTATTTTGACCACTTACATCTGAGATTCTTACTGATATGCTAGCCTATGTGTGCAATTTTATTTTCTGTTTCTTGTCTATTTTGGGTCTCTGCATTTCTCTTTTCTCACCTTGCTGTAGGTTACGTGAACACATTTTAGGATTTTATCTTGATGTTTTAATAGCATTTTGGGTATATCTTTTTTGTATAGTGTTTTTAGTGGCTCTAGGTATTAAGTATATATAAGTCATTTATCTACTTATATGGACGTATTATTACTTCCATTAAAGTGTACTTTTATTTCCACTTAGGTCCTTTACTCATTTTACCTTTTCAATATAATTGTCTTAAATGTTTCCCCTACACACAATGAGCACACCACATTAAACAGTGTTGTAATTTTTGCTTCAACCACGAAATATTATTTAACAAACTAGTAAGAGGGAAAGTCTAACTTATTTACCCCTAATTATATTCATTCTGAAATTCTTATTTTCTTTATAAGTTCTAAAGCTTTTATTATGATTTTGTTTCTATTTAAAGAACTTCCTTTAGTCATCCTTTAAGAATGGGTTTGATGAAAACAAATACTCTCATTTTTCACTCATCTGAGAGTGTCTTGATTTTTCCTTCATTCTGAAAGGATATTTTTGCTGGATATAAAATATATGATTGACAGTTAATTGCTTTCACTACTTGATAAATGTTGTGCCACTCCTTCTAGCTTCCATTGTTTCCGATGAGAAATCTGTTGTCATTTGAACTGGTATTTACTTATAAGTTTTACATCATTCCTCTGGCTGCTTTCAAGATTTTCTCTTTGCTTGTTTTGTATTTAGCACTTTAATAGTGAATGCCCTAGCATGAATTTCCTCAGTTTTATCCTATTGTTTAAGATTTGCTCAGCTTCTTGCATGTGTCTGTTAATGTCTTTTGCCATATTTTCAGTATTTTCAGACGTTTTTTGTTGAATATATTTTCACTGCCATTCTCTCCTCTTATTCTAGGATTCCAGTTATACAAATGTTAACTCTTTTGTTTTTAACTCACTGGTTCTTGAAGCTCTCTTCATGGTTTGTTTGTTTGTTTTTTTTCTTTTAATCTCTCTTTTCTTATTTGTTCAAATTGGGTAAATTGTTTCGATTTCCTTCATGTTCAGGAATTCTATTCCTGTCATCTTCATGTTACCCTTGAACTCATATAGCAAGTTTGAGTTTGTTTCAATGGTTGTATGTTTCAGTTATTTAGTTTCCATTTGGATCTTTTTTTTTTAATAGCTTCTATTTCTATGCTGGGATTTCTCTCATTTTTTATTTCTTGCTTAAAATAATTTTCAATTGCGTGTTAACGCACTTTTATGATATCTTGTTTAAAATCCTTGCCTGATAATTCCAACATCTGATTCATATCACTGATGGCGTCTGTTGATTTTCTTTTTTCATTCAAGTTGTGATTTTACTGGTTCTTGGTATGACAAGTGATTTTTTATTATATCCTGGATGTTTTGGGTATCGTGGTGTGAGACTCTGGATCCAAATTCATCTTCTTTTTTTATTCAGAAGCTGTCCTTACATTGAGGTGTGCACAGAGGCCAGGTGGGTGTGTATGTTCATTCATCACCCCGTTGTCCCTGCCAACATCACCCAGCAGAAGTGGAGCACTGACTCACACTGCAGCAGATGGGCAGCGTGGAACTTCAGCTTCCCTGCTGACCCCTTCCCAGTGAAAGCGGGCCGCCTATTGCTGCTGCCTTGTTGCCCCTCGTGATGACATATTCCTGACTTCCCACTGAGCCACGGAAGGGAAAAACTCATTGCTTGTTCACAGGACTTTGCTGCCGCAGGGAAGGGGTGGAAGCTGAGCTTCCTGCTGGTCCCTGTGACACCAGGGAAGTTAGGGGAGTGGAGCATCAAGTAACCCTCCTCCTATCACCTTATTCTGCCTCACTGATGCCAGGTGTGAGAGAAGGTACTGCTTCCCACTGGGTCCAATTCACAAAGAAGGGAAGACGGATGTGGAGTATTGATTGGCCCTAACACCTGGCACACCTTCAGTCTCACTAATACCACTGGGAATGGGGACTCAGCTCCCCACTAGGCCCTGCTCACTTAGTGAGGGTGGGGTGGGAACAGAATGGAGACTAACCCTGATACACACCACCTCATGTGATCTTGTTCTGTGAAGAGAGTGGAGAAGTTCATTCCCTCCTTGGTCCCACTGACACAAGAGGTTGGAGTAAAGTAAAGTGCTGATGAGCCCTGACTCACATGTCCTTGTTTAGTCTTGTTAATGTTGGGTGAATGTTGAGCTTCAGCTCCTGACTGGGGCCATGCCAGAGCTGGGGGAATGTAAAGTGCTGACTAGCCCTGCCTTGCACCGCTTCACTAAGTCTTGCTGCTACCAGGTAGGGGTGGTGGAGATGGTTCAGCTACTTGCTGGGCTGAGGTGACACTAACTTGGTAAAGAGTTGGAGCACAGCTGACTCCTTTCAGACAGGGGATGAAGGATCAGCCCCCTGCTCACTCTGCCAATACTATTTAGGAAAGAGAATCAGAGTGGCACAACTTCCGCTGAGCAGAGGACAGAGAATAAGCTCCTTATTCAGTCTCATGAAAACCACCCCTACCTACAGTTAAATTAGACAGCTGCCTGCTTCAACAAGTGGAGAATGGAAGATCAGCTCTCTGTTTGGTTTGTTGGAACCACCAGGCAGGGGGAATTGGAACACTGACTGCTTCTGCCAGTGGGAATAGAAGATAAGCTGCCTCTTGGCCCTGTCAACACCACTGTGAAAGGGAATCAAATACTACTGCTTACTTCTGTTGGGTGAGAGGGTGGGGTGAAAGACTAGCTCCCTGATGAGCTCAGCTGCTGGAACTATGAATGTGTGTGCGTGGGGGGGGAGAGAGTGTGTGTGTGTGTGTGTGTGTGTGTGTGTGTGTGTGTGTGGTTTTTCCATTGGAGTTTGGCTAAAGTAGGACAGGTACTTTTTGCTAAAAATGTTTTCTCTTTTAGGCCAACATTTTCCTGATCCTTTGTCTAGGAAAATAAGCCTTTCTTTGGAGCTTATTTTATCTGAGCCTGTTGGTGGTTCTAGGTTAGACGCTTCTGGATATTAAAACAACAACAAAAACTAGGGAATTTCCCGTGTTGTTTCTCAAGTCCTCAGATTCCTAAATTTTTTTCTTATTCTACCTACTTTGCAAAGTCATCCTACATTCATTTGTTTTGTTATGTCCAGGGCTTTTTAATTACAGAAAGAGGAACTGGGAGGGATAAGGCTGCTCCATCTTCGTCAGGATCAGAAGTCATGTAATGTTTTAAAAAGGACTTTGTCTATCATTTTTAAATAGCTGTTGGCTATGAGCTCTTTATTATATTTAAAGTATATTGGCTAACATTGTGGGAGGTAAGGAAAACTCTTTGCAAAGTGAACTGACATGGTGAAAAGAGAGAGAAGATATGCTTGTCAAATATTGCAAAGTCTATTCTGATCAAGCTAGACATGGTCTGTATTAGTCAGGGTTCTCCAGAAGAAAAGAACCAATAGGAGCTGCGTGTGTGTGTGTGTGTGTGTGCGTGTGTGTGTGTGTGTGTATGAAAAGGAGTGTATTAGGGAGAATTGGCTCACATCATTATAAAGGCAATGTCCCACGACAGGCTGTCAGCAAGGTATAGAATGATAAAAGCCACTAGTATGCCTCTCAAGGAAAGTGGTACCATGTCTCAGTCCAAGTCCCAAAGCCTCAAAACCAGAGAAGTTGACAATGCATCCCATAGTTTAAGGCTGAAAGCCTGAGAACCCCCAGATCCCCCAGAGACCACTGCTGCAAGTCCTAGAGTCCAAAGGCTAAAGAAACTGAGTCTGATGTTTAAAGGCAGGAGGAAGAAAGGGCATTCTGCACTGGAAGAGAAAGAGAGAGGCAGTTCCCAAAGCAAGAAAAGCCTGCAAGCTGAATGTCCCCCTTCTTCTGTCTGCTTTGCTGTAGCCACACCTGTAGCTGATTGGATGGTACCCACCTACATTGAGGACAGGTCTTTCTCTCAGTCCACTGGCTTATATGTCAATCTCCTCTGGAAACACCGCAACAGATACACCCAGAAACAATGTTTTTACCAGACATCTAGGTATCCCTCAATCCAGTCAACTTAATATTAACAATCACATGGTCCTATTCACAATTTAAAATTTTGGCATAAATTGCAGCAGTGGTGTATTGGCCAGTTGTAAAGTGCCTATGAGAAACCTATACATGAGCATTTGCAGATTCCCTTAACACTTTTCAGCAAATATTTTGTTACAATTGAAATTAAAAGGCAGTTTGAAATTGTTCCTTTACTAAATATCACACTGGACGTGAATAAAACAGCTAGATAGACTAACAAGGTATGTACTTTATTGCTTGTGATTATTGCAACTACCACTGCTGGCGGAGAGCCATTCTTCTCACATGCACAAATAGAAGATTAGCTCTCAATCAGGAATACGGATTTGATACAAGGGCAGCATTTCACTTGGCATCAGTGTGTCAACATTTCAGCTAATTTGCCTAACCACAAATACTTCAGGGGGAAGAGAAATTGTTAATGCTTTATATTAAACATGGGGTGGAGCTTGGGGAAATAATACAATTTGTACTTTTTTTTTTTACATAGTTTCAATTAATTTTGGCAGATATGTCTTTCTGAGACAACTTTAGATGTTGAAAAGCTGCTTGTGGATCCTCAAGACTTGTCTTTTTTACATGTTACAATGATCATCACCATAGTATGTATCTGATTTTTTTTTTTTTTTTTTTTTTTTTTTTTTGCGAATTGAGGAACGTGGAGTCATGATGCAAAAGTCATTGCCATAATTCTTTGCAGATCTTATGACTCTGGAAATTCTTGTGTTATTATATGTAGTTTGATATTCATTTGTAACACACATAACTGGTTCGTGTAGTGATTAAAATAGTAAGTAATGCTTGATCATGGTTAAAATAAATACCAAGGATAAATTCTTCTATTAATTAGTGTGAACTTATCCAAATTAGCATCTTTATTTATGGGCCATTGTTAATTTTTGTCACAACCTATTAGATATACAGTCCTAAATCATTACACTAGTGTAAATGAGCATAAAGTATAGGTGACTCACTGGTCCAGTGGAAGTGCCCATGGAAAATATATACTTATAAGTACACAGTTTAGATAATTTCAAGCAGAATCAGAAAATTCACGTTGAATTCTAAATTTCATATAAACAGAAATGTATTAGATTTGGTTATTGAGCCAAGCTTCAGACATTGAATATCGGAATTTGTCCATTTGCAATGAGTAAGTCTTTGATTCAAGATTTTTTTTTGTACTCAGACTCACTTTTGTATATCTTTCTGTTTAAGTCACATTGTATTTGCCTTGATTACAGATTTTTACATATTCCTTAAACTGGTTCTATGTTATGCCATTATATAACAAGTGATAAAGAATGTACTGTTACTGCCCCTTGACAATGAAAAGGGGACATCTCTACCAGTGTATGTGTATGTAGCTGTGTAGTAGTTGAAACAATATATGTGAAATGCCTAGATATTGTCCTGAGTTTTATTTTGTTTGTGCTTACATTTTTGTTAGTATATGTACTTTCATGAATAGATCATTGATTTGGGGCAATATTTCTCAATCTCGGCACTATGGACATTTTGGACTGGATAATTATTGGTTGTGCCTGGCTTTCCTGTGTGTTGTAGGATGTTCAGAAGAATCTCTGGCCTCTACCCATTAGATGTCAGTAGCAAACCTCCCACCTCTCTGCCTACTTCCATCCTCTCTTGCAACAGTCAAAAAGGTCTGCAGACATTGCCAACTGTCCCCTAAGGGGCATCAGCCTTGGTGGAGAGAAACTGCTTTAGAGTCTCATACTTGGCTGTTTCATTTCCTTATAATTTGCATAGGTAAACATTTTTGTGTTGAGGAGCATAAGTTGTGATACCATACCTGTACAGAAAAGGCTTGGATTTAAGGTTAAAATATTTAAATGAGAGAAGTTTATCACAACTTAAAATCAGAAAAATAGGGGCAAAAATGAAATTCTAAAATGGCTTATGCAATTTCTAAGGGTGGCTAATAAGAATTCTGAATTGGTGACATTGTTTTTAAGAAAAGTAAATCATTAAAAGAATTTCAAAGATAAAATATATTTTGGGGGGTGTGAACACTGTAATTAGGGAGACCCACTAATGTTAAGTTACTTAAACTATATATTTTTATTTAAAGTAGGATACAAGTTGAAGAAATTAACATTCGGTTGGTTGTTAAATATTTTGATTCATAAAAAGTACACAGAATTGTTAGCTTCAAAAAAAGTGCTTAAGATAGAAAAATAATTTTGGTTGCATGAAAAGAAAAAGATTTCAGTAAATTGTTGACTTGAAAAGGGGAACTATTTGACAGAAGTCTCAAAAGTGTTTTGGAGTGGCATAGTGATCGGGGGTGACATCAAATGATTAGAGTTAAAAATGACTGGACCTGCCAGGTGCGGTGGCTCAAGCCTGTAATCCCAGCACTTTGAGAGGCCAAGGCGGGCTGGTCATGAGGTCAGGAGATCGAGACCATCCTGGCTAACATGGTGAAACCCTGTCTCTACTAAAAATACAAAAAATTAGCCGGGCGTGGTGGCGGGCACCTGTAGTCCCAGCTACTCGGGAGGCTGAGGCAGGAGAATGGCATGAACCTGGGAGGTGGAGCTTGCAGTGAGCTGAGATTGCACCACTGCACTCCAGCCTGGACAGCAGAGTGAGACTCCATTTCAAAAAAAAAAAAAAAAAAGACTGGACCAATTATTAGGGCGTTAAGTTGATATAAACTATATGACAAATTGACAATTTAGAGACATTATGGGAACATTTCTATGAAACGTCTGTTTATTATTCATTCCTGGGATGATTGTGAAAGGGCAAATAAAATCATAATCACATATTGTATAATGCTTTTTGTCTTTCAAAAACATATTATACATTAAAACTGATTTATATAAAGCAAAATGTACCTTGCGGTGCACAATTCTATTGGTTTTGGTGAATGTATACTGTTGCATAACCACCATCCAACCAATCCACAGAAGAGTTCTATAACTTCAGAATATTCTTTTGTGCTACTCTTTTATAGTTATTTCTGTCTTCCCACTCCCACCCTCTATTGACCCGTGAACTGTTTTCTGAATAAATATCTGGGAATAGGATTGCTGCGCCACATGGTAGGTGTATGTTTAAAGTTTCTCAGAAGTTGCCAGACTTTTTCCAAAGTGGCTGTACCATTTTGCTTTCCCACCAGCAAAATGTGAGATTACAGTTGCTTTGCATCCTTGCCAGCACTTGGTATGGCCACTTCATTCATTTATTTAGCTCTTCTTCTGATAGGTATTTAGTGGTATCTCATTATGGTTTTAATTTGCACTTCTCTGATGATTGATGATTTTCCCCTGTGACTGATGATGATTGAGGATCTTTTCAGGTGCTTATTTGCCTCTCCTGTGTGTATCTTCTTTAGTGAAATGTTTGTTCAAATCTTCCCATTTCAAAAAATCATGTTGCCCTTTTCTTATTATGAAATTTCTATGGCTCTTTATGTCTTGTGCATAGAAGTCATTTGTCAGATATCTGTTTTGCAAATATTTCCCTGATTTGTAGCTTGTCTTCTCAATCTTTCAACAGTGTCATTTGTAGATCAGAACTTTCCAATTCTTCAGGTCTGGCTCCCCTCCACAATCTGTTTGCTTTGGTTTACTTTTCAGCATCCTCAGGTAGTTGCTTTTTGTGTTTTGTCTGAGATTTTACTTGTGATTGGCAGGGAGAGATACGCTGAGTATCTCTCCCTGAGTGGAGTAAAGCATCAGAAGAGTTGCATAATTTTTTTTTAAATTTTCAATATTTTACAAACATTTTTGATCCATTAATAATGTGAATGATTGACATTTTATATATTAGAAAATAAAAACATCAAGAGTCATAAGAGTTTAAGTTCATAAATAATAAAAAGCCACATGGAAATAACCAGTGATCTAAATCACCTGGAACAACTAAAACCTTAAGGTATCATATCCTACTTAGTGTGCTCTGACTGCAGTCCCCTAGAATGCAAATTAGTTATGTACCTTATTTAATTATGTTTGTTTTATATACTTTTTGGTACTTTAGGAACTTCCTTGATTAAATTTCAATTTATACATTTGCTGAAAAATAACAGATTTTAAAACTAAATAAGGTTATTAAGTAACTTTTTTTTATATGGAGGAGAATTGTTTTTGTTCAAGATTCTTTACTGGCACAATAGTAGCACACTTGAATAAGTGCATAGTGCACTTCATGGAAGATCATGTGTGAAAGCCAGGCTTAGTCAATGTTTCTTCTATTCATACATGTGAAAAGGTGAAAAAAACCTTTATGATCATTTTCCCAGTAAGCAAGTCAAATCCTTTTGCTTAAAGCATTTAAACTTCATTAATGTAAAATACAATAGATATCTACTATGTACACAACAATTTTTAAGGTCTTGAGGTTACAGAAGATAGCAAAGCCATGGTGTCTATCCTCGAGAAGCTATACATAATAGAAAAGAAAGAAATATCACTATTATATTGGGTATGCATTTTTGGAAAGTAATTTTTGAATAAAATGAGATTTTCTTAAAAAATCAGAAAAAGTTTTGAATCAACATTTTCAAATATTTAGAAAATAAATAAGAGAAAAAGACAAACCCAACCAATTCCTTCCAGTAATTTTGCTCTAATATTAATGTAACTCCCTGCAGCTTTTGTGTGCATATTATATATGTTATTAACCACAGTACATCTTTAAAACATATATAATTTTGTCTGCTCACTTTTTTTTAAAACAGCGTTGTATCACAGTTTATTTCCATGTACCTTCATGGTTCCAGGTAAAAGGGAAGTAACAGAGATTCCCTGAGAGAAGACAATGATGTTCCTAAGAAAGACCTAGTGTGAGAGTTCAGGGAACTGCTACACTTTGGATTGGTTTTTTAAAATAATGTAGAATGCTTTGGATTTGTCCTTGCATCATGTAAAGATTTGTCCTTAAAAGTGCAATTTGCCTTTGGACTACAAGCTCTTCAAGGGAAAGGACAGTACTTACATAGCATGTTAAAAATTCAAGTATCAATCTACCCATCTAGGTCAATTAGCTTTTTACTGAGTCAAGGGTTTTACATATGTCATTGAATGAAAGGCCTTATGAAGAAGGTACAGATGAGACTACTGAGGCATAGAGAGATTGAGGCTATTTAGCAGGCAGGCAGAACATCGCAAGCACGTTGGAACACAACACATTTTTCTTGTTTGAAAATATGCACAGACAAAAGAGGGATGGATAGAAAGTTGGTTCAATATAGGATTAAGACCTGGAACAAAAGCATGTGGGCACTGCAGAATCTACTTGAGAGGTCACAGCACCTAAGGGGAAACAACCCTAGACAAGTCACTTAACCTCACTCACCTTAGTTCTCTTGTTGGTAAAATGCAGAACTTATGCAAACTCAATACATGTCAAGAAATATCTGCAAGGCATTGTTTAAAATTGACCCTCCGGATTTTTTTCATGCATGCCTGGTTATTATTTATTAAGATGTACTGGGGCAAGTCTCAAATGGAAGAAAAAATAAAAGGCACATCTGCTAACTGAAGAAGTGGGGTTAAGCGCAATGCAACAGAAACTCTTATACTAATCCAGGAGGACTTTACCTGTCAATCAAATATATATTCATTATTTTTCTTCAAGATTAATAATGATTTGTTAACTGAGTAAGCTGGCAGATGGTAGAGTAATGTGATGAGATCTTGGGACGTCTATGACCAGTTGATGACTGACTGACCAATTTCAAAAGATGCTATGAAGGATCATAAAGTTTAGTTCCATGTGGATTTTGATGATAGTTGCATCTATATTTAAAGCTTTCTGTCACTGGAAGCACTCTTGGTGTTGTCAGACTGTCTATTGGACTGGATGAGCTGCAACTTCTCGCAATTGAATGTCAATAAGACCAAAGCAATTTTGGTTGATTCATAGCACCAGCTTAAGCATATTCACTTGCACAGATTACATTTGACAGATAGTTACCTTCAGCTGAACTCTGTGGTTAGAAGCTTGGGCGTACTCTTGACAGTGAGCTTAGAGTTGATGTCTAATGTTTATTTCATATCCTGTTTTTACCTTCCCTAATACTGCATGTGTAAATCTATATTTAAATATATTCACAGTTGATGTTCTCGTCGGTCCACTTGTTATCTCTGGACAGAATGCTGTAATGTTTCAATTTTATTATTTTAATAAAAATAACTTGCATGCCTCCAGTTTTAATTTCAATAAATCTGATGAGTAATGATTAATTTTAAAGAGTCTTCTTGATGAGCAATTGCAACACTATAATGCAGGAAAATGCCCAAGTGGTGGGAACATTCTTACATCTATAGTAAACTTAAAACCTTCAAAATTTGGTGTGTGATTATGAACACTGAGGAAATATATCCACATTTATTTACCAAATTATTGTTCCTTTATCTTTTTGAAGTTATTTAGGTCCATCAGTTATCTTCAAAGTTTAGGTTTAAAACTATCCATTTCAAGAATACTTAGCCTTTTAAGATGAATATAACTTAAATAACATATTCTAAAATGTTTTAATTGAACAGTAGAATGCATGTAACCCAACATATTATAAAATTTAAAAAGTCATGGCCATTTTTGATTATTTAGATTGGGAAAATAATTAAGATGTGCTTTTATGTTCAAGAAGAGGTGCAATTATGGTATGGATTCATTCATCATTATGGTATTGTATTGTCAACTTTTCAATTATGTTCAATTGTTAAGATGCTAGGTTGGAAATTTAAGGGACATATAGATCTAATAATCTGAGCCTAAATCTCCTGCTCTATACAAATAACACTGCAAAGCTTTGGAATCCCTTTATTTGACTAGGTGAATGGCAGTTGTGTTTGCATCAGCCTAAACCTAGCTTGGAAATCGTGATTTTAAAGCAAACACGTTTTACTTACGCATTACCATATTTTCTAGAATCTACGATTTTAAGACATCAAACAATTCAAATTATGTAGTTATACATTTCACACAGGACAAAAACTCATGCTGAAGTAGGTAAAATATTTTTCAAAATTATTTTCTCTACATTTACTGGCATACTTTCTCTTTCTTACTCTCTTTTAAAACTGACAGTCAATTTTTTTTATTTTTCTCTTTTACTGACAGCTAGTAAATGTACTGGCAGTTCAGAAGCAAGATGTAAATGTAAATCACTATTATTTTGTCCACCTTATACCTGAGCATTAGTGGAAATGCTTGGCTATATTTTAAAATAAAAACTAAATTATTACCAGTGGTTCTGAAGGGAAGATGTATAGAAAAACCATTCTCTGTACATAAAAATGTGTTTGAGGTAAGATTGCATTACATTTAGAAATAGCATACTTTCCTCATTAGGATGTGATTGGTATTTGTGCTGAAGAAAATAGGCTAATTATTTAAGGTGTATATTTACTTTCTGTTTCATTAGCTGTAAATCTTTATAGCATATAAATCTCCTTTAGAAATTAATGGGAAGTATATAAGTGAGGGAAAGAAAGCAGGTTCTGAAGTTAATAAATACCATGCTAAAAATGAGTTTCTACTTAAATATAAAGTTCAAGATTAAAAATTAAAAATTGTTTTATTTTAATTAGAAAAATCTTGCTTAGTTAATTTCTTCTGGAAGAAATATATAAGCAATCATTAAATGTGGAGAATTATATTCTATTGATAAAAAGTATGTTGGGCCAGACTGAACCAACAACATCATAGAAGAACTAATTCCTTACTTCCTTTAAAAAGTGATCTGTCCTGTGTCTACATTGTAAATAACAGCTTAGTTTTTGAAAAAGTGGTAGCATTTATTTATTTACTGCTTAGACAGTATTCACAGTATTTTATTTCATCTTTAAAACTCTTTTTTTTTGTTTTGTTTTGTTCCCACATTATTGTTACACATATGGGAATTGGTAGAGTGGGAAAACTTAGCATTTATAGATTTTTATACTGAAGGATGCGATGATACTAAGCTAGTCACTTTCATCCAAGAAACTTTTCCTCTTTTCACTTATAGTATCTCTTCCAGAAATGGCCCCTTTAGTGCCTTTAATGGTTTTATTCTGCTTCTGTCACTATTTTTAATATTCTTATTCTTACACTGCCATCATATATAACTTTGTGAACATTTGTCATATAAGGTCAAAATTGATTTGCCTTTAAATATAGTAGTTTCCATTTTCTGTCAACTGTTTGAAGAACACCTATTGAGAGGCAAGGAAAGACCTGTGGGACAAGTTACAAAAGGCAAGGATTCCTCACAGAAAAAGCAGCAGGAGCTTACTTGGCAAGAGCTTCAGCAAGTAGTGTCAACAGCTTAGAAGCTGCTATTGGACTGTTGAGTGTTATGCAGATAAATTGTGGCTCTAGCTTGTCCTCCGATGTCACTCTTTGATTTTTCTCTGTTAACACTGCATTTGCATTTGGGTCTGACTGAGAACAAGGACCTGTGCAAATGCCTCATGACATGTGTAGAAAGCTGCTTTTATGTTAAAAGTGATATGTTTTCTTGTTCACTGTGTTCACAATAAAACTTCATCTTCTGAGTCTTGGAATTCCCTTGTGCATTTATAATTTTCCTTCCAAGTCATAATACTCGTATACGAAGAGTGGAAAATTTTCTTTTAAAAAGATCGACCGAACAACAAAAACAGTAAAGTTAGTTGGTTACTAGCAGCAAAAACTGAAAAGCAGTATCACCAAAACACATGCAATTAATGGGTTTCTAGCAAAAGAGGAAATCTGGAAAGAGAAGATTCTTAAGTATTGCTTTAAAGTGAGCACTGAAGGACAGCCGTTAAAACAATCCCAGTTTTTAGAAAAGGTATTATTCCTTGACATTTACTTGTTTTATTCCCTTCTCAATCTGAAGACACATTTTGGACAGACGCTCTTGTCTTACATGAACATTCAATTCATTTGAGAAAATAACAGTTATACTTAAACTCATGAAATGAAATGTACGGAAGTCTGTTGCTTTGTAAGTTTAAATAGCCAGGTAACTTGTTCATGGCAGAATATAGTCAAGTCCTGGGCAAAGACTTTCTTCTCCTCTCCAATAATGCTATTCAAGGGGAAGCTAGTTACTGTGTGACACATGCTTGATTCTCAGGAGGTTTGGACAAAAGAGAGGGTTAGAGGTTCAGGAGAGCCTGACGCTATTCAACTAGATATTTGAGTAGAATTCCCACACCAGAATTTTGCCTTATACCTAATTCAGACAGTGTAATAATGGGGGAAGGGTAGAGAGAGGGAGGGCAGATGGAGACGTCCTTTCAGGTTAAATGTTAAAATAAGGGTCTTCATTTCTGTCTCTGGTGGCACAGAGCATTAAAAACCCTGTGACACATTTTGGAAGTGTTGCTATAAAATAGATTTTAACGTTTGACAATCTATAAAGGGTATTATTGAGTACTTAATAGATTCTGTGTTTGCCTACTGAAATCACTACACAGCTGATATATACCTCATTAATTTGTAAAGCACTTTGGCCCAACTGGAGGCAATGTGCTATATTAAAGCAAAGTCTATATCCCAAATTTTCATGGCTAATAATTACAAAATGTTCAGCATCTGAAGAAAATTATCCAAATGTGAAAATATTGGTCTTGGATGGTTTAACTTGCATGGAATATTTCACACAGAAAAATTTTATCTATATTGAAGACTTGTTTCTTTTCTTTTTTTTTTTATCAGATCAGCTATATCACAGTAAATTGTGGAAATAGAAAATGGAAACTAAATTGTTAAAAATGCATCTGATAGTTTGTTTGTATTGCCAAAATGTCATTGTCCTTGAGGTCCATCACTTTGTAGCTTAGAAAAAACAAATTTAGGTATTTCGAGTGAGAAGTAGTTGATTGTTTTCCTTGTAACCAATTTCCTTATCAAGTTGGTAAGTTTCAGAAGTATTTCCAGTGTTCAGAGTATTTCTTCACTTTTCTATTTTCCATTATATCCTATTACTTCAAAGATGTATAAAGTTCACACATTCTGGATTCTTTATCTCTTTTATTGTTTTCTCCTTCAAACAAAGTAATTAAACCATGTTCTTGAAGTAATTCCTCCTATCTTACTTAAAATCACCTTCATGATCTGTCAGAGTTTTCAAGTTGTTCTGTGGTAAAGTTATTAGGGTTTGAGAAGCTAAATGGTGGAGTTGGTGTTTGAGCTCTTCACAGAAAGCTGAAATAGTATAAACAAAGTCGTCAGAAATTACTATTTTTTTTTTTTTTTTTTTTTTTTCTTATGACGAAGTCTCGCTCTGTCGTCCAGCCTGGAGTGCAGTGGCACGATCTCCGCTCACTGCAAGCTCCACCTCCCAGGTTCACGCCATTCTCCTGCCTCAGCCTCCCGAGTAGCTGGGACTACAGGCGCCCAGCACCACGCCCCACTAATTTTTTGTATTTTTAGTAGAGATGGGGTTTCACCGTGTTAGCCAGGATGGTCTCGATCTCCTGACCTCACGATCCTCCCTCCTCGGCCTCCCAAAGTGCTGGGATTACAGGTGTGACCCAGCGTGCACAGCCTTTTTTTTTTTTTTTTTTTTTTTTTTTTTCCTGAGACCAAGTCTCGCTCTGTTGCCCAGGCTGGAGAGCAGTGGTGTGATCTCGGCTCCCTGCAAGCTCTGCCTCCCAGGTTCACGCCTCAGCCTCGCGAGTAGCTGGGACTACAAGTGCATGCCACCACACCCAGCTAATTTTTTTTTTATTTTCGGTAGAGATGGGGTTTCACCATGTTAGCCAGGATGGTCTCCATCTCCTGACTTCATGATCCAGCCACCTTGGCCTCCCAAAGTGCTGGGATTACAGGCATGAGCCACCGTGCCCAGTCAGAAATTACTATTCTTTTTAATAACTTCTATTTATTGTTTTGTGTTATTCATAATTGCTGTACAATTTATTTCACTAGTAGAACACTATATACAGGACACTGTACAGTGTAGAGGTTTTTGAAGTGACAAAACTATTAACTAGAATCTTGGTCCAAAGGAATTTAGTGGAAGAGATAAGACATAAACACTAATGACTGTAACATTTATGGAATAATAAATAGCTGATGAATGTTGTGATTTCTTCTGATTATGATAGTGCTTCTTGGATTATAAAGAATTTAACCTAGAACATGAGGTTTCAAGACGCGTAGATGGGGAGAAAAGAATTCCAGGTTTGGGACTAGGATGTAGAAAGGCAGAAAGATGAGAATGTTTTTATGATGATTGGCACACAGTGACTGGTCAAGTTTGCCAAGAGCAGGTTTTATGAAAGAGCATAATAAGATGAAACCCTGAAGGAATTTTAGTGTCAGATGATAGAAACTGGAATAAAACTGAGAATACAGTTCAATAATCAAAGGGAACCAAATGAAAGTTTTGAACAAAGAAGGGATCTTATTAAAACAGGCTTTTATTATTTATTTTAAACTGGAGGTAGTTTGGCTCTATCCGTGCCAGCTAAGAGCGACCTTCACCCCAGAATTCTAGTTGGATTATGAAGCAGTTAATCTTACAGGCTCTAATAATTCTGTCACCCTTTGTTGTCATCCTATATCTGTGTCCCTTTGGTTATGTGTCTTCTTCCATATTCTCATACCATTATTTCTCTGTCTTTCATTTCTTTACTTTCATCTTCCACAACAGGACAATATTTTTTTTATTGTTATTATACTTTAAGTTCTAGGGTACATGTGCACAACGTGCAGGTTTGTTACATATGTATACATGTGCCATGTTGGTGTGCTGTACCCATTAACTCGTCATTTACATTAGGTATATCTCCTAATGCTATCTGTCCCCCCTCCCCCCTCCCCACAATAGGACCTGGTGTGTGATGTTCCCCTTCCTGTGTCCAAGTGATCTCATTGTTCTATTCCCACCTATAAGTGAGAACATGCGGTAGTTGGTTTTCTGTTCCTGCCAGTTTGCTGAGAATGATGGTTTCCAGCTTCATCCATGTCCCTACGAAGGACACGAACTCATCTTTTTTTATGGCTGCATAGTATTCCATGGTGTATATATGCCACATTTTCTTAATCCAGTCTGTCACTGATGGACATTTGGGTTGATTCCAAGTCTTTGCTATTGTGAATAGTGCTTCAATAAACATACGTGTGCATGTGTCTTTATAGCAGCATGATTTATAATCCTTTGGGTATATACCCAGTAATGGGATGGCTGGGTCAAATGGTATTTCTAGTTCTAGATCCTTGAGGAATCGCCACACTGTTTTCCACAATGGTTGAACTAGTTTACAGTCCCACCAACAGTGTAAAAGTGTTCCTGTTTCTCCATATCCTCTCCAGCACCTGTTGTTTCCTGATTTTTTAATGATCGCCATTCTAATTGGTGTGAGACAGTATCTTATTGTGGTTTTGATTTGCATTTCTCTGATGGCGAGTGATGAGCACTTTTTCATGTGTCTGTTGGCTGTATGAATGTCTTCTTTTGAGATGTGTCTGTTCATATTCTTTGCCCACTTTTTGTTGGGGTTGTTTGTTTTTTCTCTTGTAAATTTGTTTGAGTTCTTTGTAGGTTCTGGATATTAGCCCTTTGTCAGATGAGTAGATTACAAAAATTTTCTCCCATTCTGTAGGTTGCCTGTTCACTCTGATGATAGTTTCTTTTGCTGTGCAGAAGCTCTTTAGTTTAATTAGATCCCATTTGTCAATTTTGGCTTTTGCTGCCGTTGCTTTTGGTGTTTTAGACATGAAGTCCTTGCCCATGCCTATGTCCTGAATGGTATTGCCTAGGTTTTCTTCTAGGGTTTTTATGGTTTTAGGTCTCACATTTAAGTCTCTAATCCATCTTGAATTAATTTTCATATAAGGAGTAAGGAAAGGATCCAGTTTCAGCTTTCTACTTATGGCTAGCCAATTTTCCCAGCACCATTTATTAAATAGGGAATCCTTTCCCCAAAGATCAGATGGCTGTAGATGTGTGGTATTATTTCTGAGGGCTCTGTTCTGTTCCGTTGGTCTATATCTCTGTTTTGGTACCAGTACCATGCTGTTTTGGTTACTGTAGCCTTGTAGTATAGTTTGAAGTCAGGTAGCGTGATGCCTCCAGCTTTGTTCTTTTGGCTTAGGATTGTCTTGGCAATGTGGAGTCTTTCTGGCCCCATAACAACTTTAAAGCAGTTTTATTTTTATTCTATGGTAGTTTGTAAACATGTCACGTTCTTTAGACCTTCAAGCTCTTTGTCACCAGTTTTACGAAGTCCTTGGCTTACATAAACACTGATTCTTTCCCTTTAGGGACCCCTTTTCTGGCCCTTCCAAGTGAAGAGTGCTCATTCATCCACTCCTTATGCACCTCATTGCTGGGAGCGAGTAGAGATGTAGAGAGTGTATTCTTCTTTTTCTTTTACCTCATATTGGAAAGAGATGTTTCCTTTAAAGCTCATGTTAAGTAGTTGTATACCTTTCTTCAACACCTGCATCATTTTTTGCAACTGCTGACACCTTGGGTACCCCGGCCACCTGCCTGCCAGATACAATGAAAAATTTCACCTCTGACTCATAGTGTTTCTCTGCATCATTAACAGCTTTCAGTTAATGACCATGAAGTTTCACTTTTTCTTTTTTAAATTTTTTATTATACTTTATGTTCTAGGGTACATGTGCACAATGTGCAGGTTTGTTACATATGTATACATGTGCCATGTTGGTGTGCTGTACATTAACTCATCATTTACATTAGGTATATCTCCTAATGCTATACCTCCCACCCCCCCGATTCCCACCCCACGACAGGCCCTGGTGTATGATGTTCCCCACCCTGTGTCCAAGTGTTCTCATTGTTCAGTTCCCATGAATGAGTGAGAACATGCGGTATTTGGTTTTCTGTTCTTGCGATAGTTTGTTGAGAATGATGGTTTTATAGATTCAATGCCATCCCCATTAAACTACCAATGACTCTCTTCACAGAATTGGAAGGTTCACTTTTTCACCTCTTGATAACTTTTGACTACAGAATGAAGTAAAGCTTTTAGGTGCTTATATGGTGTTTGAGTCTGTTGGGTCCCTTCTAGGTTCAGTTTCTTCACTTCTAGCCTAGCCCACAAGGAAAATAGCTTTAGTAGTCTTTTAACCATTTTCTTTTATTTCATTTTTTTCATTCTGTTGCCACCAGACACCTATTCTCAAATCATTCACCTGACTGCCTTCTTAATTCCTGTGTGTAGATTGCAGAATATTACTAAAAACAACAACAACAACAACAAGAACAACAAACCCACAAAAACAGGTATGTGGATTGTGGTCACTAAAAATTAATGATTTCCAACTAGAACTGGACCCGTAGTGCAGCCTTAGGCTAGATTTCAGAGGTGAAGCTGATTCAAAGGGTATGCACAATTTTGGGGGTATATATTGACATACTGTCTTCAGAAAATGTTTGACTAATGCAGACTCTTACCAAAAGAGAATCAGAGTGCCTATTCCCCAAATTATTGTTAATGTAAGGAATTATCTTTTCTCATTTTTTCTAATTTGATGGGCGAAATAGTATGAGTGTATTCTTATTTCATTTAGCATTTCTTCCCCTACCTTGTACTTATCTCACCTTACAAAGGGTTATTAGCTTGCCACATGTATTTCTTGCTTCTGGGTAATAGCTGTGCATTGTTCTCTTATTTTTTAAATACAGGGGTCTGCATTTTTATTGATGACTAAGAAATCTTGATCTATTTAGAAATTATATGTAAAAAATAATTTTAAATTTTTTTATTATACTTTAAGTTATGGGGTACATGTGCCGAACATGCAGGTTTATTACATATGTATAATAAAGAAAGAAAGCATAGGCAGAGAAGAAAAATCACTCTGGACAGAAAACAATAATTTGTTAAAATATTAAAGAATAAAATTTGTATGTAAAAATAATAAATTCTAAAATGACAATTTAAAAATTTATATGTAGGCTGGGTGTGGTGCCTCATGCCGATAGTCCCAGCACTTTGGGAGGCCTATGCGGGAAGATCGTTTGAGTCCAAGATTTCAAGGCCAGGTTGGGCAACATAGCAAGACGTCATCTCTAAAAAAAAAAAAAAAAAAAAAAGAAAGAAAGAAAAAAAGAAAGAAAATAAAATCAGCCAGGCATGGTGGTGCATGCCTGTAGTCCCAGCTACTCAAAAGGCTAAGATGGGAGGATCACTTGAGCCTGGGAGGTCAAGGCTGTGAGCCATGATCGTGCCACTGCACTCCAGCCTAGGCAACAGAGCCAGATCCTATCACAAAACAAACAAACAAACAAATTATATGTGAAAAGAATTATATGTGAAGATAATAAATTTCAGACATAAAATCCTATGTTAACTCCCATAGAAAATTAAGGGAGTTATCACACCTTTGCTTTTAACAATTATTTCTCTTCCCACATTCCAGTTTTTGTTGAAATAAGCAGGGCTTCTTATCCCAGCTTCTTATGGCAAAATAATTACAGTAAAATGATATTTTTATTTCAAGCATTATAATAGCACTTTATAACGTTTTTAAAAATTAATATGATGTTTAAAAGGATTCAATACTCAATGAGTATCCTTTTATAACATACATCTCTAATTTCTTAATTTGAATTGAGCTTTCTATTTGGTGAGAGTATTTCTATATTCTGAAGAGGAACATGGCCAGTGATGTACCTTCTGAATCCTTGCATAGTTGAGCGTATCTTTCTAATGCCTGTACCCATGAACAATGTCTGGATGATGATGGAATTTTTTTCTTATACCCTTTCATTTGTGAGCTTTTAATACATTGCATCGTGTTTCTGAAGAGAAATCTGAGACATGCTTGGGGATTATTTTTCACTGTGGGTGACCCGTTTTTGTGTGTGTGAGTGAGATTCTTATAGGTTTCTTTCTTTATCCTTAAAATCCCAGGACTACCAGCCTATATCTTGGTGTTAATTAATCTTTATTTTCTTGAGAATATGGTAAGCTTTTCTTAGCTGAATATTCAGGTCATATTTTTAATCACTTGATGTTGGTTTCTATTATGTCTTTGAGTTTATATTTTAATTATTTGTTTTCTTCAGGCTTTCATCCTGTGAAATTTAGTGACCAATATAGTTTTATTCCTTTTATATCCAAGATACATAAGAAGTTATATATACTATAATGTCCATTCGTTCATCAACTTATTCTAATTACCCCAAACCCCTTTTTCCAAGGGCTTTGCTTCTTCCGTTCAGACTCTTTATTTGGGTCTTTTCATGGTTCCTTGCTTAACACTATGCACTTTTCATGGCACGCACTTTTCACGGCACACACTTTCCCTGGGAATTCTTACTCACAACCATGACTCCTCATACTATTTTTATAGGCATAATTATAAAACCTGTTAATTTCTAAATTTATATTGCCACAGTGCTGTCAGTGAGCTTTCAAAATTCAAATTCAAGTATGACTTTTCTCAGTTTTAAGATTTTTTTGATTGGAATGGAGACTCTTAATGACTTAGCTCTGACAACTGCTTGGCCTCATGTTCTGTAAGGTCTCCTCTAGGACCTTGCATTCTAGAAACACTGAGCTGTCTAGTCTTTAATTGTATCTATCTTTCTTATGTTGCTACAACTGCACATGTTCTTTACCAAGAATACTCTCCCTTACTATTTATTCCGCTTAATCCTACTTTTTCCTTTCACTCATTTGGCATCAACATTTTCAGGAAGCCTTTTCTTATCTCAAAATCTGAGTAGACATGCACTCAGCCTTTCTATGAAATTATCACGATTTACTCAATATGCTTTATTTGTGTCTATCACTAGACTCTGGAACTTTTAGATCAAGAATTTTACCTTATTTAGTGTTGTTCCCTTCAGAGATAGGCATCATGTTTGAATGTGATCTATTCTCAATAAACAAAGTTTGATTGAATGAGTGATGTCATCATCCAGTATTAGAACAAAGTTGATAGGACAGTTTGTTTAGAAGCTCTTGCAAGAATGCAGTTGACTCATGAACTACAAGGAATTGAATTGCTCAGGTCTGCTTTTATATGAATTTTTTCCAACTAAACACAGATTGAAAATATAGTGCTTGCAGGATGTAAAATCTGACTATGCACAGGGCTGACTTTTTGTATCCTTGGGTTCCACAAGGCCAACTGTGGGACTTGAGTATGATTAGATTTTGGCTATTTGCACCTGGATCCTGGAACCAATCCCTTGAAGACTGTACAGATGAGAGATACTAGTTGATCGAATATGTAGCAGGAGAAAACTGAAAAAAGAAAAGAAATGTATGAGGTAAATTAATGAGAACGCTGAATTTCATTACTAGTTTGGAGATTAGAAGAACGATAACAGTGACTTTAAAATTTGAACAAACTTCTTTATAACATGGCTTACAAGTGGTAGCTAGAAAAAGGAGGCTTTGTTACCTTTGCTTTGTATATTGCAATACATTTCTGATTGTTCCCTTTCCGCTTTCCCCCCTAGTATTGTTGATTACTTTGTCTTTGTAAAAGACTTCATTGTGAAAATTTCTTTCTAAAATGTAAATATTATTTTATCCTTCCTCTCCTTAAATAAAGACTATGCTCACCATTGTTCACACTCCAGAGAATGAAATTTCCTTCCCTTAGCAAGATGTTCAAGATCCTTCAAAATCTGTTAGATGGTGCCTCTATAGCTTCATTGGCCTTGTATGTACTTTGAGCTTTAAGGGCTCCCAAAATCACGTACTTAGATATTAAGTAGGTTTTGCATTACGTATATTTTTTAATTTACTGAAGGCAGATACTTTGTTCACTCATATGTGCTCAGAACAGCAAAATATATCTTATGTAATGTATGTTTAATATAAGTAAATACATAAACAAACAAATATTGAGTTTGGCAAAAGATGATACTGAGAAAAAGCGATACGTGATAGAATGAAAAGCTAAATGTATTTTCTAAATGATGGGTGGACATTTACAACTTTGCTAAATTATGTAATAAATCTTCTCTTTATCCTGAAAACATTATCTTTTCCATGATTAGTAGTTACTTTACAGTCTCTTCCAGGTTATAAAGCTCAGTACTCTAATTAGTTTTAGAAAAACTGTGGCTAAACTTGTGGTTCTGTTTTTTTCTCCCGTATTTTGTCTCACACCGAAGTCAATGATATTTTTTTCTCTTCACAGTAATATTCAGTCTTAGCCTTCCCTGAGCTCTATTACAGCCTGGAAAATAACTGGAATTTCCTTTAAAATAATACATATTTTCTTAACTTTTCATATTAAGTGAAAAACACACAAACACTGGCCTCCTTTCACATTCCCTAGAACTTCTTGTTTTTTCTGTATTGGCATTTCTGATGTCTTTAATTTTTTGTGATTCTGGCTCTGTATTGTGGTGCCTGGACCAGTGTTGCTTCCAAATAAATAGACAGTACTGATAGTAATACTCATGAATATTTTAAGCTACTTGGAAAGAGATATTATTTAGAAGGTGTGTTTTGAATGACCTTCCATTTAACTACAGTGGATTTTATTCTTAGTACCGTCCCAATATCTACCTTCTTGCATCTTCTTTTATGTTGTTTCTAACGCCTTTTGCGGTACCTATCAATTTACTGTCATCTACTGTTTTCATTAAGATTGCTACTTGCTGATCATTAATGAAAAGGTGAAATAAAACTAAATTCCTTATCAATTCTCTCCTTAAGTCAATAAATATCCAGTTTTACATGACGGTGCTTGAATTCAAGTTCATATAAAATATTACTTCAAGTAAGTTTGGGATTTTATATACATATATGGCTCTTTGGCTCAATTATATTTGTCTTATTTACTTTTGTTTTCTGTTCCTTTGTAGTATTCTTTGATAAGCTTGTCCTTTAAAATATATATTCCAACTAAACTCTTCTTAGAGCCTAAATGGTGTAGCCCTCTGGGGAGGGTCGCAAATGTAATTTGTTTGATTGGATACTCAAGCTTTTCAATTGTTTTCTTTTCCTTAGAGAAATAGAACCTTTCTAGCTTTCAGGTCAATTGATGTAATGGTTGGATTCAGATGGAATGACACTTTCTGCCCGTTGTAAGTCTCTAGCTCCTCAGAGAAATCCTTGGGAAATCTGTTGACAACTTGCTGTCATCCAGCTGGTCTGATGGTATAAATGACTAAGACACTGATTCCTGGTAGTGTAAAAGTCTAATGGAACAGTGAAATTTTGAGAAGATCTCAAGTGCATCATGAATAAAGCACTTAAACAGCACTTGTATGTGCTTCTTACAATTTGTTTACTGGGTTTCTGCTCTTTTTTTTTTTTTTTTCTGGAGAAAGAGATTTACAGTTTTAATCTGATTAGACATTAGCAGCTGATTGAAGATGCTATTACTGTGAAGTATAGAAAAGAACACAATGATGATGAAAACTTTTTAAAGGAATCCTTAGAAGAAGAAAGCAGATGAAATTAGGTTGGCAAAGGAAATCACAGTTCAAAGTACACACAGGAGAGAAATGCAGTAGAGGAGAGTACTGAGTTGGTGCTGCACACAGAGAGCTGACAGCCTCCATGGGCAGGGGACATGTGGGTGTGACTGCCAGGGACATGAATTGCAAACAGCATTTGGAGTGACAGTCTGGGTCGGCTTCTCATGCTCTTTCCCATCACCAGGCATCAGCGAGTGGAAAGATTTGACCTTAATTTGGAGCACAGAGTGTGGGCTCTCAGGCCACAAGAAGGCAGGTGGATGGGAAAAGGATGTAGTGGAGTCCCCATGGCAAAAAAATAAGTTGTATTGCGTACCTGCCTTTGCCCCACAATTATCAAATCCAATCTAGGGTGAATAGAAACACATCTGCAGACAGATCCAATGCCCACCTACAAAAAGTTTCAGAAGATGAAAACAGAGATGGAGAAAAAAATTATAAAAAATATATAAAGAATTCTGGTAAAGTTGCCAAAAGAAATGCATCTTCTAGCCAAATGGGCTTTGTTCTATTAGTAGATGTTGAGACTAATGCAGTGAATTGATTACAGCTGATGTTAGTTGTTTGTGTGCATACATGTGTGCATGTTGAGGGGTGGGTGAGGGAAGGAAAAAAAACCCAAATAAATAAGAAATACATTGAGAGAAAAGTAATGCCCAGTGAATTAAAATAGTACAATATAACAAAGTTTTTGAGTGATTATTAAAGCTTGTGTGGGTATTCGGGGGTTCTCTGAGGTGTCAATATGTAAACTGAGATCTGACAGTAAAGACTCAGCTACCTTATATCTCTTCACCCCTACATTTTGTTCTAAGAAAACATTAGAAGTCCTGTGATCTCAGCTTAAGATGAAAACTCGTAGTCATTCAAAGGTGGATTTGTGGAGGGTAGAGGTAAACTACCTTGATTATATTTACATAGAACGGAAGTGACACTAATTTAGAAATGTCCATTGCTATAAGTCTTAGGAGATATAAAGTACCATAGAAAGATCCTAAACAGTATTATGTGACAGAAAATGAATATTACACTTTTAAAAAAATATTAGATGTTATAACTTTAGTCATTCTCACCTTTACCTTTTAAGTATTTCACCATTTAATATCGACCTTTGTTATTGATTTGTTTCTAAATATAACACTGAAAATAGTTTAGGCTCATTATTTTTCTTCTTAAGGAGTAAAATCAGCATGCAAATGTTTCTCCCACCAAGAAATTTTTTTCCTGGACTTCACCTTCTGAGGCATGTCCACCTTTGAGGGAAGCTAAGCCAGGCTTTGCGAAGAGATAACTGTCTGAAGCACACAGCCCCATCAAATTTCTCTCCCTCCTTCCCTCCCTCCTTCCCTCCCTCCTCCTTTCCTCCCTCCTTTTCTCCCTCCCTTCCTTCCTTCCTTCCTTCCTTCCTTCCTTCCTTCCTTCCTTCCTTCCCTTCCTTCCTTCCTTCCTTCCTTCCTTCCTTCCTTCCTTTCTTTCTTTTCTTTCTTTCTTTCTTTCTTTTCTTTCTTTTTCTTTCTTTCTTTCTTTCTTTCTTTCTTTCTTTCTTCCTTTTTCTTGCTTGCTTTTCCTTCCTTCCTTCCTTCCCTACTTCCTCTTTCTCTATTTCTCTCTTTCTCTTTCTTTCTCTCTTCCTTCCTTCCTTCCTTCCTTCCTTCCTTCCTTCCTTCCTTTCTTTCTTTCTTTCTTTCTTTCTTTCTTTCTTTCTTTCTTTCTTTCTTTCTTTCTTTCTTTCTTTCTTTCTTTCTTTCTTTTCTTTCTTTTCTTTCTCTCTTTCTCTCTCTCTATTTCTCTCTCTTTCTTTCTTTTTTCTTTCTTTCTGTTTCATCTCTTTTCCCCTCCCCTCCCCTCTCCTTCTCCCCTTTCCTTCCCTTGCCTTCCCTTACCTTTCTTTCAGCTGCTGCTTACCTGGAGTAACATGGTTTGGGAAGAAACATGTTAGAATTGGACTGAATAAATACAAATGATAAAAAGACAAAATGAATATTATTTTCAATAGTAATTGCCAGTATGACGTTCTTCAGATGATAACAAATATTATTGACTTATGTTTAAATTGATACCACAATCTTATTTTTGTGATTGTGAAGGGAATCAAGGAAACTGTTCACTGAATATTCTGCTTTTGACCCATAAATACCTACTTTTGTATTTAGGGATGATATATTCTTACCTTAAATTAATGACTGTTTTCTACCGTTCTTTTTTGGTGCAAACAAATTAAGTGTGTGCACTTCTCCATGACTGATTGTGCAAAAACTGCTTAGACAATTACTGTCTCTCCAGCTTTTGATCAGAAAGGACTACCTTTAAACAGTGGCCACAATAAAGGTGTTATTCTCAATTCTAGAATTTTTAAAAAATAATAATCCAAATCATATTTCACAATACAGTTCTCTGAAGGAGGTTAAAGAGATTCAGATTTTTTCTTTTGTTTAAAATGGTTCTTCATTTAGTTTTTGAGACATATTTTTAATAAATTTTGCCCAGTACTGTCTACTGGAGCTGAAAAAATCTAAGAAGACACAAAATGGCTGAAGCATAGGTACTTACAGAAAAGTATGCCTTTCTTTTAAGAATATAAAATTAATACATAATTTATTTATTATATAATGGGATGTTCTACCCTTGTTGAAGATTTTAGCCGATGTAACTCATGCACAGTATAAGTGAGCATTCAGCCCTGTTTTGTTTATGTGGCAGGACCATTTCTACAAATTTTACAAATTACTCTTTAGGATCTTTATGACATCCATTGAGTGCTTGCATGAAGTTTAGTTTCTGAACTGTACAAATAAATGATTTTCTATATATCTGTCTACATATTGAGGGCCTGATTGATGGCCCTTCTGACTTGGGGTCAGCAGTGAGTTCATATCTCTTGGAATACTTTGGCTTATTCCCTGGAAGTATAAACAGAAATCCTGTGTTCACTGTTTTCATTATTTTCCTTCAGGCATAATCTGACCTAATAATATGTAACTGTATTACTGTGATTTAAGAGATTTTTTAAAAAACTATAAATGTCTTGAGGAAAAGTGAAAATGGTGGTTTTAAATTTAACACATTTAAATATTCATTTTATGAAAAGAATATTTGAAAGAATAGGGATTTATCCGGATCAATAGAAGGCTTGGAGTAACCTAATCATTTTAAATTTTACTGTTTCTTGTTTTTTTCTGTTTTCCTACCACTTATTCACTGTCCTCTACTATTCTCATACTTTGATAAATCATATTAATCTTTCAAGAGTTGGTTTAGATGAAGCTTCATTCATTTGATAAAGATTAAATTAGTGTCCAGAAGTTGCTAGTGGCAAGCTTACTTTGTTCTACTGTGCTTCACAGACAATGTGTTTTTTATTTTTATTTTATTTTTTTACAAATTGAAGGTTTATGGCAACCTTGTTTCAGGCAAACATGTCATATATCAGTGCTATTTTTCCAACAGCATGTGCTGTTTTGTGTATGTATCACATTTTGGCAATTCTCCCCCAAATTTAAACTTTTTTCCAGTTATTGTAGCTGTTATGGTGATCTGTGATGTTATTATAATTTCAGGGAGTGCCATGAACCACACCAACATATGATGGCAAAGTTAATCAATAAACGTTGTGTGTGTTATGATTTCTCCACCAGCAGAATGTTCTTCTGATTCGCTCCTTCCCCTTGGGCCTCCCTGTTCCCTCAGAACCAACAATATTGCAATTCAATTAGACCAAGGCCACTACAGTGGCCTCTCCGTGTTCATGTGAAAGGAAGAGTAACATTTCTGTCACTTGAAATCAAAAGCTAGAAATGATTAAGCTTAGTGAGGAAAGCATGTAGAAAGTTGACTGGCTGAAAGCTAGTCCTCTTGCTCCAAACAGCCAAGTTGAATGCAAAGGAAAAGTTCTTGAGGGAAAATTAAAGTGCTATTCTAATGACCACAAAAATGATAAAAACAGAAACAGCTTTATTGCTGATGTGGAGAAAATTTGAGTGGTCCACATAGAAGACCAGACCAGCTACAATATTCTCTTAAGCCAAAGTCTAATCCAGACAAGGCCCTAATATTCCATTCTGTGAAGGCTGAGGGAAGTGAGGAAGCTACAGAAGAAAAGCTGGAAGCTAGCAGAGATTGGTTCACAAGGTTTAAGGAAGAAAGTAGTTTCCATAACATAAAACTGCAAGGTTGAAACAGCAAGTGCTGTTGTAGAAGTCGCAAGTTATCCAGAAGATCTAGATAAGATCACGATGAAGGTGGCTACACTAAACAACATTATTTCTATGTGGATGAAAAGGCCTTCTCTTGGAAGAAAACACTATCTAGGACTTTCATAGCTAGAGAAGAGAAATCGATGCCTAGTTTCAAAGCTCCAAAAATAAGACTGAGTCTCTTGTTAGGAGCTAATGCAGTTGGTAGCTTTACTGCACAGGTGGTACGTGCCCTAACCCCCATGTTGTTCAAGGGTCAATGGTTTATAGAAGTAATATAGAAGTGTGTGCATCAAATCTAATCTATCTAGTAGTATCTATTTATATTCATATTCCCTATATATCCATATTCCCTACAGCTAACCACTGAGGGGAGAGAGTGGGCCTGGGAGCAGTAACACTGAAATAGCATGAATCTACTTAGCACTGAATCTCTGTTCCTAAAGACCATTCATCTCTTAGGGGAACCAGGATTTCTTGGAGAAATAGCTGATTCCAGGGCTGTGGTGGGGAAGTACAAAATGAGCCTAGAACATCTTGTGTCATAAAGTAAGAAGATACTCAAAGAACTATTAGAACATGTCAATATGACCCAGAATGCAGCTGTATGGGGTCTATACTGTCCAAACCTGGAACAACTTGAGCATTGAAATACATATTGAGAGTAATGAATTATACCCCGCTGAATAAAATAGAGACTCATGAGTCTATACAGATAAAAATAAGCATATGCATGCATTGAATTTTTAATAAGCAATAGGGTATTTATACAGTCTCGAAGTATCTGCTCACAAAATGTTTGCTAATTGCAAAGGGGAAAATTGTATTTTTACAGTGTGGAAGCCTGGCAGATATATTAATGCAAATGATTGAAGTTAACATCATTGGTAATGGAACAAATAGAAATGATGTAAGGCATGATAAGATATAATATAATCACTGTATCACCTGAATTTAATCACCAGGAAAAATTAGACAAACCCAAGTTAAGAGGCAATCTACAAAATAACTGGGTGGTCCTCTTTAATAGTATTAAGATCAGAAAAGCCAAAGAAAGATTGAGGAACTCTTTCAGATCAAAAGAAACCTTAGAGTCATGACAACTAAAGGCAACATGTGATTTGGGGCTACAGATGTTTTTTCTATAAAAGACATTTTTGGGGTCATTGACAAAACTTGAATGGACTTTAAAGATAAAATGGTAGCGGTGTACCAATAACTTTGATGTTTACATCATGCTTATGTAAAAGAATGTCTTTTTGTAGCAAATACACACTGCAGTATTCAGGGGGAATGTGTCAGTAAGTCAAAATTTTAATCTCAAGTGGGTCAGAAAAAAATTCTTTGTACTATTCTTGTGACTTTCCTGTAGTTATTTTTTAAAGTAATAAAAAACAGAAACTACTGATTGAGCTGCATTACAGATGGAATGGGAAAAGAGAAAATGGACAGAGGAAGTACAAACAACTCATTTGAGGAAGACCTCAATAGAGAGAAGAAGAGTAACAGGGAGATATTTGGTGGAGGAGACTTCCAAGATATTTTCATATTCTCATCTTTGTTTGTAAACACTTTATTCATATTCATTTATTATATTGCCTCCTTTCATTGAAAGTATTTTATATGCCCATTTCTATTACAGATTGCAAGTTCCTTGAAGAAAAGGTCTGTGTTTTATATACCCCTTATGTGTACTAGCATCACACTTAGCATATCATAATGTGCCTGTCTGATACTCAAACAACAGGATCATTTTCAAACAAGTGATTGGATTTTAGTGAGAGTATGAAGAGCAGTTTTCTTTATAAACATGGGAGACAAAAGAGGTCGACTCACTTTTAAGGAGAGGACATTGTAGTTATAACAAGTAACTTCTAGATCATTGGGATGTAACATACTTAAAAAGTTTTCTAAGGTATTCTACAGCTAACTTGATAATCTTTTGGAAATCATCTGTTCTCCATGGGTAAAATAGAAAAAGGCACAATGATATACTGAAATAATTAAGGGTATCTAATATTGTGATCAAGTATGCACCAAAAGCTTTCTTAAATGTAGAATTGTGCATGACACATCTTTAAGCAGTATCTAGAAAAAACCGGCTGGAACTCTCCCTATTCCTTAGGAATTCAATAAATCAGACTGTTGGCAGATTTTCTATCATGTATATGTGTAAATTAATAGTTTTTTTTTTTTTTTTTTTTTTTTTTTTTTTTTTTTTTTTTTTGGCAGTAGAGAGAAGAGAGTAATTTAAATGTGTAGGAAGAAGAGGCCGTGAGAGTTTCACATCCAGTCAAGACAGGACAAAAAAAAAATCTACTTGTATTCCTATGTTAAATTTTTAGAGATCAATTAAATGGGGACTTGTTTGTTGGAGGTTGCAGTATATGAAGAGCTTTAATAGAGGTCAGGGGAGAACAGCAAATCTGGAGAATCACACGCAGGGTGCAAATGTAATACACTTAGGCTTTTCCTTTAGATCGCTTCAAGAGCCTGGCTTGTCTTGTCTGAGTTACTCAGAGAGGAAAAAAGGAAAGTGAGTGTATATGTTGGCTTGGGGTGTGTGAAGGTGTGGGAATGGAGAGAAGGGGACAGAGGAAAAAGTGTTGAAATAAAACACCAAGAGCTCATGGAAAACACAAAGCCGAAACAAAACCAAGAAAAAATCTTTGAGCGGTATATCAGCAGTTACTCAGTCAATCAAACTAGTAGCAGGAACACATACACATTCCAAACACTACAAATGTTTGTGGGCCACCCACCTGGTTAATTTCTGCCAAAGCAACTATCCCTGAATAATGTCCTCAAGTACTTATTCATATTGTTTGTATAAACATCACTCAATAGAGAATATTTAATAAACTGGAGCATTTATAATTATATAAAAATTCATGTCAGTAAACAAGGCCACTCTGAAAAGCATGTGAAGAATCACACTATGACACATTTTGTTAGAAAATGGTGCCTTTTCTTTATTGCTTAGAGTTGTAACATCACGTAGTTCGTGATGTTTTCAGAGTATCAATTAGCCAATCAATCAGTTAGTGTTTATTAAGCTCCTGTCCAGCATATAAAGCATGCTCATCAAATTTGCAAATGACATAAATCTTAGAGGGATAGTAAATGCACTGCATGACAGATATAGCATCCAAAAAGATTTTGACAGCTCAGAGCAATGGGCTGAATCTAATAAGATGAAATATAACATAGATAAATATAAATGCCAACCCTTGGGTCCACAAAGCCAACTGTATATGTATAGAATGGGGTAGATGTGAGTTAGCAGTTGATGTAAGTAAGAAAAAAAAAAAAGACAGTGTTTTAGTTAACAGTCAGCTCAACTTAATTTATCAGTTTTAGCTGCATGATGTCATTGCCAAAAATCTAACCTGCAATTTTGAATTGTATTAATATGACAATCCTGTACCAGTTTGACAGGTCAGACCACATCTAGAGATTGTAGTATTTCTGGAGCCACGTTTTAAGAAGAGAGACACTAAAAACTATGTCATATTTAGAACATCACAGAAACTAAACACATTTATCTTGAAGAAGACTTAGGAGAGGAATGACAACCTTCTTTACGTTTATGTAAGCTCTCACGTGGAAAAGTGATTAAATTTGTTTGGTGTAGTCTCAATAACTAGAACTGGAACTTATGAACTGAAGTTATAAGGAGATACCTTTGGGTTCAATCATTTATAATAATTACATATAATAGTAAAAGCTGTTCAAAGAGAAAGGCATTCCCAAAATCTGCAGAGGCGGAATACTAGAATAGTTTAGCCTGAGTGTCCTCCTTTGTAATGTGGGGACAACACCATTGTGAAGCAGCGATCTGGGAAGGCAGTGCCATGATACAGGGAAAATGTTCAGCACAATGAGGGGCACGTGTTAAGTGATTATAGCACACAGGGGATGTCACCTTTCCTATTGTGGGAGGTGTTGACATCAATCCTGAATCATCACTGGGTAGAGGTATAGAAGAGATGCTAAATGGATGGATTTAACAAACTAAATGACTATTACTTCAAAACCCTAACTGGCTGTAACTTGTTAATTAAATTAGCTGTTTAAAACTGTCTCTGAAACCACTAGTCACCCTTCTATAGCACCTTAATTTTTTTTTTTTTTTTTTTTTTGAGACAGTCTTGCTCTGTCGTACAGTCTGGAGTTCAGTGGCTCCATTTCGGCTCACTACAACCTCAGCCTCCCGTGTTTAACCAATTCTCTGCTGCAGCCTCCCAAGTAGCTGGTATTACAAGCTCGTGCCACCACACCCAGCTAATTTTTGTATTTTTAGTAGAGACGGGGTTTCACCATCTTGGCCAGGCTGATTTTGGACTCTTTTACCTACCTCGTGATCCACCCACCTTGGCCTCCCAAACTACTGGGAATACAGGGGTGAATCACTGAGCTAAGCTTTTTTTTTTTTTTTTTTTTTTTTTTTTTTTTTTTTTTTTTTGACAGTCTCAGCCTGTGGCCCAGGCTGGAGTGCAGTGGCGCGATCTCGGCTCACTGCAAGCTCCACCTCCTTGGTTCAAGCAATTCTCCTGCCTCGGCCTCCCAAGTAGCTGTAATTACAGGAATGCGTCATCACACCTGGCTAATTTTTTTTTGCATTTTTAGTAGAGATGGAGTTTCGCCATGTTGGCCAGGCTGGTCTAGAACGTTTCACCTCAAGTGATCCGCCCACCTCGGCTTCGCAGAGTGCTGGGATTACAGGCGCGTACCATTGTGCCAGGCCAAATGTTTGTTTTCCATCGTCTGTGCTTCTTTTTAATTATATTTAAAATGGAGAAAAAAAAAAAAAAACCCTGTCTTAGGTAACTATAAAGTTAAAAAGAATGAATATGCATACATATTTTAGAACAATGGCTGACATAGTAGCTTTTTTTTCTTGTTTCTTCTTTTTTTTTTTTTTTTTTTTTTTTTGGTGGAGTCTCACTCTGTCACCCTGTCACCCAGGCTGGAGTGCGATGGCGCCATCTTGGCTCACTGCAACCTCTGCCTCCCGGGTTCAAGAGATTCTCCTGCCTTAGCCTCCCGAGTACCTGGGACTACAGGCGTGTGCCGCCACACCGGGCTACTTTTTTTTTTTTTTTTTTTTTTTTTTTTTACTAGAGATGGTGTTTCACTATGTTGACGGTCTCAAACTCCTGACCTCATGATCTGCCTGCCTCGGCCTCCCAAAGTTCTCGGATTAGAGGTGTGAGCCACCGTGCCTGGCTCATACTAGCTTTTTAATATGTTAGCTACTTTTACAATGTCAAAGTAAGTGGCAAAGAATTATTGGAGAATAGAGGACTTGAGATGTGTGTTTTGAAAAATACTAAAAATTTAGTTAAGTGCCTATATGGAAATAGCTTGAACACATCATGAGATTAAATGATGTGTGATCATCAGACAGTGAGGAAACTTTACCAATTAGATTGGAGGTTGGCTGTTGGTGAAGGTTAGAAATAAATTGGGTGAGATGAGTGAGGAAAAACTCAGAAGGCCTTAGGTTTAGGATGGTAACCAATTGGATGGGACGTGTGGGGATTCCACGTGTTCTTAGGTAGGGGAATACAACATACATGTGATATTTTAAAATAAACTTATAGAGTTTTCAGGATACATTGCCTTACTTTAGCTTAAAAATTATGGATGGAATAGTGGAATCTTTTTATGCAAATCTTTCTTTCACTTAGAAATAGAAATTTCTATTTCAGGGCAATTTCTATTTCAGAAAGTCCAAGACTTTTCTCCTCCATAAAGTTTTCTCTTCTGATTCATATCACAGTGGTTTTTCTTTTTTGTTTGAATTTCTTAGCATTCAAAATCATGTTCCTTATATTCGTATCATCCATCATGATCTTTTGAGGGTAAATTTAAATTTAAGATATGTTGTCAAATCACTTCATGTTAATCTATTAGAAAGATGTTATTCTGAATGCACAAAATGGTTTTGCTTTAAATGAGGCCCTCCAAATTAATAAAACTGCTCTTCCTGGGAAGCTTCTAAGTTGGTTCTGGGAAAGCAAGTTACAGAGAGAAAGTCCAAAAATATGTTATATACCACACATATTAACAAATTAAGACATAATTTCTCAAAGCAACTCCTTGGAAAAGATAATCCTTCTTGACTGCATTAAGATTCAGTATTTAAGTTAGAAACAATCATCATCATTTATTGTGATGCAAACACTATCTAGTATATTAAAATGTATTCTGTTGTTATCATACATACAAGTTCCTTGAGAGAAAGGATGACAACTTAACTTTTGTTGGTGTAGGTCATAGGGCCAATGTGGGTACTGAGTTGATGCTTTATGAATTCAATTTAAATTAGAAGAATGTAGGCAATGGGAATACCATTTATCCGGTAAGATATTCAGCACAGGTACTCTGTCTCTCTATTTCTCAGCCCGAGTCAGCAGTTTCTTTCAGTTTTGATGGCCAGCAGGAGTAAAATGGCAGCAAAGATTTGGCATTTCAATGGAACATGTGATTGTGGAAAATTACTCTAGTCTAGGTGGACTTGATTCTATTTTCCCCTTGGTAGCTACTGAGTTATTATGTAACTTTCTGGACTTTTGAATTATATTTCTCACTAATCAAACATGCAAATGGGAGGATAGTGTCAAGAATTCTACTTAAAAAAAAAATCTAGTGTACTCTTATACTCAAAGGGATGAGTATGATCTGTTACAGGGACACAAATATGACCAAAAAAGTGGTTAAAATAAAATATGAAACTGAAGAGAATGAAGATTTGAGCACGACCTTCTCCGTATCTTCTTTCCAAAGTGTTTTTGGATCTCTTATGAAGGGGATTTAAAGACTTTTCTACAACTGCTACTGGTTTTGTCAATTCATTCATTCAAGACACATCAATAAACATGCACAAGCTCCTCTTATGCTCATAGGGCTAGAGAATGAGATAGGTGCGAAGTTTATTGTAGCAAAAGGCTTTCTTTTCACAAATCAGAAATTCCATTGTATGTATTCCCTTAAATAACTAGCAAGGGGACCATCAGGATGAGCTATTGCAAAAATCCACCTCAGTCTTTACAGCTTCAGGGTGATGGGGCCCCAGATCAGAATTGTAAAGTAGTTTAGAGAATCTTGGAACATAAAACATGGTGCAGAAAAACCAAAGAAGATTTAATCTTATGTATGGAAAGGTGGTTGGTAGGGGAGGGGGCAATGGAAGAGAGTGGCTTGGGATCATCATTAATCATTATTTAAGTACCTACAAAGTGAAAATATCCTTCTGGAATTCACTGCAAGTGACACTGAATTCTTCTACTAAGCAAATATGCGATGAGTTGATAAAAAAGAAGGTCCTGAACTCTTGACAACAGATATAATACGGTGAATACAGAAAATCAAAAACATGCTTTCTATCTGACTCAAAATAAAGGTGCACTTAAACTTGTAAAAGACAACATTTTTATTTGAATGATATGACAGAACTGTCACAGGAGTGTTACCTGCTATAAAGAAAGCCTAAGAATTATTACCTTTATTAGACCAGTGACACTGAGCTTTAGCCATACATTTCTAACTTCTGTCCCTCTACAGAGACAATTTTCTTTTCTTAAATAAACTGTCATGCTAGTGTTAATATATTGTTGGCTCTCTCATGCTCTGAGAATACTGCTGATATAAAACATGTATATGTTAGATTGGTAATAGTATCTTTAGTGTAGCTGACTAGAACAAATGTGTTTCCCTCATGGCTGTGCTAATGTGATAAAGGAAAATTGGCTGTTCATCAGCTTTTGGCTGGGTAAAGACAGTAGAGATGGAACCACATTCTTTTTTATGCATTAATACCACCGAGAACTTTTCACTAGTTATATTTCATGTGCCTGCATGTTGTGCAAAGATGTTGTAAAACATGAGATAATGCTACAAATAACAAAGTAGAAAAGCCTGTATCTTTTATAATGATAACAGTCAAACACCAAATGACAGTAACAGGCTGTAAAAAATGGGATGCAAAAAAAAAAAAAAAAAAATGCAGCCCCACTACCCAACAAAGCGGAATATATCCAGGCCCTTGAGGACTTGGCATATGATTTGAGGTATATTAAAGCTTTGTTTTAAAATTAAATCAAATGCAACACTAGATCAATGGATTTAAGAAAGAACATGGTTTAAATGAAAGTAGGGTAGTTAGAATGGAGAAAAGCCATTTTGGGTAACTTTTTGAAAAAATCAATATTACCAAGTAATTATTGTATTAACTTCCTGGTTTTTTATTTTCTTTTGTTTTGTTTGTTCGGGGGCATGTTGAAAAAGATTTTTAAGGCAATAGTTCACATAATGATTTTAAGATGTTTGAGAATAAATGTTTATCTTCATTAATTATTGCAAGTCTTTTTAACATAAAAGCATTAAAAGTATAAGTAGTTTCAGGCTCACAGCAACACTGAGTGGGAAGTACAGAGATCTCCCAAACATGCTGTACCCCCACGTACCCAGTCTCCCCCTCTATTAAAGCCCTGCACCAGAGTGGCGATATATTTGTTAAAATTGCTGGACCTACACTGATACATCATTATCACTCAAAGTCCATAGCAGAATAGCATGTTGAATGGTTTGCTATCATTTTAATTAAAATGTTAGCATCCAACCTTTCCATTGCATGACCTTAAATCTCACTCTCTCCTCCCCATCTCAACCCCTCCCCTTTCCAAACCCTTTTAGTTGCCATTTCAGCTCCTTCACTAATTAGAGTACCAATTATTCCTTTTGCATTTAAGCCAAAAGCACTTGAACAAAAAGACTATTTGCAGAGGTAAAGTTGATGTCCAAACAGCGGATTAGTTTATTTAGAAGTGTATGCAATTAAAGATTTTGTGCAGGTATCTATGGGTGTTTTGCATAAAAGTTTGATAGAATTGGCTATTCCGGGCTCCTGTCATATAAACAAAAATCCCACAGTTTTTTAATCATGTAATCCAAGAGTTACCAAACTACAACCTGTGGGTCAAATTGGCTGGCCACCTGTTTTTATAAATAAAGTTTTATTTAGACACAGCCATGCTCATTTGTTTATATATTGTCTGAGGATGCTTTTGCATTACAGCATTAGAGTTGGGCAGTTGTGACAGCAACCATTTGGCCCACAGAACCAAATCATTTGACTTGCAGAGAAAAAAACATTCTCTAGCTATTTACAGAAAAAAAAAATGCTAATCCCTAATATATGCAGTTATTAGGCTACTTGCTTGATTGATTAGTCTAGAATGTGACTGGCAAATTTTTGTTATCCTACATTGGGAAAGTAGACCTGAAAATCACCAACCGGATACCAATACCCAAGACAGTAAATTCAAGAAATATTTGATCCCAGTAGCTTGAATTATATCCACATATAATTCTTTGTTGTTATATGTGGTTTTAATTATTTCTCCCCCTTGTACTCATTTTGCTTTATTTCCAAATATAGCCATAACAAATTTAATTTGTGTATAAAGAAGTAACATATCCTCAAAAACCCTGTAAAAGCATGGCAATCAGAGCTGTTATATGTATTGGACAAACTATTATGTACACCTGTGAGCACCCTGGGCGATATCATCACAGCACGAAATGACACTATGTAGGTTTATATCTAGATAAACACATGGAGATATCATTGAGCTATTAAAATAGTGTTTTCAGTCTTCCCAACTGAACAAAGTAAAGAAGAAAGAAAGTTACTTAAGAAAAACTGCTGAAATGTGTTTATTGTAAAATAAAAGTTTATGCACTTAAAATAATAACGGTAGTAATTTCTTACAGGTGCATCAGACAAAAATCAGCTTCTTTATCAATGGCGTGGAGAAGGATCATACACCGTTCGATGCAAGAACTCTAAGTGGTTCAATTACAGATTTTGCATCTGGTACTGTGCAAATAGGACAGAGTTTAAATGGTAAGTTTCCGACTTCAGAATGTTATTTATTTCATTCAATTACATTGTTCTTAAAAATGCGTCAAACAAATAATATTTTAAAATATCTACATGTATTCATCTTCTAAGGCTACTGAACAAATTACCACCAACTGGGTGGCAGATTAATAAAATTAAAACTTATTTTTTCACAGTTCTGGAAGCTGAAAGTCAGAAATTAAGGGTTCAGTGGTGTTGGTTCCTTCTGGAGGCTGTGAGGGCAAATCCATTCCATGTCTCCCTCTTCGTGGTGGCTGCTGGCAATCCTTAGTGTTGCTTTACTTGCTGCTTCCCAACTGCAATCTTTGCCTCAGCCTTCATGTGGCCCTCTCCTCTGAATCTTCTCCCCTTTACCTCTGTTATAAGGACACTTGTCATTGGATTTAGGGCCCACTCACAGTCAGGAGGATCTCACCCTGAGTTCCTTAATTATACTTGCAAAGACTCTTTTTCCAAATTAAGGTCACAGTTACAGGTTCCAGGTGGATAATAGATCTTTTGGGTCTACTATTTAACTTTCTACATTTGGGAAGCTTTCAAATAGAAACTTCTTTATTCTGATTAGTTTTTAAGTAATTTCAACGTGTAATAAATTATATTTCCTCTCTGTCTCTCTTTTTTGATGGGTTTACATTTTAATGTACAGCATTGTTAAAGTAGGACTACAAAGTATTAGATGAAACCTGAGAAATAGTATTAATATGTAATTAACTGGACTAATGTTTACATTTATTACATTAAAAATGAGCCATATAGTTTAAGAAGATATCATATACTATATATTGAATAAAACCAGAAGTTGAAATAAGAAATTATCTTGAAATACCTAGTACAATGGTCTTTAAAATGCCTACATATTAAAATAAAAATATTATTTTATATTATTATATAATATATGCTCATTATAAAAAAATCTAAACAATATGGAACTCTGTGAAATAAAAAGTATTTTTCATATTTCTATCTTCAGAGATAGATATAGTTGAACTTTTTTATACTCCTCCAGATTTTTAGTACATTTTTAGCTAGAGATATAGTTATAAATATATTTTTCCAAAAATAAAATTACAATACATATGCTTTCTCTGAGCCCTCTAAAAATAAATACTTCTCCTTCAAATGTTATAAACAACATTCCATGTCAATGTATCTTCTCATTTAGATATATGTTCTCATTTAAGATGGCTGCATTGTGTGCAATTGTATAGTTGCTATCCATATTTCTTCAGTTCCTGTAGTGAACATTTAGGGTTTTTTTAATGTTTCAGTATAATTAGCAGTTATTTTATAGAAAATATTATATATATCTACATATGTGTATATATCTGTGTCTATATCTACGTTTCTATTTATATATATCAACTAACAACCTATCAATCATATACATAGACATATACATACATACATATGTATTTGAGCAGTTACCTGATTGCACAGTTCCTTAATACTCTATACATTGGTGCCAACCTGCGTGAGTTCATATCCCATTTCCTCACTTACTAGCTATATGGCTGGCAAGGTATTTTAATGTCTCTGAAGTGTAGTCACCCTGACTTTAAAATGATGGTGATGATAATATTGATACTCCATAGAGCCAATGTAAGGATCAAATGAAGCAATGCCATATAAAACATTACTGTGTTTCAAGCACCTGCCATGTAGTAGATACTCAATATTTATTTGTTAAATGAATGAATGAATGAAGTGCTAAGCACAATGCCTGTATATAAACTATATTTTCTCTCTCGGGCATAGGGCTGGATTTTAATGTACAGCATTGTTAAAGTAGGACTTGATACAGTATTAGGTGAAAACTGAGAAATAATATTAACATATAATTAACTGGACTATGTAGTTTATATTTTCTCACACTAAAAATTTGCCATGTAATTTAAGAAGATAACATATATTCTATATATTGAAAAAAACCAAGAATGTGTACTAAACTATATTAGTAAATAATAAGATTATTATTATTTTTATTATTATTATTATTTTGAGATGGAGTTTCGCTCGTCCCCCAGGCTGGAGTGCAGTGGTACAATCTTGGCTCACTGCAACCTCTGCCTCCCAGGTTCAAGCGATTCGCCTGCCTCAGCATCCTGAGTAGCTGGGATTACAAGTGTGTGCCACCACACCTAACTTTTGTATTTTTAGTAGAGATGGGGTTTCACCATGTTGGCCAGTCTGGTCTGGAACTCCTGGCCTCAGATGATCCACCCACCTTGGCTTCCCAAAATGCTGGGATTACAGGCGTAAGCCACCACACCTAGGCGTAAATAATACTATTATTATTATTAATGTTATTATAATTATTTCCCTAAAATAGAAATAATTACATAGAGATTGAATGGCTGGGTTGAAGTACATGGTCATTTTATATTTTAATACATATTACAGAGATTGCTCTAATGCATAACAACAGGCTACCTCCAGAAAGGCTGTGAAAATTTATAACCTCATTAAAATATATAGCCAAGTACTTGTTTCCTTAAACTCTAACCTTACAAATTATCCAAATTATCCACTTTTTTTTCACCCATGCCATTCCTCTAAGTGAAAAATATTGTTGAATATTGACTTAGAATTATTTGGCCATTAATGAGTTTGAGTAGCTTTTTACATATGTCTTGATCATTTGCATTTCATTTGTGAATTCCTTATTCATACAATGTGTCCATATTTATACTCTATAATTCCTTATTTATTTATAAAAACTAATTTATGTTAAGAATGTTATGCTGTATGTGTTTTCTTCAGTTTTTAGATGGCTTATGAACTTTGTGGTCTAGACATTTTAAAGTAATCTTTTAAGATTTAAGCAAAACAAAACATGTATGCAAGATAGTGCATAAATATTAAAGGTATAGCTTGATGAGTTTTTAATATTTATGTACACCTGTGTAATTCTAATTTGGAAAAAGTTGTAGAACATTTCCAGAATCTCAGAGTCCCCTAATGAACATCCACTATAAAGGTAAAAACAGAATAGCATCAATGTAGCCCTCTATAACTAGAGATTAATGTTGCCTATTCTTGAACTAACATACAAATAAAATCATGAAGTAGGTACTCTTTTGTGTTCTTTTTGCTTAACACTATGCCAATGAGATTTTTCCATAGTGTATGCAGTTATATTTTTAGCTTTAGGAAATACTTCTGAAAAGTTTTCCAAAGTGGGTGACCCAACAAGCAATATTTGAGGATTTCAGTTGTTCCACATCCTTACCAACTCTTAGTATTGCCAGATGTTATCATTCTTTGTCATTCTGGTAGCCAGGTAGTGCCTTTCCTGATCATTAGTGATACTCAGATCTTTTCATGGGCTTATTTGCCAAGTGAATATGCTTTTTTGTGAAGCCTTCTGCCAATATTTAATTGGACAATTTGTGTTTTTCTTAATAATTTATTGGAGGTTTTCAATATTTTGAATATGAGTTCTTTGACAAATACATGATAGCAAATACGTTCTTCTGGGCTAAGGCTTATAGTCTCATTCTCTTGATAGTATTTGTTGATAAGCAGAGCTTCTTAATTTTAATGAGTCTAATTTAGTCATTGTTCTATACTTAATACTTCTTGTGTTCTGTTTAGACTATTTTTGCAAACTCTGATATCTTGAAGATATTCTCCTACAGTTTATTCAGGAAGCTTTATTTTTTTACTTTTCAAATTTTGGTTTATGTTCTATCTGGAATAGATTTTTTGAGATTATATAAAGTAGGGATCAAATTTTTTTCCCACCTGTATGCATAATTAACCTAGAAAACCTTGTTTCTTGAAACAAATCATTGTTTCTACCATTCTGCAGTGGTAACATCATGAATCAGGTATCTGTACATGTGAAGATGGATTTGTTTCTGAACTTTCTTTTCTGCCCCAATGATCTGTCTGTCTGGCTATAATTGGATCAAAATATTTAGTTTTAATTACTGTAGCTTCACACATGTCTTCATATCTAGTAGTTCTCCACCTTTTTTTCTTTTTTAAGATTGCCTTGGCTATTATATATGAATTTTAGAAACAGTTTTTCAATTTTCATTTAAAAATTCTGTTAGATTTAAATTACTAAGTTGCATTTGGGAGAATGGACATCTAGACAATATCAAGTATCCAGCCCATAAATGTAATATATTCCTTGATTTCTCCCAGCAATGTTTTAAGTTTTCTGTATAGAGGTCTCACTCTTATTTGTTAAACTTGTTCAAACACATTCATTGGTTTTACTTTTTAATAGACTGTATTTTTTAGAGCAATTTTAGAGTCACAGAAAAATTGAGTAGAAAGTGTAGAGAGTTCCAGTATTCTCTCTGCTCCTACACATGCACAGCCTTCCCGGTTGTCAGTATCCCTCACCAGAGCAGTTTATGGTATATTTGTTACAATTGATGAACCTACATTGACACATCATTATCACTCACAGTCCATAGTTTACATTAGAGTTCACTCTTGGTGTTGTACAATGACAAGTATTCACTACTCCAGTATCCTCCAGAGTAGTTTCACTCCCTAAAAATCACTGATCTTTTCACTGTCTCTGTATTTTCACCTTTTCCAGAATATCATATAGTTGGAATAAAAAATAATGTAAATAATATAGCCTCAGATTGGCTTGTTTCACTGAGTATTATGCATGTAAGATTTCTCCATGTCTTTTCATGGCTTGGTGGTTCATTTCTTCTTAGTACTAAATAATATTCAATGGTTAGATATAGTATAGTTGATTTATTCATTCACCTACTGAAGGACATCTTGGTTGCTTCCAAGTTTTGGCAATTATGAGTAAAGTTGCTATAAACATCAGTGTGTAGGTTTTTGTGTGAACATAAGTTTTCAACTTATAAATACCAAAGAGCGCAATTACTGGATCGTATGGTAAGATATGTTTAGTTTTGTAAGAAACTGTAAAATTGTCTTCCAAAATGACTATATCATTTTACATTCCCATCAGCAGTGAAAGAGAGTTCCTGTTGCCCCACATCCTCACCAGCATCTGGTATTGTCAGTGTTGTGGCTTTTTGGCCTGTTGGTTTTCATGCAGTTATACTTAGTATTGTTTTTGAACTTCATTTTCTAATTTTGTTACTATTACATTAAAATATAATCAGTTTTTATATTTACCTGTGTTCAGTGACCTTGTCAAACTCATTATTAATTCTAATAGGTACACAGTCCTATCATTTGAACATATCCGGAACTCAATTCTTTTTGAATGTTTGTAATACATGTATGTATTGGACATGCCATAAATACCTCCTATAGATATTTTTATCTGATGCACTTATTAATTCCAAAATAATATAAAATGTTAGTTTTGTTTTTCCCTATGGCCTGAGTTATTAGACCAATGTCTAGTTTTAAAAAAGAAGGTATATATTTTTGATATTCAAAACACTGTGGTTAAATTGCCAAGCTCTGGTTTAAATATAACCCAGGTGTGATTCTTTGATCAAAATATTTACTCTTTTTAAGTCTGGTTTCTAATCTATGAAATGATGTTTTAATATGTAATTCATAGGAATCTTATAAGAATTATGTGAGATGTTGTATGTTTAGAACATATTGCTTGTTGTATAGTAAATGTGCATTAAGTGGTAACTATTTTTAAACTCTTTGAACATCTATTTTCTTATTGTGAAACAATAAGATAACACTATCTTTCCATATGATTGTTGTACCAATCAAAAGAGAAAATATGAAGACTCTATTACTTTAGTTTGTGTATGCTCTTAGATCAAGCTAAACGTATGTGAAGAAGCAATATTTTAAGGAACTTATATATTTAGGAACTTGGTTTGAGTAATTAGTATATTGTATAATTTTATGAAATAGTCTGTGTGCAGAATTTTTAAATAACACATTAAATCTTGTGAGCCTTATTTCAATATTTAATCCCCATTAGTACTTCTAAAAGTGTTTTATTGCACCAAATGTTGCTCAAAGTATTTGATAGTGCCATAAATTAGTCCACTATGCACTGTAGGGTTAAAATGGCTTGCTTCTATTCTACTTCAGTATACTAAATGTTGGATTAATGCTTCAAAACGACAGTGTGAACTGAAGATGTTATTTTTAAACTGTATAGAAATAAATTTCACTTCTGATTAGAAAACATGTAACAGGAAACCGGTTTATTTCAAATATTATTTAGTTTTTATTACAATTTTCTCCTTTACGTTCTGGGCATTTAAGGGCTACAGAAGGAAAAAGATATTTTAAATAATTTTTATCTTTATTCTATCAATTTATATGTACAGTCGTACCTACTGTATCTTTTCTCTAATTAGAGATGGCATATAGACTGGCTCATTACTTCTGCCTAATGAGCCAGGCTCCATGCCACCTCTCTAATCAGAAAAGAGATAGGTACAGAATGTTCCTATGGACTTAGTATAAATCATTTTCTTTCTCTTGCTTGCTCCTTTTTTAAATCAAAAAATTAAGTCACTGTCCTCCATACTTTTGTCCATATCCAAGATGGTTTCATTCAAAAGAGGTAATTGTGCAAGCAGTTACAGAGCTGAGTTAAAGGAGCTCTCATGCAGTGCCAGGCCGGCTGTCTCTGCTTTGGAACAGACACTGCCTCAAACACAAGCACATCAAATGAAGGCCTACAGCAGATCAAGATGGATCTTTTCTGCCTTTCTCTGATTAGGTTTGACTTGGTTTTGTGTTTCTGCACCCGGAAAGTAACAACCTTCCACATGAGTGTTGGCTACTACAGAGCTTTTTCTTTGGGTCTTATCTCCAGCATAACTGCCTAGAAAAATGTGTTGCCAGTGACACTTTCTGTTACTGCAGGACTTGTCGTTGCTTTCCCTGGAAAATTAATCAATGGACCAAATGCATGCTTTTTAATGAACCCTCATCTATCCTTATTAGTGGTATAATCTGATTTGATCATGCTGATTTTTATCATACAAATAGAAACACCTTAGACCATCTATATCAACCAAAGTGTGACGACTCCTTTTTAGAACATTTCCTTTTCATTGTAGATTTATTTTAGTGCTTCCAGTTGGATATATAACCTAGAGCACTTGTGTTAGCAGATACGTAGTTATGAGGAGTCACCAATGTCATCGTGGTAATAGACCATACTAACTCTCCAAATTTTGGATATAAAATTACAGAACGATGTGAATCAAAACTTTTCTGAGTTATTTCTGAACTCATTTATCAGCAGAGTTCTAGTTGTCAATTAAAGGTGAGAATTTCTACATTATACATTCAAATGTGCATAGCACTTTCTTAAAAAGATCTTTGGTCATTAAGGAATCAATAAATATTTGTTGAGTGTCTGTTAAAGTGAATATGCAGGGAAGAAAAGGATCATAGTCTAAAGCTAACTCCTACTTGTCTTCCTTTCTGTGTTTTCAGTGTTGTGTGTCTTAGCCCCTATGCTTGTACTTGATTCTAAAATTGGAATGCTACTTCTAATTTCTACCAGTTTCCCATGGGTTCACGTTTCCAACCTCTGCTAGATATACAAACTCCATTTTAGTTCAGCTGAAGTCATGCTAATTTTATTTTTCAGAGAGAATTGTTTTGGGAATTAGATAAAAAGTAAAGAAATTTAAAAATTACTGAAATGACTAAGAGAATGGAATGGAAGAAGAGTACAGGAATACAGTATATAGATAGAGAGGAGTTTACTTAAAGTTAGTTTCAGAACATTGCAGACAAGATATCTAGCAATATTATCAGACAAGTTATGTTGTATATTTAAAAAGAGGCTAATGTAGCTTTCACAACCATACTAAGTAAAAACTGCTGATTAATTAAAATTTGAATGCAATATATGCAATCATAAGGTAGTAGAGGAAAATGGAGGCAAATGTTTCTATAATTCTAGCATAATTAAGGACCCTTATTAGCACGATACCATGTCCAGAAATGCTAAAGGAAAATATTGAATCATCTGACTAACAAACTGGAATTTTAAAATTCAAACAATGATTATCATTTTGTACTTGATAGTTTGGAAAGAACTAAAAAAGAGATTAGACGCGTGTTGGAAAGAGTTTGGGGTAACCTGGAAAACTATCAAAAGTAAAAATGTGAAAGCTACTTAATCCAAGATTTCTACTTCCAGGACATTATCTCTAGAATATTATTAGACGAAGTCTTAAATACATACTCAAAATGTTCATTGTAGAATTATTTAAAGTAACAAATAACTGGAATCAGTTAAATCTTCAAAAAGGAATTGATTTAATAAATTATAATTTATGCCTACTATGGAATAGTATACACTATCAAGAGGAATGAAATATGTCTCTACGTAGATGACAATGGGTTCATGATGTGTTATTACATGAAACAAACAAGATTGTATAGTACAAAATTCTATAAATTTAATGTATGTGTTATTATAAACATATATATATATATACGTATTATTTAAAGGTCTGGAAGGAAATATGCCAAAATGTTGTTCAGAATGTTAGTAATGTTAATCTCTATGAGTGGGATTGCAAATAATTGCCTTTTAAATTTCTTTTGTGCAATTTTTTTCAGTAGACTATAATTTTATAATAAGAATTAAAAATATTTTCCAATTTTGGAGAAATAATAAATGGAAGCATTTTCAGAATGGATTTATTCTATGAATGTAACAAGTTCAACCAGAGACGTCTAATATGTATAGTATAGAGGGCAATCTTGAAAATGTTAGTCATTTAAATTCTGTACTTGTCACATGGATTCAGGAAACACAAGCATTCCTTGGACATTTAACTCATTGTACATACAAATTATTATTACTATAATAATTAGTGCCTGATAAGCAAAGCATGAGATTTAGAATCAGACAGATTTGAGTTTGAATTCTAGTTCTGCTTCTTAACAGCCAAGTGAATTTGGCAAATAATTTAACTTCTCAATCCAATTTCCTAATATGTTTTCTCATTTATAAAATGTGTTTTATTATTACATACTTTTCAGGGTGATCAGAGAGCTTATAAATAATACATGTTTGATTCATGTTAGGTATTCAATAAAATTTTGCTATCATAAATATTATTGTTAATTTAGTTATTGTTTAAGTTTATTGACTGTGATACTTACGTATTTTAAAATAATGGCCATGACCATATTTATTTATTTATTTATTTTGGCTGAAATTCAAAATTCACTTAGGGTGAGGGAGAAAAAACGTCCAGTTTAGATTCGTTACATAGCAGATATTTTTAAATTCTGTGTTTTGTCTATGTAAACCCCACAAAATAATTTCTCTGTCTTTTTAAAGATCTGCCCTTTCTAGTGTTCTTCATTGTTTCCTGTTTATCCTCACTTCCACCTGATGTTATTTCTTCTTAACCTGAAGAACCTCCCTCCCTTTTCATTGCTTGTAGCTCAGGCTGCTGAAGCAAATTCTCTCAGCTTTTGTAACAATGTCTTTACTTTTGCAGGATATTTTCATTTGATATAGAATTCTATATTGATTACTGTTATTTCTTTTAGAACTTCAAAGATGTTTCATTGTCTTCTTGCCTTCATTATTTCTGGTGAGATATCAGCCACTATTTATATAAATGTTTTCTTGTATACTATATGTTTGTTTGTTTGTTTGCTTATTTTCTTGTTTGTTTTTGAGGCAGTCTTTCATTCTGTCAACCCAGGCTGGACGGCAGTGGTATGATCTTGGCTCACTGCAACCTCTGCCTCCTGGGTCCAAGTGATTCTCATGCCTCTGTCTCCCAAGTAGCGGAGATTACAGGTGTACACCACCATGCTCAGATAATTTTTGTATTTTTAGTAGAGACCGTGTTTCACCATGTTGGCCAGGCTGGTCTCGAACTCCTGACCTCAGATGATCCACCCTCCTCAGCCTCCCAAGGTGCTGGGATTACAAGTGTGAGCCACCACGCCTGGCCTATATATTGTTTTCCACTTGATGCTGTTAAGATTTTCTTTCTATCTTTCATGTTATCAGTTTCACTATGATATGCCTAGGCATGGTTTTCATATACTGTCCTGCTTGAGGTTTGCTTGAATTCTTGGATCTGTAAGTTGGTGTTTTCATTACATTTGGAAGTTCTGATAGTTGTATCTTCAAACTTTTCTTTCTTTTTTTCCTTTTTTTGCTTCATTTTCTTTCTTCGTTCTTCGATAATAAGACTCCAGTTAGATTTATGTTAGAGCACTAGAAAGTGTCCCATAGGTATTGGATACACTTGTGTTTGCTCCTTTGTTTTCATTTTCCCCACTCTTTTTTGTGTTTCAGTTTGGATATTTTCTATTTGACTTGTCTTGATTTCACTGATCATTTTCTGTTTTGTGTCTAGGCTGCTGCTAAGCCCATCTAGAAAATTGTTGATTTCTAAATTATGCTTTTCATTTCAAGTATTTTCATTTGACTGTGTTTTGTAGACTTCATCTATTGGCTCAAATTCACCCATCTATTCACGTATATTATTCGCTATCACCCCTAGATCTTTTAGCTTTTATATTATGTGTATTTCCAAATCCCTATTTGATGATTCCAAAATGTGGGCCATGTCTGTATCTCCTTCTATTGACTCTTTCCTCTCTTTACAAAGGGCCACATTGTATTGATTTCTGATGTGTCTTAAATGTTTTTATTGTATGATAAATACTTTGCGTAAAAGAATGAAAGAGGTGGAAGTAAATAATGTTTTTGCATTTTTCCCTTTACTAAGAAGAGCACTGCTGGTTCTATGAGACCTCTTGAATGGGATGGGCAGTAGAAAAGAAAAAAATATCAAACTGATTTGAAGTTGATCTGTATGTGGGCTTTACTACAGTTTTAATATTATTTAGCTCACTATTGGTTTCAGATATCTGTGGATAGAATTGAAAATAGTTAGACACATGTGTGGTGGGGCCTCCTTAGAATTCTAGTCTGTCATTCTGGCCTCTATATGGCTGCTTCCTTCTTACTCCTTCTATGCCTGAATCTTCTGTATCTCACCTCTCAGCTAAGTATGGGAGCAATCCTGGGTCTTATCCAGTGAGTTATATATCCAATAAACGCTTGTGTTTCCTGTGAAAGGCTTATTACTTTCTAGAATTTAATTCATTTAGTTTTTTGTGTGCACTCTACATTTTGATGGGTTAAAAAATGATGACTTTAGGGCTTATCTGGCTTGTTTTGGTTGTTAGATTGACAGCAAAGTGATGGTCCCTTACAACATTTTACATTTAAAGCAGATGTTGAACTATTATAACAACATCTAATTTATACCCCCCCCTTTTTTTATTTTTTTGGCACAACTCTGTCTGTACTTAACTCTCCAACCCTCTAGATTGTTTCAGCTATGGCTGGTCACTGACTCTGAACAAAAAAGGTGCATATTACTTGGCCCCAAAGATTATTTTGGTAGAATTCAGGCACTGAAGTTTTAATTACTTCCTCTAATTTTTCATGGGGATTGTCAGCTTTTGTGGGCCCTAATTTTATCTCTGACTTTTAACTTTTATATCTGTTTATTTGGTTTGCCTGAAATCTGTGTACTGCTAATATTTAAAACTGAAACATGTTTTTTTAATAAATCTAGCAATTGGATCTTGTTTCACTAATGATCATGTGGCATCATTGAATCTCAGTGCCCCAGCAGCTCTGTTTGTTCAGTTTGTATAGCACATGCATTTCTTGTGTTTCTTTTTCTGTCAGATACATAATCATATTGATCAGTGTATACCCCTTATACCCTGAGTCCAAAAATTCCTCAACGCTCCTGGGATCTTCAAATGATTTAACAACTTTCCACTATCTCTCACTTTTTGATGTGGTCTCTTCCCTCCTTACTTAGCTTAAGCTTCATGGTCAGTTATTATAACCACTTCTTTTCATGGAACTGGACTTCCCTGCCATTTTTTCTTCACTTCTCCTATGATCTTGGCACTACCACAGCACAGGTTAAATATACCCAAACAGGATGACTCTCCCCACCTTAAACTCATGACCATGAACTTCCTATGTTTCTTGAGGCTGCCCTGTAATCATTCTGTATTTCCCTCATTCATTCACTTTCTCCTGTCTTATGCCAACTATTTATACATTTTCCTTTCTCCTTATCCTGATCGTCAGTGATTATACGACCTCCAACTTCACTACAAAAATTAATAAAAAGAATAAAAGAGCTTCGATAGATTTCTACTGCTATATTTATCCACCACTGGCAAACAATCTATTAATAGATCTGACCAAGAATATTCTTGCCTCATTTTCTCCAATTTACTCCTGTGTTGTAAAATTTTCTTGTATTAATGGAACATTTTCAAGGGAATAAAGGCACGTTGTTATTTTTCCATTAAAAATTATTATTGACCCTCCCCCATTTCTTCCACTAGCCATTTTTTTTTTATTTGCTCCCCTTTTAGCAAAACTTCACCAAAGTATATTCAACCATAGGAGCCTTTAATTCCTATTTTCAAATTCCAACGTCTATAGTCAGCCTTTAGCTCACCACTGCACTTAAGCTACACTTATCAAATCTCTACTCACCTTCACATTATAAATCTAATAGTTAATTTCAAGCCCTTATCTTTTTGACCTATTAACATCATTTAATGGAGGTGATCACTCCTTCCTCCTTGGTGTACGTTCTTCACTTGGCATCTAACACTCCATCATCTCTCTGAGTTTCTAGTTGCTGTGTTTCAGTTTGATTTACTGGTTCCTCTTCATCTGCTTGACATCTTAAGGTACCCCAGGCCTTAAGACTTAGCTCTGCTCCCATGTCTATAGACACTCACTCCCTTAAAGATCACCTCCAATCTTATAGCTTTAAATGTCATCTAAGTGACTTGACCTCCAAATATAAATCTCCCCACCCAGGCCTCTTTCCTCAACTCGAGACTACTCTGTTACATGTATCAAACTACCAAAAGTCTCTATTTGAATGTTTAAATTACATTTCAAAATTAAACTTACTTTTTTCAAAATGGAACTGGTTTTCTTAAGATCTCTCACTTTGATCCATACACTACTTCTTCCATGGTCTTCCTCATCTCAAGTGAAGGCAATTTCATTTTTCCACTAAGACAGAGAAAAAGATGTGGAGTCATCCTTGTCAATTCTCTTTATCTCATATTCAACATTTTTTTGTTTCACAAAATCTTGTTGGTGTTATCATCAGAATATATCCAGATTTTGAATCCTCCTTAGTACTTCCACTAGAATCATCCCAGTCCAAGTCATGGTTGCTACTTTGCCTGGATTACTGCATTATCTTTTAACTACTTCCACCCTGACACTCCACTTTATTCTCAACACAGCAGCCATAATTGTTCTGTTAAATATCAGTCATGCATATTACTTCTCTGCTCAAAATGCTCTATTGTTTCTCCATTTTACCAGAGTAAAAACCACCATTCTTACTATGACCCACAAGACCTAATTGAGCTGACTGCAGTTACTTCTCTGGCTTTATTTCTTACATCTGTTTATTTTGTTCTCCTTGTTTTACACACATTGGCCTTCTTGCTGATTTTTGACTATGTGAGGTGCACTTCTGCCTTGATACCATTGGCTGTTCTTTCAACCTGAAACTTTTCACCTCCTGATATGCATCAGGCTGACTCCCTTACCTGATTAGGTCTGTTCAATACCAGTTTCTTAAATACACCTTCCTTATCACCCTATTTACATCTGCAAACACCAACTACCCACTTTGGGTCTCATTATGTTGCTCTATTCTTTTCCATAGCACTTAGCATCTTTAATGTATTATAGGGTTGACTTATTTTTGTTGAATGGATCTGTTTTTCCCTCTCTAATATAAAAGAGTAAGCAAGATTTTTAAAATTTGCATTACTCACTGATATATCCCAGGAGCCAGAAGATTGCCTATCACATGGTAGCTACTCAATACATATTTTCCAAGTAAATGAATGGATGGGCAGCTTCCATGCAGCATTAAGCCTGTGGGTGTGCAGAATGTAAGAGTTGAGGCTTGGGAGCCTCTGCCTAGATTTCAAAGGATGTACAGAAAAGCCTGGGTGTCCAGGCAGTGGCCTGCTGCAGGGGCGTAGCCCTCATGGCCCTAGAACCTCTATTGCGGGAGTGAAAAGGGGAAATGTGGTGTTGGAGTCCCCACAGAGTCTCCTCTAGGGCATTGCCTTGTGGAACTGTGAGAAGAGGGCCACCATATTCCAGAACCCAGAATGGTAGCCACTGGCAGCTTTCACCCTCATCAAGGAAAAGCTGCAGGCACTCAGTGCCAGCCTATGAGAGCAGCCACTGGAGCTGAACCCTGCAAAGCCATAAGGTAGAGCTTCCCAAGGCCTTGGGAGTCCACTCCTCCCACCAATGTGCCCTGGATATGAGACGTGGAGTAAAAGGACATTATTTTGGAGTCATTAAAATTTGATGACTGCCCTTTTGGGCTTCAGACTTGCACAGGGGCTGTAGCCTCTTTTGCTTGGCTGATTTATCCCATTTGGAATGGAAATATTTACCCAATGCTTGTACCTGATTTATACTTTGGAGGTAAATAACTGGTTTTTTATTTTACAGGCTCATAGGTAGAAGGGAATTGCCTTATATAAGAAGAGACTTTGGACGTTGAAGTTAATGCTGGAATGAGTTAAGACTTTGGGAGACTGTTGGGAAGGGATAATTGTATTTTGCAACATGAAAAGAACATGAAATTTTGGAGAGGCCAGAGGCAGAATAACATGGTTTGGATGTGTGTCCCCATGCATGTTCAGTTGTAATCCCCAGGGTAGAGATGGTGCTTGGTGGGAGATGATTGGATTCTGGAGGTGGATTTTTCATGAATGATTTAGTACCATCTCCTTGGTGCTGTCCTCGTGATAGTGAATGAGTTCTCACAAGATCTGGTTATTTAAAAGTGTGTGGCACCTCCTGCCACTTTGCTCCTGCTTTCCACATGTGACGTACCTGCTTCGCCTTCACCTTTTGCCATGATTGTGAGCTTCCTGAGGCCTCTCCAGAATCCAAGCAGATATTAGCACCATCCTTCCTGTAAAGCCTGCAGAACCATGAGTCAACTAAAACTCTTTTCTTTATAAATTACCCAGTCTCAGGTATTTCTTTATAGCAATGCAAGAACAGACTAATACATTATGCTTTGTTACTGATGTCTAAAAATATTTTTTTAAAAAAATTAAAAGCAAGTTTATTAAGACAGTAAAGAAATAAAGAATGGCTACTCCACAGGCAGAGCAGCTCCAAGGACTGCTGGTTGCCCTTTTTTTTTTTTTTTTTTTTTTTTTTAAATGGTTGTTTCTTGATTATATGCTGAACAAGGGGTGGATTATTTATGAGTTTTCCCTGAAAGGGGTGATCGATTCCCAGAATTATGGATTCCTCCCCGTTTTAGACCGTATAGGGTAACTTCCTGATGTTGACATCGCATCTGTAAACTGTCATGGTACTGATGGGAGGGTAGCAGTGATAACCAGAGGTCACTCATATTGCCTTCTTGGTTTTCGTGGGTTTTAGCTGACTTCTTTACTGCAATCTATTTTATCAGCAAGGTCTTTATGACCTGTGTCTTGTGCCAACCTCCTATCTCATCCTGTGACTTAGGATGCCTTACCCTCTTGAGAATGCAGCACAGTAGGCCTCAGCCTTATTTTATGGACCTCCTATTCAAGATGGAGTTGCTCTGCTTCAAAAGCCTCCGACAATCCCCCCCTCCTTTTTACAAGAAAGCTCTTAACCTTAAGGGTTGTAGAGGGATGAAGATCCATCTTCACTAACTTCTTCAACCTGAATAGGGGTGATGATATTCCTGCCTAATAATTAGGGTCTTTTGTCTTTGGAGTAGAGAGGAACTCAATCAGAGAGCATCGGTATGTCAAAGTCCTCTCAGAACGCTTGACTTCTGACAGAAGATGATATCTGGAAGATTAATTTAATTTAATTTAATTTAAGAAAACATTCAGTAAGCTTATCCTGCACAAAGAGTATAACAGCAATATATTCCACAACAATAAAGCAAAATAAATAAAATTATCACAACTAAACTAAATTAGAAGACTTTCCATGAACTGGGCAACTGTTGGAACCAAGCTGATATGGGGTTGCTAGACAATCCCAATATGTGCCCAGAATTAGAATATTGATCCAGATTTTTACATTACCCATTCATTTTGTTTCTTTTGAATAGTAGTCAGAGATCACTGGATGGTTCACAGAAATAAGCAGAGTCTGTCTAAACTGCAGAAAAAACCTTAAACACAACTAATGAGACTAGAATCTAACAGATGTACCATAGTTTTTGAAAAAATTCTTTTTTCTTTCCAGTCTCCCATTTTTACTAAATACAAATTATAATGGAATCGATTTGTGTGGAAAAATGAGCTTTAGTCTTATACTTGGCCTGATTACTTGTATAAAATGCACAAAAATAATTATTTTTCACATAGGATGTTTAAATTGGCTTTGATGGAACTTTGTTCCATAAAAAGGAATCTCAGATAAGACTTTATTAAAGCTGAGCCCAGCCATGGGTTTGTACAATGAAATACCTATTGAGTTGGGTAAACTCCTTTACTCTTGAGGTCCCACGATATCTTGGGGCTCCTGAGTCTGTCAGAAAGTGACATTTTTTTCTTTATCACAGCTCAGGAACCCTGTGCAGGGAATGTGTAGACAAAGAATGGGACCAGTTTTCCCAAGGGGTTTTTATTGGCTTTAGAAGTCAAGATTGATTCCTTAAAGAAAAGCACACCATTCCAGTCAAAGTCTTGGTAAAATAACGAATTTTTCCAATTGTGGCCTGTTACAAAATAAACCAGATTTTTATTGCACTTATGCAAATATCTATTGTCATAAGTTAAGAATACTCACAAATAGTTTCCAAATTCTGAAGAAGTTATGTAGAGAGAAACAAATATGGTCCAAACTTTGTTCACAGGAATATAATTTACTCAATTGTTAAAAGCTGTAAATAGCTTAAAAGAAAAATTGCCTTGGCTCTGATAGCAAAACAAAGGATCAGCAACATTTTAAGCAAAAAGTTAAAAAAGATTACTTCAGCTATCTATTATTCAACCCATGCAATTAACTTCTGTTCTGCTTGATATTCATGAACATTTCAGCTCTCCATCAGTACTGAAAGTTGTATTCTCTCTTCTAATGTCACAATCTCCAAAGTTACTAGAAACCTGCATTCAAGAGCACCTGTCAAAATCCTATAGCTGACTATAAACTTATTTTTTAAAGAGGATTAAAACAAGACAATTTGCTATGGATAAAAAAAAGTTTTAGAACAGCAATTTTTAAAGGCACAATTGATAAAGAAATTTTGGTTAGTTCTGTGGCATACAATAATTTTACTGACAATTGTAACTATTACTGATAATGTACACTAAGTCATATCAGAATTATAAGACTTTGTCATCATTTTGGAACACAAACCAATAACATATTTAGACAAATACAATCCAAAGAAAGCAAAGACCATTTCATATTTGACAATGCTTCCTGTATTATATTTATACCAAATAACCTGAATATGCCATTTTGGACTTTAGGCAACCTACTATCTAAGAGGTTAATTAGGTCAGAAGAAGACATGGTTTATAATTTTATCTTGGAAAGCTTGTCAAATATTAAAGGTTTAAAACACTGTACATCATGGCCGGGCGCGGTGGCTCAAGCCTGTAATCCCAGCACTTTGGGAGGCCGAGACGGGCGGATCACGAGGTCAGGAGATTGAGACCATCCTGGCTAACACGGTGAAACCCCGTCTCTACTAAAAATACAAAAAACTAGCCGGGCGAGGTGGCGGGCGCCTGTAGTCCCAGCTACTCCGGAGGCTGAGGCAGGAGAATGGCTTAAACCCGGGAGGCGGAGCTTGCAGTGAGCTGAAATCCAGCCACTGCACTCCAGCCCGGGCTACAGAGCAAGACTCCGTCTCAAAAAAAAAAATAAAAAAATAAAAAATAAAACACTGTACATCATAAAATATGATTCCAGAGCATCATAAGACATTCATTCAGCCAAAATAATAACTCAAAAAATTTTTAAAATTTTTAAAATTTCAAAAACTTTACGCATTAGTAGAGGGAAGACTTACCTCTTCAAACCATCTGTCTCTTTTCTTTCCTTTCTTATATAAAATTTCTTTTTTAAAAACAACGTCTTTGCATAGTTGGGATATGGCTAATTCCACATGTCTCCAGGCCTTATCTAGATCTAATGTCTCCAAAGTAGGTAAATTGAACAATTTTCAAAAGTCAAAGAAGCAGTTTATGACCTTAAAGCATTTAGTAAACTTAATATGTGACCTGCCTAATTTAGACCAAATGTCTTTATTTTATCAATAATTTTTAAAGCTGTTTTTATTTCCCAAATATTACTAAAGTCACATGAACCAAAAAGGATTACATTTTTTACTTTTCTGGCAAAATATTTGATTTAGACACTTATTATTTTTAAACCAATTAATCAAAGCTCTTTTATATCACATACAAAACACATATAAATACACAGACAGAAAAAGATCCAGTAAGATTTTTCATTTTCCAGTTTCTTAATCTGATTACTGGCTTCAGGATGGAGCCCTTAGAGGAACAGAGCCAGGAATATATGCAGTTTCTACAGCCTATTAAGCAGGCACAGCTGGAAGACAAACTAGATCTCCAGAAATTAAGGGTTCCATTTTAATACTAGATTCTGGATCCCCAAAAGAGGGAATTAGCCCATCTCCCATGGGAGTCTTACCGCTCAGTGGGGAGTGGGGACATTTCCATAACTTCTAAGTGACCAAGAGCATGCTTCTCTGATCCAAATGTGCACAGAGCCAAGTATTCCAAAGCTGTCATTAGCCATTGTCAAACGTTTATTTCCTACATAGTTATTGCACACCAAAGCTTTTTCATAATGTGAAGTGATTTCTGATACCCCAAAAAGTGAAAAACATCAGATAATGCAATGCAAAACACAACACAGCCTTAGATTTTGAGAGGGATCTATCCATTTCTGGTTCCTGGGGTTTCATGAGGAAAACAGATATTTTTTCTCAAAATGGGGTCTGTGGCACTCCTGTTTTTCTCAAGGAGTCCCAGGCTGTTAGAACTTAAATATTTGCTTTTAATTAAGCTGACTTTTAATGTACTGCTCTTTTTAAAAAGTCCTTTTAAATGTCTTATTACCTGACTTTAGCCAGGCCAAACTGTCAATATTTCTGGCTTTTGAGCTTTACCAAAGGTAACCTCCCAGGTGTTCAGAGAAAGGAAAATTCAAGACAGACCATGGAGGGGAAGAGAATCAACAAATGTTCAGGCAGATATCAAACCAGAAAGGACTCATTCTCTAAGCTGGGAATTGAACCCTGAACCTGGGTCACCATTGTGAAAAGAAAGCCTTAGCTACTGAGCTACATGCTGGGCAGTTTCCATTGCTCTTCCCAGGAGTCTAGAGCAACCAATTTTGAGCTTGCAAAGGTTTTAAATGCTCAAGATAATTTTGTAAAGCGAACTATGACATGAACCCCCAAATTCCTGTTTTCTGAATGGTAGAGACCTAGAGAAAGTACTGCTGTGTGGTCACAAGGTCAAGCTCCCAAGGACATAACTGGCCAGTTTGCTGGGCTGTCTTGAACAATAGGCTTATAGGGTCCTAAGCTTGTGTTCTATCCTAAAGTATCCCTCTTTCTAAAGAAAGATACAGAAAGACACATTCATAGTGCAAAGTACAACAGATTCACTACAGCTTAAGACTAGCCTCACAAATCCTTTTTCACGTTAATCAGAATTTTACAGAGGAGATAAACAGTGATTTTTACCGTTCTTTCAACTAGTTTGCACAGAGAGAGAGAGGACAGAAGTCCCACTGGTAAGCCATTCTTACCCTTTTGCTGGCATGCCAGGCCTCTGGGTTCCATTACCCTGAGCAGCCCTAGTGACCCAGCTTGCCACACCATAGCCCTGGGGGCCAAGCTGCAACACAAAGGAAAATTGTCTTTTTTTCTCTCCTAGTCAGAGCAAAATATGTGTGACACAGACATTAGCCACTCTGCTTAGCACTGAATATCAAACTAGCAGGGCTCAAATTTGCCCCTGGTTGGACCCTGTCATCATTAATCCAACCTCTGACAAGAAATTTCAACATGTGGTCTCTGGGCAAGATGGTCACCCTGAGTAACAGAAAAGGTAACAAACGGAAAGGAGAGAAAGAAAGAAAAACATTGGCTGCATACTGCAGGGTGGGGAAGGCAAAATACTCAGGGATGCCAGAGAAAGACCCTCCCATTGCGCAAAAGTTCAGGCTGCCGCTTGTCAGTCATGAAGGGATCTTTTCCAGTAGTCCCAATAGCTCCCAAGCATCCCCCTTTTGGGAGGAAAAAGTTCCCCAAGTCCCACAATCACATGCATGCCTAATTACATCACCCACAGCCATCAGCAAAGAAGGCAAAGTAGATTAAGCGAACGAGAATAGCAGTTAATATCTCGTAGTGCCAAACCCATAATTAGCTGAGAGGGACTTTACTGGGAGGGGCCTGAAACCCCCTAAATCTCAGGAAGAACTCTAACCTTCCTAAGTTGGGCCTTGAATCCATGTTCTGTCAAGTGTCCTTGTCTTTTATTAAGAGGGGTCTTTAACCCCCTCTCTCTTAAGAGAGAGACTCTAACATACCTAAATTAGGCCTCTAACCCATTCCCATCCTTTACCTGAGCAAATGTACCCCACTTACCCAGAGTCAGCCAATCAGTGCTGAAGTTTATTTCCTTTGGGTCAGGGGAGCCTCCTCAGTGTTGTCCCTTCCATGGTTCACCAGAAAGATGTTACCAGAAAGAGGTCCAGATCCAGACCCCAAGAGATACATTAAAACAAAGCAAGTTTTCCTTTTGAAGTTGTCAAAAATTCCATCCTGTAAAGGATATTAAATGTTACTTTAAGCTGAACCTTGAGCAAATTAGGTGGTTTGTGTGATCATACATCTATGTTGTGGCTTCTAGTTTGCAACTTCAAGGAACAAGTATTAATAGTTTGGTGTGTGATGTTGATTTGAGTCGAGCATTTGCACAGTTTGGATAATCTTAAATTGTGACGGACACTGGCTGTGGAGACTCTTTCTGTTACTAAATCCTTTTGTTTTGAAGCTATTGCCGTTTATATTTCTCTTACCCTTTATATTTTTTGTCTCTTTCTTTAAGCTTTTATTGGAAATGTGAATAAGTAAAGAATTCCTTGTGTTACTTGCCAAGCAATGCACATTTCATAGTTTTAAATCTGTAACCAGCAATAAAAATCCTAAAATATATATCTAAGAACATCTTTAAAAAATTCTTTCTCACTCAAGAAGGAATTCAAGGTGAGTCCACAGAGTAAGGTGAAATCAAATTTATTAAGAAAGTAAAGGAATAAAGAATGGCTACCATAAGTAGAAAGTTGAAACTGGATCCTTCCCTTACTCCTTATATGAAAATTAATTCAAGATGGATTAGAGACTTAAATGAGACATAAAAACCCTAGAAGACAACCTAAATCCATTCAGGACATAGGCATGGGCAAGGACTTCATGTCTAAAACACCAAAAGCAACAGCAACAAAAGCCAAAATTGACAAATGGGATCTAATTAAACTAAAGAGCTTCTGCACAGCAAAAGAAACTACCATCAGAATGAACAGGCAACCTACAGAATGGGAGAAAAATTTTGCAATCTACTCAGGGACAAAGGGCAACAGAACCTACAAAGAACTCAAACAAATTTACAAGAAAAAAACAAACAACCCCATCAAAAAGTGGGCAAAGGATATGAAGAGACACATCTCAAAAGAAGACATTCATATAGCCAACAGACATGAAAAAATGCTCATCATCACTCGTCATCAGAGAAATGCAAATCAAAACCACAATGAGATGCCATCTCACACCAGTTAGAATGGCAATCATTAAAAAGTCAGGAAACAACAGGTGCTGGAGAGGATGTGGAGAAATAGGAACACTTTTACACTGTTACTGGGATTGTAAACTAGTTCAACCATTGTGGAAAACAGTGTGGCGATTCCTCAAGGATCTTGAACTAGAAATATCATCTGACCCAGCCATCCCATTACTGGGGATATACCAAAAGGATTATAAGTCATGCTGCTATAAAGACACATGCACACGTATGTTTATTGAAGCACTATTCACAATAGCAAAGACTTGGAATCAACCCAAATGTCCATCAGTGACAGATTGGATTAAGAAAACGTGGCACATGTATAACATGGAATACTTTGCAGCCATAAAAAAGGATGAGTTCGTGTCCTTTGTGGGGACATGGATGCAGCTGGAAAACATCATTCTCAGCAAACTATCGCAAGAACAGAAAACCAAATACCGCATGTTCTCACTCATAGGTGGGAATGGAACAATGAGATCACCTGGACACAGGAAGGGGAACATCACACACTGGGGCCTATTGAGGGGAGGGGGGAGGGGAGAGGGATAGCATTAGGAGATATACCTAATGTAAATGATGAGTTAATGGGTGCAGCACACCAACGTGGCACATGTATACATATGTAACAAACCTGCACGTTGTGCACATGTACCCTAGAACTTAAAGTATACATATATATAAAAAAAAACAAGAATGGCTACTCCATGGAGAGCAGTACCCCCAATGTCTAAAAATCTTAACAACAATGATAATATAAGTAGAAAACATGGTAACTTTTTGGCACAAAATCCTTACTGTAATGAGCATTAAAAAATAAATAAACTGCTTTGGCTCTTCATTCTAGACACATCATATTTTAAAATTTAGATTTTTATTATTTGATTTTCATTTTGTTTCAAAATAAAATATTTTTAGTGTCACACTAAAGTAAATAGAGATCAGATAATTAACCTGACCCCAGGATGCATAATTTTAATTTTAATTTCATTTGAGTTCTTAATAGAAATGATGAAAGGCTGTTACCTAAGTTTTGATATTTTTTATTGTATCTACCACATTGAGAATTTTTTTTACATATATGAATCTATTAATGGTATTGTCAAAATACTCAGTCTCTCTCTTTTTTTTTTTTTTCAGATATGGTCTTTCTCTGTTACCCAGGCTGGAGTGCAGTGGCACTCCACTCCAGTAATCCTCCTGTCGTAGCCTCCTGAGTAGCTGGCACTACAGGTGCCTACCACCATGCCTGGCCAATTATTATTATTATTATTATTATCTTTTGTAGAGAAGGTTCTTCCTACGTTGTTCAGTTTCAAGCAATCCTCCTATCTTGGCCACCCAAAGCACAGGCATGAGCCACCATGCCCAGCTAGTCTTTTAAGTTTTATTGTATTGAAAATAATGAGGATTATCATTTTGATATCATATTAGATTTTTTTTCTAAAAATTTAACAAGAAATTATCTTTAGTTCTTTATAATATAGGGGTGGCTATATCTATTTATAAGCATCTATGCCAATTATCACTTTACTTCTAGTTGTAATTTAATTTTTTTTTTTTTAGTTTTCAAGGACATAGCTAGTCTTAATAACTTGATTTGTTTCTATTTCCATTTATTGAGTTTAGCATTCATAATAACTTAAAAAATTTTTATTTCACTTGAAGTTCTGGAATACTTGTGCAGAACATGTAAGTTTGTTACATAGGCATATGTGTGCCATGATGGTTTGCTGCATCTATCAACCTGTCATCTAGATTTTAAGCCCCACATGCATTAACTATTTGTACTGATGCTCTCCCTCCCCTCCCCATGCCTGACAGGCCCTGGTGTGTATTTTTCCCCTCCCTTGGTCCATGTGTTCTCATTGTTCAGCTCCCATTTATGAGTGAGAACATGTGGTGTTTGGTTTTCTGTTTCTGTGTTAGTTTGCTAAGGATGATGGCTTCCAGCTTCATCAAAGTTTCTGCAAAGGACATGATCTCACTCCTTTTTATGGATGCATAGTATTCTATGGTGTATATATACCATATTCTCTTTATCCAGTCTATCATTGATGAGAATTTGGGTTGGTTCCATGTCTTTGCTATTGTATATAGTGCTGCAGTAAACCTACATGTGCATGTATCTTTCTAGTAGAATAATTTATATTCCTCTGGGTATATGCCCAGTAATGGGATTGCTGGGTCAAATAGTATTTCTGGTTCTGGATCTTTGAGAAATCACCACACTGTCTTCCATAATGGTTGAACTAATTTACATTCCCACCAACAGTGTAAAAGTGTTCCTATTTCTCCACAGCCTCACTAGCATCTGTTGTTTCTTGACTTTTTAAAAATCGCCACTCTGACTGAAATGAGATAGTATCTCATGGTTTTGATTTGCATTTCCCTAATGATCAGTGATGTTAAACTTTTTTTAAAAAAATGTTTGTTTGCTGCATTAATGTCTTCTTTTGAGAAGTGTCTATTCACATCCTTGGCCCACTTTTTGATGGGGTGGTTTTTTTTTTTTTTTTTGTACATTTGTTTAAGTTCCTTGTAGATTCTGGATATTAGACCTTTGTCAGGTGGATAGGTTGTGAAAATTTTCTCCCATTCTGTAGGTTGCCTGCTTACCCTGATGATAGTGTCTTCTGTTGTACAGAAGCTCTTTAGTTTAATTAGACCCCATTTGGCAATTTTTGCTTTTGTTGCAATTGCTTTTGGCATTTTTGACATGAAATCTTTGCCTATGCCTATGTCCTGAATGGTATCGCCTAGGTTTTCTTCTACGGTTTTTATGGTTTTGGGTTTTACAATTAAGTCTTTAATCCATCTTGAGTTAATTCTTGTGTAAGGTATAAGGAAAGGGTCCAGTTTCAGTTTTCTACGTAAGGCTAGCCAGTTTTCCCAGCACCATTTATTAAATAGGGAATATTTTCCCCATTGCTTGTTTTTGTCTGGCTTGTCAAAGATCAGATGATTGTAGAAGTGTGGTACTATTTCTGAGGTCTCTGACCTGTTCCATTGTTCTATATGTCTGTTTTGGAACAGTACCATGCTGTTTTGGTTACTGTAGCCTTATGGTATAGTTTGAAGACAGGTAGCATGATGCCTCCAGCTATGTTCTTTTTGCTTAGGATTGTTTTGGCTATATGGAATCTTTTTTATTTCCATACGAAATTTAAATTAGTTTTTTTCTAATTCTGTGAAGAAAGTCAATGGTAGTTTGATGGGAATAGCACTGAACCTACAAATTAGTTTGGCAGTATGGCCATTTTGATGTTATTGATTCTTCCTATCCATAATGATGGAATTTTTTCCATTTGTTTATGTCCTGTCTTATTTCCTTGAGCAGGGGTTTGTAGTTCTCCTTGAAGAGCTCCTTCAAGTCCCTTGTTAGCTGGATTCCTAGGTATTTTACTCTCTTTGTAGCAATTGTGAATGGGAGTTCATTCATGATTTGGCTCTCCACTTGTCTATTTTTGGTGTATAGAAATGCTTGTGATCTTTGCACATTGATTTTGTATCCTGAGACTTTGCTGAAGTTGTTTATCAGCTTAAGTAATTTTGGGGCTGAAACAATGGTGTTTTCTAAATATAGAATCATATCACCTGCAAACAGAAGCAATTTGACTTCCTCTCTTCCTGTTTGAATACCCTTTATTTATTTCTCTTGCCTGATTGCCCTGGCCAGAACTTCCAATACTATGTTGAATAGTAATGATGAAAGAGGGGATCCTTGTCTTGTGCCAGTTTTCAAAGGGAATGCTTCCAGCTTTTGCCCATTCAGTATGATATTGGCTGTGGGTTTGTCATAAATAGCTCTTTTTATTTTGAGATATGTTCCATCAATACCTAGATTATTGAGAGTTTTTAACAAGAGGGGGTGTTGAATTTTATTGAAGCCCTTTTCTATGTTTATTGAGATAATCATGTAATTTTTGTCATTGGTTATGTTTATGTGATAGATTACGTTTATTGATTTGTGTATGTTGAACCACCCTTGCATCCCAGGGATGAAGCCAACTTTGTCGTGGTGGATAAGCTTTTTGATGTGCTGCTGGATTCGGTTTGTCAGTATTTTATTGAGGATTTTCTCATCAATGTTCATCAGGGATATTGGCCTGATTTTTCTTTTCTTGTCATGTTTCTGCCAGGTTTTTGGTATCAGGAGGATGCTGGCCTCATAAAATGAGTTAGGGAGGAATTCCTCCTTTCAATTGTTCGGAATAGTTTTGAAAGGAATGGTACCACCTCCTCTTTGTACCTCTGGTAGAATTCAGCTGTGAATCTGTCTAGTCCAGTGCCTTTTTTGGTTGGTAGGCTATTAATTATTGCCTCAATTTCAGAACTCATTATTGATCTATTCAGGGATTTGACTTTTTCCCGGTTTAGTCTTGGGAGGGTTTATGTGTGCAAGAATTTATCCATTTCTTCTAGATTTTCTAGTTTATTTGCGTAGAGGTATTTATACTGCTCTCTGATGGTACTTTGTATTTCTGTGGGGTCAGTGGTGTTATCCCCTTAATCGTTTCTTATTGTGTCTATTTGATTCCTTTCTCTTTTCTTCTTTTTAGTCTAGCTAGCAGTCTATCAAATTAAAAAAAAAAAAAAAAAAAAAAAAAAAACAGCTCCTGGATTCATTGATTATTTGAAGGGTTTTTTGTGTCTCTCTCTCCTTAAGTTCTGCTCTAATCTTAGTTGTTTCCTGTCTTTTCCTAGATTTCTTTTATTTGTTTGCTCTTGCTTCTCTAGTTCTTTTAATTATGATGCTAGAGTGTCAATTTGAGATCTTTCTAGCTTTCTGATGTGGACATTTAGTGCTATAAATTTCCCTCTTAACACTGCTTTAGCTGTGTTCCAGAGATTCTAGTATGTTGTTTCTTTGTTCTCATTAGTTTCAAAGAATTTCTTAATGTTTGCTTTAATTTCATTATTTACCCAGGAGTCGTTCAGGAGCAGGTTGTTCAATTTCCATGTAGTTGTGTGGTTTTGAGTGAGTTTTTTAATCTTAATTGTAGTTTGATTGCATTTTGGTCTGAGAAACTTTGTTATGATTTCAGTTATTTTGCATTTGCTGAGGAGTGTTTACTAATAACTTTTTAAAATATCAGTGATTTTTCTAGGTAATAGACATTTATGGGTTTGAAATTTCAAAGTATGTTTAAACAATTTTAAAGAATTCATTAACAGCCTCCTCCCACATTCTGCATATACATTTATCATTATCATGTGTGTTCTTATACTTTTATTATTAGATTGAAAAGTATACAATTGCCATTCTTATAGATTAAAAAAGATCAAACATTAGCTATTTCAAATAGTTCAATATGTATCTCAAAATAATATAATATATGCTATTATCTTTATGATGTTAGTATTTAAGTGCTCATATATGTATACACACATATATAAAAATATATAGTATATCTTAACTTGCCTTTTTCATAAAAAATTTTTTTGAGAATTACCCATTTTGATATTTTGCTCATTCTCTTTAGTTTCTCTATTAGTATTCCACTTTATAAAAAGAAAGTATGGATTATGTATTTGTTTCCAAGTGGAGATTTAGCTTTTCTCTTTATATAACTTATAGAAGTTTGCAATTAATATTTCATATGTCTCCTTGTGTGCATTAGTGAGAATTTCCATAGAAAAAGCACTATGAAAGGTATCGTAGGCTTCTTACGTATTCTTATCTTCCACTTTGATATACTGTCAAACTGTTATCTAAAGTGGTTGAACCAATTTGCCTTCCCATGGCAACAGGTAAAAGACCCATTTGCCTGTGTTATCAACATGTTTTGTTTTCCAACATTTTTGCCAAAATTATGAGTATAAAATATTCCCTTATTTTTACTTTAATTTTAATTTTAATTTCTTTAGTAACTGTTAAAATATTGAAACATGTGTTTATTTGGCATTTGAGTTTTCACCTCTGTGAATTGCTTGTCCTGGTATATCTTTTGTTAAATTTTCCATTGCATTATCTTTTCCTTGTCAGTAAAAGTTATGCTTATAATCTGCATTTTACATGTTTTAATTATATTGATTGTGAAACTATTTCCTCCAGTGGTTTGACTTTTAAAATTTTTTGTATTTTTGGTCTGTCACACAAGAGTTTTAAATTTTAACATTGGCAAATATATCAGTTACTTTTTATGGTTCTTAAGAAATTCTTTTTATGTTGATATAATATATATATAGCCTTCTATTTTTCCTGAAATTAATTTTTGTATAATGTGTTAGGTAGAGATTTAATTTTAACTTATCTTTATTGGCACATTCTTGTCCCAATGATTTTTATTGAACACACATTATTTCCTCGCTGATTTTTAAAGTCGCCTCTATTGTATCTCAAGCTCCAATTTGATAGTAGTGTGCTTAACATCTTGTCTCAGAGGTCAATTTGATTAACTTCTTGCCAAAAGCTATAGCATTTGATTAACTTTTGATATCTTGCGGTGGATTCCTTCTTACTAGCCTTCTTCAGCTTTTCTCAAGTCTTACTCCTCCAAATGAATTTTAGGATCAGTTTATATGAAAATCTTTATTGGGATGTTTTATTGGAATTGAATTAAATTTATACAACAGCTCAGGGAGAATTTATACTGTTATGCTGATTTATTTTCATCCATGATCATAGTATATCATTCTATTTATTTAGATATTCTTTTATGTCTTTTAATAAATTTCTATAAACAAAATACTCATAACATAATAAAAGGGATAAATATAAAATGTATTTCTAGGTATCTCAAGGTTTGGTGCTGTTGTAAATAGTATCTTTTATCAAATTGCATTTTATATTTATTGCTGATATACAGAAATATTATAAATTGTTATATATCATTCTTATTTCCAACACCATTTTGGAACACATTAATTCGAATATTTGACTATAGATTTATTTAATTTTTGAGGTAGAAAACCATGTAATTTGAAATAATATGTTTATATCATTCTAATTCTTATGGATTTTACTTCTTTTCTTTGTCTGATTGTGAGGTCTAGACATTCCGTCAACAATGTTGAAAAAAAACAGCGAGAGCAAGCATCCTCAACTTGTCATTACTTTAGTGGAAATGGCTTTACGTTTTTTCCTTTACATAAGATGTTTGCCATATCATGTTAAAAAGTTTCCCACCTATTCCTAATTGTTTAGGGTTTTCTATTTGTATATGCTGTATTTTTCAAGAGGTGGCAGATTTAATTTGTTGAGATATAATTTTCATGCTTATGGTACCAAGTGAGATTGGTCCTGTGGTTTTCCTTTCTCTTATTGTCCTTGAGAACATGTTTTGGCTCTCCCATTTATGACCTGTTTTACCTTGGGAAATTTCTTAATATCTATATGCTTCAGTTGCCTCATCTTTAAAATTAGGATCAAAAGAATATCTTTCCATAGTGTTTTTATGAGGATTAAATAAAATAATATACATAAAGCACTCAGAACAGGGCCTGCTACTCAGTATGCAATAGTTATGAGCTGTCATTGTCATCATTAATATCAAGATGTTTAAAAACACTTTCCCCCTAAAATACAGAAGGGTGAAGAGTACTTAGATGTATATCCTAAGATCTGTCTCTGGCTGCTATTTCTGGGCATTTCTTTGTTTTTGTTTTTGTTTTTTAATTTATTTATTATTATTATACTTTAAGTTCTAGAGTATATGTGCATAACGTGCAGGTTTGTTACATATGTATACTTGTGCCATGTTGCTGTGCTGCACCCATCAACTCGTCAGCACCCATCAACTCGTCATTTACATCAGGTATAACTCCCATTGCAATCCCTCCCCCCTCCCCCCTCCCCATGATAGGCCCCGGTGTGTGATGTTCCCCTTCCCGCGTCCAAGTGATCTCATTGTTCAGTTCCCACCTATGAGTGAGAACATGCGGTGTTTGGTTTTCTGTTCTTGTGATAGTTTGCTAAGAATGATGGTTTCCAGCTGCATCCATGCCCCTACAAAGGACACAAACTCATCCTTTTTGATGGCTGCATAGTATTCCATGGTGTATATGTGCCACATTTTCTTAATCCAATCTGTCACTGATGGACATTTGGGTTGATTCCAAGTCTTTGCTATTGTGAATAGTGCCGCAATAAACATACGTGTGCCTGTGTCTTTATAGCAGCATGATTTATAATCCTTTGGGTATATACCCAGTAATGGGATGGCTGGGTCATATGGTACATCTAGTTCTAGATCCTTGAGGAATCGCCATACTGTTTTCCATAATGGTTGAACTAGTTTACAATCCCACCAACAGTGTAAAAGTGTTCCTGTTTCTCCACATCCTCTCCAGCACCTGTTGTTTCCTGACTTTTTAATGATTGCCATTCTAACTGGTGTGAGATGGTATCTCATTGTGGTTTTGATTTGCATTTCTCTGATGGCCAGTGATGGTGAGCATTTTTTCATGTGTCTGTTGGCTGTATGAATGTCTTCTTTTGAGAAATGTCTGTTCATATCCTTTGCCCACTTTTTGATGGGGTTGTTTGTTTTTTTCTTGTAAATTTGTTTGAGTTCTTTTTAGGTTCTGGATATTAGCCCTTTGCCAGATGAGTAGATTGCAAAAATTTTCTCCCATTCTGTAGGTTGCCTGTTCACTCTGATGGTAGTTTCTTTTGCTGTGCAGAAGCTCTTTAGTTTAATTAGATCCCATTTGTCAATTTTGGCTTTTGCTGCCGTTGCTTTTGGTGTTTTAGACATGAAGTCTTTGCCCATGCCTATGTCCTGAATGGTACTACCTAGGTTTTCCTCTAGGATTTTTATGGTATTAGGTCTAACATTTAAGTCTCTAATCCATCTTGAATTAATTTTCATATAAGGAGTAAGGAAAGGATCCAGTTTCAGCTTTCTACTTATGGCTAGCCAATTTTCCCAGCACCATTTATTAAATAGGGAATCCTTTCCCCATTTCTTGTTTCTCTCAGGTTTGTCAAAGATCAGATGGCTGTAGATGTGTGGTATTATTTCTGAGGACTCTGTTCTGTTCCATTGGTCTATATCTCTGTTTTGGTACCAGTACCATGCTGTTTTGGTTACTGTAGCCTTGTAGTATAGTTTGAAGTCAGGTAGTGTGATGCCACCAGGTTTGTTCTTTTGACTTAGGATTGTCTTGGAGATGCAGGCTCTTTTTTGGTTCCATATGAACTTTAAAGCAGTTTTTTCCAATTCTGTGAAGAAACTCATTGGTAGCTTGATGGGGATGGCATTGAATCTATAAATTACCTTGGGCAGTATGGCCATTTTCACGATATTGATTCTTCCTATCCATGAGCATGGTATGTTCTTCCATTTGTTTGTGTCCTCTTTGATTTCACTGAGCAGTGGTTTGTAGTTCTCCTTGAAGAGGTCCTTTACATCCCTTGTAAGTTGGATTCCTAGGTATTTGATTCTCTTTGAAGCAATTGTGAATGGAAGTTCATTCCTGATTTGGCTCTCTGTTTGTCTGTTACTGGTGTATAAGAATGCTTGTGATTTTTGCACATTAATTTTGTATCCTGAGACTTTGCTGAAGTTGCTTATCAGCTTAAGGAGATTTTGGGCTGAGACAATGGGGTTTTCTAAATATACAATCATGTCATCTGCAAACAGGGACAATTTGACTTCTTCTTTTCCTAACTGAATACCCTTGATTTCTTTCTCTTGCCTGATTGCCCTAGCCAGAACTTCCAACACTATGTTGAATAGGAGTGGTGAGAGAGGGCATCCCTGTCTTGTGCCAGTTTTCAAAGGGAATTTTTCCAGTTTTTGCCCATTCAGTATGATATTGGCTGTGGGTTTGTCATAAATAGCTCTTATTATTTTGAGGTACGTTCCATCAATACCGAATTTATTGAGCGTTTTTAGCATGAAGGGCTGTTGAATTTTGTCAAAAGCCTTTTCTGCATCTATTGAGATAATCATGTGGTTCTTGTCTTTGGTTGTGTTTATATGCTGGATTATGTTTATTGATTTGCGAATGTTGAACCAGCCTTGCATCCCAGGGATGAAGCCCAGTTGATCATGGTGGATAAGCTTTTTGATGTGCTGCTGAATCCAGTTTGCCAGTATTTTATTGAGGAATTTTGCATCGATGTTCATCAGGGATATTAGTCTAAAATTCTCTTTTTTTGTTGTGTCTCTGGCAGGCTTTGGTATCAGGATGATGTTGGCCTCATAAAATGAGTTAGGGAGGATTCCCTCTTTTTCTATAGATTGGAATAGTTTCAGAAGGAATGGTACCAACTCCTCCTTGTACCTCTGGTAGAATTCAGCTGTGAATCCATCTGGTCCTGGACTTTTTTTGGTTGGTAGGCAATAATTATTGCCTCAATTTCAGAGCCTGCTATTGGTCTATTCAGGGATTCAACTTCTTCCTGGTTTAGTCTTGGAAGAGTGTAAGTGGCCAGGAAATTATCCATTTCTTCTAGATTTTCCAGTTTATTTGCGTAGAGGTGTTTATAGTATTCTCTGATGGTAGTTTGTATTTCTGTGGGGTCGGTGGTGATATCCCCTTTATCATTTTTAATTGCGTCGATTTGATTCTTCTCTCTTTTCTTCTTTATTAGTCTTGCTAGTGGTCTGTCAATTTTGTTGATCTTTTCAAAAAACCAACTCCTGGATTCATTGATTTTTTGGAGGGTTTTTTGTGTCTCTATCTCCTTCAGTTCTGCTCTGAGCTTAGTTATTTCTTGCCTTCTGCTAGCTTTCGAATGTGTTTGCTCTTGCTTCTCTAGTTCTTTTAATTGCGATGTTAGAGTGTCAATTTTAGATCTTTCCTGCTTTCTCTTGTGGGCATTTAGTGCTATAAATTTCCCTCTACACACTGCTTTAAATGTGTCCCAGAGATTCTGGTATGTTGTATCTTTGTTCTCATTGGTTTCAAAGAACATCTTTATTTCTGCCTTCATTTCGTTATGTACCCAGTAGTCATTCAGGAGCAGGTTGTTCAGTTTCCATGTAGTTGAGTGGTTTTGATTGAGTTTCTTAGTCCTGAGTTCTAGTTTGATTGCACTGTGGTCTGAGAGACAGTTTGTTATAATTTCTGTTCTTGTACATTTGCTGAGGAGTGCTTTACTTCCAATTACGTGGTCGATTTTGGAGTAAGTACGATGTGGTGCTGAGAAGAATGTATATTCTGTTGATTTGGGGTGGAGAGTTCTATAGATGTCCATTAGGTCTGCTTGCTGCAGAGATGAGTTCAATTCCTGGATATCCTTGTTAACTTTCTGTCTCGTTGATCTGTCTAATGTTGACAGTGGAGTGTTGAAGTCTCCCATTATTATTGTATGGGAGTCTAAGTCTCTTTGTAAGTCTCTAAGGACTTGCTTTATGAAGCTGGGTGCTCCTGTATTGGGTGCATATATATTTAGGATAGTTAGCTCTTCCTGTTGAATTGATCCCTTTACCATTATGTAATGGCCTTCTTTGTCTCTTTTGATCTTTGATGGTTTAAAGTCTGTTTTATCAGAGACTAGTATTGCAACCCCTGCTTTTTTTTTGTTCTCCATTTGCTTGGTAAATCTTCCTCCATCCCTTTATTTTGAGCCTATGTATGTCTCTGCGTGTGAGATGGGTCTCCTGAATACAGCAGACTGATGGGTCTTGACTCTTTATCCAGTTTGCCAGTCTATGTCTTTTAATTGGAGCATTTAGTCCATTTACATTTAAGGTTAATATTGTTATGTGGGAACCTGATCCTGCCATTATGATATTAACTGGTTATTTTGCTCGTTAGTTGATGCAGTTTCTTCCTAGCCTCGATGGTCTTTACATTTTGGAATGTTTTTGCAATGGCTGGTACCGGTTGTTCCTTTCCATGTTTAGTGCTTCCTTCAGGGTCTCTTGTAAGGCAGGCCTAGTGGTGACAAAATCTCTAAGCATTTGCTTATCTGTAAAGGATTTTATTTCTCCTTCACTTATGAAACTTAGTTTGGCTGGATATGAAATTCTGGGTTTAAAATTCTTTTCTTTAAGAATGTTGAATATTGGCCCCCACTCTCTTCTGGCTTGTAGAGTTTCTGCCGAGAGATCTGCTGTTAGTCTGATGGGCTTCCCTTTGTGGGTAACCCGACCTTTCTCTCTGGCTGCCCTTAAGATTTTTTCCTTCATTTCAACTTTGGTGAATCTGGCAATTATGTGTCTTGGAGTTGCTCTTCTCGAGGAGTATCTTTGTGGCGTTCTCTGTATTTCCTGGATTTGAATGTTGGCCTGCCCTACTAGGTTGGGGAAGTTCTCCTGGATGATATCCTTTAGAGTGTTTTCCAACTGGGTTCCATCTTCCTCCTCACTTTCAGGCACCCCAATCAGATGTAGATTTGGTCTTTTTACATAATCCCATACTACTTGCAGGCTTTGTTCATTTCTTTTTCTTCTTTTTTCTTTTGGTTTCTCTTCTCGCTTCATTTCATTCATTTGATCCTCAATCGCTGATACTCTTTCTTCCAGTTGATCGAGTTGGTTACTGAAGCTTGTGCATTTGTCACGTATTTCTCGTGTCATGGTTTTCATCTCTTTCATTTCATTTAGGACCTTCTCTGCATTAATTACTCTAGCCATCAATTCTTCCACTTTTTTTTCAAGATTTTTAGTTTCTTTGTGCTGGGTACGTAATTCCTCCTTTAGCTCTGAGAAGTTTGATGGACTGAAGCCTTCTTCTCTCATCTCGTCAAAGTCATTCTCCGTCCAGCTTTGATCCGTTGCTGGCGATGAGCTGCGCTCCTTTGCCGGGGGAGATGCGCTCTTATTTTTGGAATTTCCAGCTTTTCTGCCCTGCTTTTTCCCCATCTTTGTGGTTTTATCTGCCTCTGGTCTTTGATGATGGTGATGTACTGATGGGGTTTTGGTGTAGGTGTCCTTCCTGTTTGATAGTTTTCCTTCTAACAGTCAGGACCCTCAGCTGTAGGTCTGTTGGAGATTGCTTGAGGTCCACTCCAGACCCTGTTTGCCTGGGTATCAGCAGCAGAGGCTGCAGAAGATAGAATATTTCTGAACAGCGAGTGTACCTGTCTGATTCTTGCTTTGGAAGCTTCCTCTCAGGGGTGTACTCCACCCTGTGAGGTGTGGGGTGTCAGACTGCCCCTAGTGGGGGATGTCTCCCAGTTAGGCTACTCAGGGGTCAGGGACCCACTTGAGTAGGGAGTCTGTCCCTTCTCAGATCTCAACCTCCGTGTTGGGAGATCCACTGCTCTCTTCAAAGCTGTCAGACAGAGTCATTTGCGTCTGCAGAGGTTTCTGCTGTTTTTGTTATTTTTACTGTGCCCTGTCCCCAGAGGTGGAGTCTACAGAGACAGGCAGGTTTCCTTGAGCTGCTGTGAGCTCCACCCAGTTCGAGCTTCCCAGCAGCTTTGTTTACCTACTTAAGCCTCAGCAATGGCGGGCGCCCCTCCCCCAGCCTCGTTGCTGCCTTGCCGCGATATGGCAGACTGCTGTGCTAGCAATGAGGGAGGCTCCGTGGGCGTGGGACCCTCCCGGCCAGGTGTGGGATATGATCTCCTGGTGTGCCTGTTTGCTTAAAGCGCAGTATTGGGGTGGGAGTTACCCGATTTTCCAGGTGTTGTGTGTCTCAGTTCCCCTGGCTAGGAAAAGGGATTCCCTTCCCCCTTGCGCTTCCCAGGTGAGGCGATGCCTCGCCCTGCTTCAGCTCTCGCTGGTCGGGCTGCAGCAGCTGACCAGCACCGATCGTCCGGCACTCCCCAGTGAGATGAACCCAGTACCTCAGTTGAAAATGCAGAAATCACTGGTCTTCTGTGTCGCTCGCGCTGGGAGTTGGAGACTGGAGCTGTTTCTATTCGGCCATCTTGCTCCGCCCCCCATTTCTTTGTTTTAATATTTCTGGTAGCTCTTACTTGTGACTGTGAATTGTAGACATTTGATGCCCACAGACTATTCAGTTCTTTCAACTTCTACCTTGTTCCTAAGGAAATCTGAATCAATTCTTCGGGGTCTTTCCTAAAGAAATTTGTCAAGGTTATCCAATCCAATGCCACGATTATATTTCTTCTTGTATGATTGTGTTTTTGTTGTTTGTCACAGAAATTTTTGCCCAAGTCAAGGTCACAAAGTTTCCCATAATTTTTTCTAGCTATATTATAGTTTTAGGTTAGTTCTATCATCCATATTGGGTTAAACTTTTACATAAGGTACATGATATGGATTGAGGTACTTAAAAAAAATAAGGTATCTAATATTTCAGGGCCATTCTTGGAAAGAAGAGCATTCTTTTTCCATTTAATTTTCTTTGCTACTTTGTTAAAATACAGCAGACCGTATATGATTTTATTATCATCAGCTTTTTCATTGCTACTATGGTAGGTATGCAATTGATTTTCATATATTGATATTGTACCTTGCAACTTTGCTGAACTCATTTATAATTCCTAATAGATTTTAGGAGATTCCTTAGAGTTTTCTATGTACAAGAGATAGTTTTACTTCTACTTTTTCAATATGGAAATATTTATTTCCTTAGCTTGCCTATTTGCCCTGTCTGGTAACTACAGAAAAATGTTGACTAGAAGTGGCAAAAGTGGACATTGTTATCTTGTTCATGATCTGAGGGAAAAAGAATTTTTTCACCATTAAATATGATGTTAGCTGTTGGTTTTTCACAGATAACCTTTATTAGACAAGGAAGTAGCCTTCTTTTTTAGTTGGCTGCTTTTTAAAAATTTTTTCATGAAGTATTGAAGTTTGACAATGTATCTATTGAGATGATCAGGAGGTTTTTGTCTTTTATTTTTCCAAGTTTGTGTATTACTTAATTAATTTTTGAACATTGAACCAGCCTTGCATCCTTGTGATAATTCCACTTCCACATGATGTATAATCCTTTTTGTTAGTACTATATTTGGTTCACTAGAATTTTGTTGAAGATGTTTGCGTCTGTATTCATAAGGCATATTGGCCTATAGTTTTCTTTTGATGTCTTTGATGTTTTTGGTATTAGGGTAATAGTGGTTTCATAGAATAATTTGGAGAGTGTTTCTTCTTCTTATATTTTTTGGAAGGGCTTATGAAGTAATGGTGCTACTTCTTCTTTAAATGTTTGGTAGAATTTGCCAATGAAGGTATCTGGTCCTAGGCTTTTCGTTGTGGAAATTTTTTTAAAAATTACTAATTTGATCTCTTTGCGTGGTATAGATCTATTCAGATTGCTGATTTCTTCTTAAGTCAGTTTATATAGTTTGTCTGTTTCTTGGAATTTGTCTATTTTATCTAGGCTGTCTAATTTTTGTCATACAGTTGTTCATAGGATCCCTTATGATCCTTTTTTGTGTCTGCAAAGTCAGTTCTAATTTCCCTTTTTTTATTCAAGATTTTAATCATTTGAGTCTTCTCTTTTCTTGGCTACTCTAGTTGAATGTTTGTCAAATTTGTTGATAATTTCTAAGTATCAACTTTTGTTGGTTTTCTTGTTGTTTTCTATTCTCTATTTTATTTGCCTCCTCCAAGTTTATAATTTCCATTCTTCTGCTAGCTTTAGGATGAGTTTGCTTTTCTTTTTCTAGTTTCTTAATGTAGAAGGTTAGGTTATTGATTTGATAATTTTCTCTTTAAATATAAGTGTTTACAGCTCTAAATATCGCTTTAAACGCTACTTAAATCCCATAAAGTGTGATACGTTGCATGTTCACTTCCATTAATCTGAAAGGGTTTTTAAATCTTTTTGTAATTTCTTCTCTTATAATTAGTTATTAGGAGTGGGTTAATTTTCACACATTTGTTAATTTTACAAATTTCCTCCTGTTAGTGAGTTCTCATTTTTTCTATTGTGATCCAAGAATATACTTTGCATAATCTCAGTTATTTTAAATTTATTGAGACTTGTTTCATGGCTTATAAATAATCTATCCTGGAGAATGTACCGCATGCACTTGAGAAGAGTTTTTATTCTGTTTTTGTTGGGTGGAGTGTTCTGTGGATGTCTGTTAAGTCCAATTGGTTTATAAAGTCATTCAGGTCTTCCATTTCTGTTTATATTCCGTGTAGTTGCTCTCTCCATGACTGAAAGTAGGATATTGAAGTCTCCGCTATTGTTGTTAATTGTGAATTTTTCTCTTTAAATCTTTAAATTTGTCATTTTTACTGTTGTTAGACATATACATGATTATAATTGTTCTACTTTCCTGATGGATTGATATCTTAAAATATCCTTGTCTCTACTAACAATTTTGTCTAAAGTCTATTTTGTCTGATGTTAGCATAGGAGCTCAAGCCCTTTTTTGGTTATTGTTTGCGTGGTGTATCTTTCTTTTCATTCTGTAACATTCACTCTATTTGTTTCCTCAAATGTAGAGTTTGTCTCTGGCAGAACTCCTATAGGGGGTCATGTTTGTTTGTTTTTCCATTTTGTAAATATCTACTTTTTGATTGAAGTGCTTAAGCCACATACATTTAGCACAGTGACTGATAAGGTAGTTACAATGTCACTTTGCTGTTGGTTTTTTAAAATATGATTTATGTCTTCTAAGTTTCTCTATTCTTCTATCACTGTCTTCTTTGAGTTAAAAAGTTACTTTCTAGTGTATAATTTAATACCCTTGTCATTTATTCTACTATGTTTGTTGCCCAGGATGTTATCATTAGCATCTTAATTCATAAAAATCTAATTCAAATTAATACCAATTTAATTTTAAGAGTATACAAAATTTTACAACTATATAATTTTTTTCCCTCTGCTTTCTTTTGTGCTGTTATTGTCTATGGAGATTTTTTTATTGGATGCCCATCAATACAGATATATAATTATTGCTTTATAAATTATAGTTATCTTTTAAAACAAATGTGAGAGAGAAAAAGAATTACAGTAAAAATTCATTTATATTCTTTTTAAATATTTACCTATTTTATTACCTTTATAGGTACTCTTTATTTCTTCATTCAGATTACATTACTTTCTAATATCCTATTATATCAGCCAAAAGGACTTCTTCTGGTATTTCTTGTAGAGCAAGTCTGATAGTGATAAAACCTCACAATATTTCTTTATCTGGGAATGTCAATTTATCCTGCATTTTTGGAGAGTTTTGCTGGAAAAAAAAAGTTCTTGGTGCACGGTTTTTTTAGGACTTTAAATATGTCATTCCACTCCCTTCTGGATGCCATGGTTTCTTCACAGGAAATCTGTGGTTAATATTATTGAACATCCCATGTAGGAGATAGTCTTTTCTCACTTGTTGCTTTCAAGATTTTCTCTTTGTCTTTGTCTTTCAACAATTTGATTTTTAATGTGCTTAGGGTGTGGATATCTTTGAATTTATCCCACTTGCAGATCATTGAGCTTCTTGGATGTGTAGATTAATAGTTTTCTTCAAATTTGTGAAGTTTTTAGTAATTATTTCTCTAAATATTCTTTCTGTCCTTTTACCTCCTTTCTGAAACTCCCATTATGCCTATGTTGGTACTCTTGATAGTGTCCCACAGCTTTCTGGGGCTCTGTTAATTTCTCAACATTCTTTCTCTTTCTATTGCTCACACTGAATAATCTCAATTGACCTGTATTCAAGTTTACTAATTCTTCCCTCTGATCATTTAGATCTGCTAGTGAGCTCCTCTAGTGAATTTTTCAATTAAAAGTTTTCTATTTCTTTTTTCTCTTTTAAGGATTTGCAAAGCCCCTATGGACATGATGTTTCACGTCTTCTCCTTTTAATTATTTTGGATTGTTTGTTGTTTCTTCTGACTGTTGTTGCTGCCTGGGTCAACTGCAATGTTAAGCAGTTGCCACTGATTATTTTTAACAAATAATTGTTTTAAACAAATAGAGTAAATGCTGTTTCCAGTGGATGAACTCTGAGTCAATTCAAGCCTTACTAGTGGGACTTTCCATGGTACTTCCAGGCAGATTGAATAATGACAATCATCTGAGGATAGAGCTTTGAAACAACTCTACTCCCATTCTGATCCTCTAGTGGTAACTAGGTTGCTGGTTTTTACCCTGATTGCAAACTGTTCATTTTCAAGGCTCCCAGTGAGTGGCAGAGAGGAGTATGGGAATAGGAAAGCTAAGATGCCATAGAACATGTTGTTCTTATCAATATTAAGCCATTTAAAAAATAAAAACTCTCCACGTTGTTGCAAGTCTTTGGTTTATTTCCAGAATTCTCAATAAGTTGATATGATATTCTTTGCCAGTGTTCCCATTGCTTTTATGGCAGACAGAATCTGCCATTGTTTTCACTCTGCCATTGCTGATGTCCTTTTATTCGCTTCCTCAATGTCTTTTTTTAATAGTTTTTAAAAATAGTTTTCACCTACATACATTGCCATAACTTATTAGATTTATAACTAATGTTTCACATTTTCAGTGCTAATAAAAATAGTATTTAAAAGTTTTAATTTCCACTGGTTAATCACTAGTATATAGAAATTAAATTATTATGTATTTAACTTCTATCAAACAAAATTAACCAATTCACTTGTTATTTCTAATAGCTTTTATGTACATTCATGGAAAATTTCTGAGTAGACAATTATGCTATCTGCAAATAGAGAATTTATTTCTTTCCTTCTGATTGTTGTGACATTTGTTTACTTAGCCTTATTGTCTGTTTTTACCCTGATTAAATGTTGGATTACTTAGTCAGTTTTCCCATTTTACTAACTTTGTTGTGCCATCCAGTTGTAATGCATAACAACTTCTCTCCAGTCATCACCTGTCTATTTTCTGACTAGACAACTATGAAGTCTTTCTTGTATGAGTCATGTCTATTTCCTTGATCAATTTATATAATTTAGACATATCTTTGCTGTATGAATATTTTTCAAAGAAGAATTTTATGGAATGTTTATTCCAATGAATATCTGTTGTTAAAACATTGGCAGGTAGCAAAGGAATAAGTAATATTTATTTCTATGACCGTCCTTGAAATATTTGATAGCATTCTCACCTCAAATTGTAATTCTCTTATTTGGGATGGATGATTCACATTAACTCCAGGTCTTTAGAAAGCTTGCTGTAACTCTTATTTAAGAAGAATTCCTTCAAATACGAATTCTTTAGCAATGGATATGATTGCAAACTCCAAAATTTAAAACTAAAATGGTTTTTAAAGGTTATAAAACCCAGCCCCTTTATTTTATAGATAATAAAATAGATTTCATTATTCCTCTGCAGCAGAGCTTCCCTTTAGCTATTATTAAAATATAGGGAGTGAATTCTAATTTATCAGCATTGAAAGGTACACCTCCACTTCTAATACCCGGTCTGACTGCCAACATTTTTCACACATATGACTGTAATATCCACCTAACTGGCCTCTTGGCTTCTGCTCTTGTCTTCCTATATTCTAGTCTCAGAACTTTTGAATAATCCTGAGATCACATCACTCCTCTTCTTGAAACCCTCCAATGGTTTCCCATTTTACTCAGACTAGAAATCAAATTTCTTACAATAGGCTATAAGACTTTGTATGTATAACAATTTGTACCTCCATCCTCCCTCTTCCCCAGCCAGCTACTTGTCTGACCTAACCTTCTAATAACCTCCCCTCTTTTATTCTGCTCTAGGATGCTAGCTCCTTGCACCTCCTCTAACATGCCAAGCATACTGATTTAGAGGTCTATGTGCTTATTAATGCCTGCCTGGAACATTTTTGCCCCTAGATATACATATGACTCATTCCCATTCCCCTGTCAATGCCACATTCTCAATGAGGCCTCTCTTGAACATAATATCCCCACTAAAATCCAGCCATGCTTTCCAACCTGCTCTAATCCTTCTGTTTTTCATAAAATATATAGCATTCCAATATACTATATGAATTACTCATTGATTATGTTTATCTACGTGAATGCAAGCTCCATAAAAGCAAGGGTATTTTGTTGTTGTTGTTAACTGATTGTACCTTTGGCACTCGTGAAAGTGCCTGGCACGTTATAGGCTTCCAATAAATATTTGTAAATGAATCAATACGTAAAAGAATGAAGCTACCCTGACATTTAAAGCCATGGTTCAGGCTTTAGCAACATCACAGTGTTCATCAGTTTTGCTGTCTTTCAGTTATAGTAAGTCTTTCAAAATTATGAATGGCTAGCCCCTGTTTGTTATGATCTGGGTTCTTTGAGATAGAACATTTCCCTAAAGGTTCTATATAAAACATTTTAGACAATATTTTATCCTGAGAAAGCAAATTGGATAACAGGAAATACAGGTAATTTTTTTTTCTCCTTGATAGCTCATTATGTTGACAAAAATAGAAAATGAAGACTGTCAGTTTTCTAGGACTGCCATGCAAAAGTACCGCAATCTGGGTGACTTCTCCCAGAAAGAGAATGCCTAGGACTATAGGGGGACACAGAAAGTTCCCCACAGGGAGTATTTCAAAGCTGAAACATTAAGGGCTGTATGAGGCAGAAAAATTGGAAGCAGAGGCAAAATTGCAACCTTAGGACTAAGAGAGCTTGAAGGTTGTGGGGCATTAAAAATTCATGCTGTAGATTAGCAGTGTGGGGTGTAAAGGATATTAGGAGAGGAAGAACTAAGCATGGTTAGGGATAGGTGAAGGTAAAGAACAAACAGAACACAGGCCCAGCTTCCTTTATTCTTGGCAGACAATACTATCTCTTACCTCACAAAGAAAATTTATGCTATAAGGAGTGACTTTCCTATTTGTCTTTCCTACTCCCCGAACAAAAGCATAGGCACATAATGGCTTTGCTGTATTTGCATTTATTCTTCTCATCTTTCTTCTAAGAATGACATGTCCATCTTTCTACCATTCCCTACTTTGTTTAACTTCAGATCCTGTATCTAGGTCAATTGATCATAAATCAAGTTGCCTGAATGGCCAATTAACTGAAAGAATATTTTACCATGTTTTCTTATTTCTTGTAACTAATTATAATTTTTAGAACAATCTGTTTTGGAAATCTTGTAAAGATTTCTGCAAAATTTTAGTAGATTTTGTTTTGTGTTTGTAACACCACTTGGAAGAACAATTCTTTGCACTTGTGCCAGTTGCCTGTTTTAGGACAGATAAAGTAGAGAAACTCTCCCTATGGGAAAGTCAGAGCAGGAAGCTGCCTAGAGCACATCTTCTTGTGGGCCTCAGCTCATGGGGTGTGTGGAAGATTGAGACTAATGGGTAGAAAGGGAGAGCCTATATGTGTATTTTTCTTAGAATATATCAATAGAGAATATACTAATGAAGAAATATTTTTATATATATATAATATTTTGATTATTTTCTCAAATATATTATTTAGTATAAATACAACATGTAAATATATGAATATACACAAATATATGCATACACACACTCACACACAGACACATACTCTTTTTAGGCTCCTGAGTCTCACACTTTGCTTGTGAGTTTCTTTCTGATTCTGAGATCACTATCTCAGACTATTTTGTGTGCTAATTCTCCTCTCCATGTTTTATTCATCAGCCATATCCTCACTCTGTCCCAGTTTCCTCCAAGCAATCACCAAGGAGCAGCAGAAAACATAAATCAAACATTCTTTAAAACTTTATCAAGACAGAGCAAAAACTGAATAGTTAAAATAAAAAACACAATGGGAAAATGATCATTTGATGAATTTAAATTCCTCCAATTTTTAAAAAAACTATTGAAATAAACAATTATTGAAATACATTTTGTTATTGAAAATATAACAAAAAACTGAGAGTTGTTAGTTTTTCTACTTTATTCTGTCCCTACTCTCTTGGGCTTATTTGTCTTAGTAAGTTCTGAATAAATATTTGCCAAACAAATAAAATAATACCATGTGTATTAAGGTTGATAGCTACATTTGCCTTGAAACGTCACCTAATTCAAAGTAGATTGGTCTTTGAACCTGGTTTTCTTAGAAGAATTTTCCTGAGGCAATAAAATTCTGAGAGTGAACTATGATACTATTGATATATGTGAATGACACAGAATCCACAAGTAGGAAGTCTTCGATGAGTCCTCATTTGGAGATTTTCTAGAACAGACATTAATTTAACTTTAGAGAGGACCCAAACAGATAGCCTGGAGCTTGGAGCTAGAACACGCGGGATGTGAGAGTTAGAAATCTTCCTTTTGGCATTGCAAATACTTTGGAAATCGCAATCGGAAGCAGATGACAATCAAATTTAGGGCTGATGAGATAATATATTTATGGATTTATAAACTAGAGAGAAATCTGACTTGGGAAGGGACTTCTGGTGAAAACCATGAGTTTGATCAAGAAATAAGTTGACCAAAGTATTCACTTTGACTTAAGTCCTCCAATGTTCATGGAGATAACTATGATTATTTTTGTTATTCTTGTGGAATTAGCAAACTAAAGATAGATCTGTAAATGTTTCTAAGGGCAGTGACATAAATATCTTTCTAACCTTAACATCTTCAAAGGAATATCACTTAAATACTTGTCAGATATTGCTTGGTAAACAGAGACTTCTTATATTATGTACGTGTATGTATTTGCAGGTTTAGAGCAGTTTGTCGGAAGAATGCAAGATTTTCGATTATACCAAGTGGCACTTACAAACAGGTAAGCAGCTGCTGCATTGTAAACTTCAAGAACCATAAGGATAAATGCTGAATTCACTTAAATAAGAATACCATGTAGATTATACCATTTTTTATCTTTATAGCATTTGGCAAACTTCACCTAATTAATGTTTACAGTGTTTGCTTTGGCTTAGTCTATGGTTGTTATTCACTAGTGCTACTCTTGGGGAACTCCTTGTAATATGAAATTGATCACATTTTTTCCTAAGGATTTTCTGTAAGAAAACTTGATATTTGAAAATTTTATAAAATTTGTGATACATTGTTTAAATTTTCTATATGAAGTAGTTTCTATTAATAATAATTGAGAAACTTCTATATCTGCCTTTTAAAATTGGTTTGTTGACTTTATACCTACTAGAGAATGTAGAACAATAAACATGATTAATTATTTTGATATATGGGAAATTCTCAAGAGACTGGTCTATTAGACTTGGAGACAAGAAGAATGAGCATTTGAAGTATTGTGATATATTTTTCTATTTTCAGTGAACAAATAATTATATAGACTCAGGCTAGCTTTAATGTTATTTCCTTATCTTGAGAGTAGATAGGAAATCTTTCTTAGGGCCTCTTAAAGGCACGCAGAATTTTTAAAAATTTAAGTGAAATTCTGCTTAGGATGCCTTTGAACTTTCTTCTTCAGCTTATGATATCATGGTATAATAGTATATTGTTGTATGGATGAGTTGATCTTATTTATTTCTATAAAAATCAAAAAGAAGAATGTTCATTCTTATTTCTTCAAGGCAGATGTAAATTAGTGTGGTGGGTTTCCAAATGAAAAGACTAGCCCTTGTAAATTTAGAAACATTGCTTTGCTGTGGCTCTTAGTCCATGGCAGATTATTAACAATATAAACATTCTTTCTTACCAGTCTATATAATCAAGGTATGCCTCAATAAAGGGTGACATAGCCCTGGAACACAGTGTTAGGTGTATTTACTACCAACAGCCTTACTATATTTTAGATCACCTTTGTCTAAAATGCCGAAGGCCAAGGTTATCGTAATTCTTTGGGAATAAAGTTTTTCCTTGGGAGTGAAAGATTTTATACTGGATTCTATACTGGTGGCTTTTGGTCCCATTCAAAACTTGGTATCAGTTGAAAAGTATTGATGAGATTTAAAGAAGGTATGACTTCATGTGATTTAATGAATGGAAAAGCTGCCTGACTCCTTCATTGCTCCACTGGGGTCTGAGAGGAAAAGCCTGGTTTCTCTGGTAAGACCTTGGTTACTAATTTTGGCCTACCTGAAATGTCTGGGAAGGTGCTATGTGGAAGAATGCCTATAAATAGAATGACTAATTCTGGTCTAGAGCAAGTATATTGCCCTTAATGGAAAAATTAAATATATCTACCTGGAATTGGCATTCTTCTTTGACTGTTGGCAGCCGCCATATGATCTCAAGCCATTGAAGCATTACAGGATGTCAGGATCTGTACTGATGAGTCACAGGAAACCACTGACAAATGGCCTTGGCCTCAGTCCTTCACTTAAAACAGAAGCAGATAAGATGATACTTGCTTTCATACCTCTTTCCCATGGATGAACTGAAAACATTATCTATAACTCTCATTATTTTCCATATATTATTGTTCACTCTCAGTAGTTAGTTTAGCAACCTAAGTAAATGTGACCTTTCTATTTTATCACAAATAGACACAGTAAAATATTGTGGTATTTATTTAAGTATCTTAATAATCAGACAAGGGCATATGCATGCTTCTTGATATAAATAAAAAGTTAATATTAAAATGTGCTGGTTTTGATATACATTTATGATAATGAATTTGTTTATTTGGCCAAAGATAAGCTGTATTTTATGTTTCATGCATAGAATTATTAAAGCTAAATGGATACTCATGAAAGCACTAAACGAGTGACATTCAAACACCTCTTAGAAGTTCTATTACTTTTAAGCTCTTTGTCCTTACAGTCTCCCTCTTGACTCCCACAGAGAGATTCTGGAAGTGTTTTCTGGAGATCTTCTCAGATTGCATGCCCAATCACATTGCCGTTGCCCTGGCAGCCACCCGCGGGTCCACCCTTTGGCACAGCGGTACTGCATTCCTAACGATGCAGGAGACACAGCTGATAATAGAGTGTCACGGTTGAATCCTGAAGCCCATCCTCTCTCTTTTGTCAATGATAATGATGTTGGGACTTCATGGGTTTCAAATGTGTTTACAAACGTTACACAACTTAATCAAGGAGTGACTATTTCAGTTGACTTGGAAAATGGACAGTATCAGGTAATTAGAAACAATAAGTTGTACATTAATTTCCTGTGGTTTTTACAACAAATGCCCACAAACTTCATGTCTTAAAACAACAGAAATGTATTCCCTAACAGTTCTGGGCACCAGAAATATGAAATCAACATGTTGGCAGGGCTACACTCCCTTCAAAGTTTCCAGAGGGGGATCTCTCCTTGCCATTTGCAGCTCTAGGTGGCCCTTGGTGTTACTTGACTTGTGGCACCACAACTTCAATCTCTGCCTCCATTTTCACATGGTGTCCTTCCTTGTTTCTCTGTGAGCATCAATTATCCCTTTTCTTTATCTTGTATAAGGCCCACCCTATTAAACCCAGGATGATCTAATATTGACATCCTTAATTATACTGCAAAGACCCTATTTACAAATAAAGTCACGTTTACTGGTTTGGACAGTGGTACTTGGACATATCTATTTGGGAACACAATTCAACCCACTAAAAGGTGAAAACTGAACTAGGCAATTGAACATTACCTCAATAAAGTAGTGTATTATAATGTATACAATAAAAATATCTAAAAGACAACATATAGGGCCTTATGTTTGAGATTTGTATCAAAATGATATTTATGAAATGTTGAAACTAAGTTCTTTTTATTAAGTAGCAAAAAGTAATACAAACTAAGGTGCTTTTTCTAAATTACTTAAGACTATATATATGAGACATTTATTTCATAGATGTAATGTTCTTGTTTATGTTTTTATTTGCATGTTGATTTATAAAATCCTTGAACAAATGAACAGATATACAATTATAGAATGTGCTGCTTTTACCATAGGGCTATGAAGTTTCTGGATGTCTAATACATATTTGATCATTATAATAATGACAAAGCGAGCCAATATATACGAATCTAACATTTCCATGGTTTCATACATACTGATGAGTTACACTTAAAACTTTAATTACATTAATTAACTTTCCATTTTCAGGTGTTTTATATTATCATTCAGTTCTTTAGTCCACAACCAACGGAAATAAGGATTCAAAGGAAGAAGGAAAACAGCTTAGATTGGGAGGACTGGCAATATTTTGCCAGAAATTGTGGTGCTTTTGGAATGAAAAACAATGGAGATTTGGAGAAACCTGATTCTGTCAACTGTCTTCAGCTTTCCAAGTATGAATATTTTTAAACAATTAATTTAATAGACTGGTTAAATTAGTCTTAATTTAAGACTGATTGGTTACATTAGTCATAATGTACAAGTAAGCTAGCTCTCTAGACTGGTAGAGACTTCCCTTCACCACCAGCTTCCTTGAGGCAGATTCTCCTAAGTCTTATCCCTAAATTGGGTTTGAAACTATCTTTAAAGTTCTTGTAAAATACATTAGAGTGACTCTTATTTCAATCTCACTGGTGTTTCACAATCTGATTTTCAGATTGTTTAGCAAGTTATCTATGTTAATGGAATTTTCATTATGTTTTCAAGGAATTGTTTTAGTGTGGTTTTCAATTATAATCCTGTATTGTTTGCATGTGAAATGTATGGAATATACTTTTACTAGAAAGAATAATTTAAGCTTTTATTGATGCTGTGTAGTAATTTCTCAACATTTTGATTTCTGTTTTGCCAAAAATGTGAATAGATTTTCATGACATCAAATTTATTTCATTAACAGTTTTACTCCATATTCCCGTGGCAATGTCACATTTAGCATCCTGACACCTGGACCAAATTATCGTCCTGGATACAATGACTTCTATAATACCCCATCTCTTCAAGAGTTCGTAAAAGCCACGCAAATAAGGTTTCATTTTCATGGGCAGTACTATACAACTGAGACTGCTGTCAACTTCAGACACAGATATTATGCAGTGGACGAAATCACCATTAGTGGGAGGTATTATTATGAATTTTGTTTTCAACAAGGTTTTTGTCATACTTATTGTCTTAACAGCACATTAAGATTTCAGAGCAAGCCAGATTTCAAGCTTTACGTTTTGAAATGATTTCACACTCTAAGATTTTAGGAGATCTGTGTGTGAGTCTTTTCTCTATATAACATTGTTGAGTGTGTGTGAGTGTGTGTGTGTGTGTGTATGAATTGATTTTCAAAAGCTGTTGCTTTTAGAAGCTATGACACTCTGAATCTGACTTAGAAATGATTTATCCAGTATTTTACTTGATTTGTTCTGGAATATAATTTTCAAATATTCTCGAAAACAAAGAGTTGGAGCTGGATTTGGAGTTTTAACTATACTACCAGAGAGTTTTTAATACAGATCTTGGTCTACCTGAGTTCATAGTGCACAGTTCCATGGGGAATACTTGTTTTTCTTTAGTGGAAAGAGCTAATGTGCCCTAAGTAGTTTATAAATGTCTGATCATAATTGAGAACATGACTCATGATATTTAAAAAGAAATGATAGCTGCAAACCTAGGCAGCATACTGTCTAATATAGAAATGTACATATAGACTATATTTAGAATGGGTTGTTCTAGAGGAACGATAGGCCTTGTGAATAAAATATGTCTTCAAAAGCAGACCAAAATACCAGTATAGAAGCATTGTTTGTTTGCTAAGTCATAGCATAATGAACAAAGCAATACTGTTAAATATTCATCATCTAACTTTGGAAAAAAAGAACAAAAAATTTGAAATACGTTAACTGCATTCTGCAGTTTGTCAACTTTGTATTCTTTTTTTTTTTTTTTTTTTTTTCTTTGACAGGGTTTTGCTCTGTCAGCCAGGCTGGCATGCAATGGCATAATCATGGCTCACTGCAACCTCAACTTCTGGGCCTCAAGTGATCCTCTCATCTTAGCCTTCCAAGTAACTGGGACTACAGGCATGTGCCACAATGCCCAGCTAATTTTTTTTTTCACTTTTTGTAGAGACATGGCTTTGCCATGTTGCACAGGCTGGTCTCAAACTCCCAATCTCAAGTGATCTACCCGCCTCAGTCTCCCAACGTGCTAAGACTACAGGCGTGAGCCACCATGCCCAGCCTGAACTTTATATTCTTAACTGTATTTTAAATAGTTTAGTAAATGCCTTCCCTTTGTACATGGTTGGTATAGATACAAAAAATTCCATTCCCCTTTAAAGGTTGGCTTGAACATTATCTTTACAATACAGTGGTTTGGATATTGGTGACAGTTCTTCTGATATTTCCAGATAAATTAAAAACTTGTACAGATATCCACACGATTAAGGAGGAACTGATTTTGTATCAATTAAATATACAAAAATCTTCCCTGTTGAATTCACACAATGTGTATAGGCCTAGGACCTTAAATACATTCACAGTTGAGTTAGTGTTCCTTAGGAGTGTGTGATGCTCATGTTTGCAGATGTCAGTGCCATGGTCATGCCGATAACTGCGACACAACAAGCCAGCCATATAGATGTCTCTGCTCCCAGGAGAGCTTCACTGAAGGACTTCATGTGAGTTCTATTTTATGCATGGAAATCTTAAAAAAAAAAATAGTAGAGATGGCGACTATAAATTCTATGAACTTAATTTTGGCCTAACAAATGAAAATAAATTTAAAAACTGATATGAACTTAAAACGTCAATTATTGCAGAGTTTTTGTAAAGAAAAGTAACAGCCATCAATTAAGTTGAAATTGTATTTTTAAAAAATAATTTCGACCAGAGAAATGACAACTGAAACCAAACGCTAAGGTTTCTTCTTTATCTTTTGTTTTTCTTTCTTTGTTTCATCAGCATTATCATATTTTTAAAATAATTTTTAATGTATCTGGATAGCATGGCACTAAACAAAAAATAGTTTGATTCTTACTAAAGGGTATTTATACAAACGTATCAATAAACAAGAAAAGCATCTTTAGATGCAGAACAATTTTTATGTATTTATGTGAATCAAGGTTCAGTTATTGCTAATATCAGGCATTTTAATTAATTGAAAATCGGTAGTAAAATGATTTATGAGTTATGGTTACTGTAGTTTTCTGTGATGGTCAGGGGAATTCCATAGTTGACGTGGAATTTTAGCTTCATCTTTAGGGGAAAGAGGTAAGTGGAAATAAAATCAAGAAACATTTGTTGGTAGGAATATCTAGCAACAACATCAGAAATAGCTGATATGAAAGAGGGTTCAGCAGCAGTAACAATTATACCAATAATGACAGTAGATAATATAGACTCTTCAGTAAATATGTTTGAGACAACTGGCTGCTAGTTTGCAAGAAAATAAAGTTAGAGTTCTACCTGATGGTATGTACAAGAATGTATGTGGCTTAAACTATTAGTGAAAAATAACTATAAATATATTAAAATAAAGATTAGAAGAATACTTACATATCTTAAGTTGAGGGCTTTTATTAGATAAGCAAATGAAATACAAACAGAAACAAACATCTGGAGCTATGAAGGAAATTAATGACACATTCTGTTACATAAACATTTAAAATTCTACACAGTGCAAGGGTTAGCATAAATGAAATGTAGTGACAATTACATGGCTTGTTAGGAAATGTTTATATCATATTAACAGGTAAACAGTTAAGATTCCTAATACACAAGCGTTTACAAAATACTAAGAAAAATATAACAGTCTGATAAAAATGAGCAAATAGATGAACAAGCAATTTACAAATGAACAAATTATACTTTTAATGAACACATAAAAGGTTACCCAACCTCAGTTTTAATCAAATTCAACAATTGTTTTTAATATTTCAAATTAGTAGGAAATATAAAGATTGGTAACACTTAGTACTTGTGAGAATATAACCTTTAACACATCACTGATATGATTGCCAATTAATGCAATAGTTTCGGGGACAATTTGTCCACCTCTGCTAAAATTAAATTTTCAAATATAGTGAACTACATTATGTAATTGCTGTCATTCTAAAAAGCAGTTTTTCAATGACAAGTGTATGGAATGGTGTATTAGTCTGTTTGCATTGCTATACAGGAAGACCTGAGACTGGGTAAATAGTAAAGAAAAGATATTATTTGGCTCGTGGTACTCCTGGCTATACAAGCATGGTGCCAGCATCTGCTTGGTTTCTAGTGAGGCCTCAGAAAGCTTACAATCATGGCAGAAGGCAAAGCCAGAAGCCAGGCTCTTTTAAACAGCCTTGTCTAAACAGTCATGAACTAACAGAGTGAGATCTCACTGCTGAAGGGAGGGCACTTCATGAAGGATTCACCTCCATGACCCAAACACCTCCCACCAGGCTCACCTCCAACACTGGGGATCACATTTCAACATGAAATTTGGAGGGGACAAACATGCAAACTATATCAAATGCTTATAGTTCTATCATTTTTGTTACATAAATATAGGCTTAAATGTTAGTGCATTTTAGCTTTTCAGATGGTAGCACTGTCTCATACACTCATGTATGACTTGTAAACATCTCTGCCTCTTGGACCTTGCCCTACACTTGTGTTTTAGTTAGTTACTTCACTTCTCTGTGCAGTTATTTTAGGATATTATAAAGCATCTTGCTTTTTAAAAAACCATCTGTAAAGGTTTTGGCAAACTCCATTTCTGTCTTCTGATTCTTACTCTGATCTAATTTGCTTTTGACTGTAACATTAGTGAGAATAGTTCAATGGCAAGAATATTATCTATAATGCAGACTTTCTCTGGCACATTTAAAATGTGGTCCCACTCCTCAGTTTCAACTCAGAGTCTTTGATTTAGTTACGGCCTACTTTCTTTCTTTCTATGTGCTCAGACCAAAATTTCCATGTTCTAATTTAGATATCCTTTTGAATTAATTTTCTAGATCACTGCTTTATATACATGTAGTCCTCATCATTAGTCAATACTTGTGTTAAAAGAAGAAATATTTTATGGTTTTCTTTTGGATTTCCAATGTCTAGAGTCTTTGCATTTGATTTGATTAGTATGAGAAAAAATCTTTTAGAAGAACTAATTTTAATATGCTTGATTGTATGGCTTATCATATTGTCACAGAAATGAAATTAATTGGATTAACTTGATTGATTCACTCTTTACTGGGCCATAATTGTGTGTTTAAATTTTTGCAAATTTTATTTGTTCTATTTTAAAGTTAAAGTAACATTTATTATATTTTTCTACTGTCTCCTTTTGGTCCCTTAAGATGGACACTTACTTCCTTATAATCAGTGATTTGTTTCATTAACCTTGTCCTCTCCTCCACAAAGCCACAAATACCCCAATTAAAAAACACTTTGGGATGAATTCAGTAGGGCACCTTGAACTGAATATATCTAGTATTTGCAAGCTACAGTTTGGCTAATACCTTCATATGATATGTTCTCTTCTGAACTTCTCTTGCTTTCTGTTGACTAGTCAGTTGGTGTTAGTCTCTCTCATTTGCTTTTGATGTCCTGTCTTGTTTTTTCTTTCTCTCTCTTTAATTGCTCACAGTTAAGTGTTCGATATTTTCTGATTCTTGGATGATTTCATGCTTCCTCTTAAAAATAGAGCCATTAAATGAATGAAGGCTCATGATTGGTTTCAGAAGTCAAGTTGGGATTTTCAGACTTGGTCTCAGGTGGTGACTGTTGGATTATGAACTAGTGAAATAATTAACTATAATTTGGATTGAGAATACATTTTAATGCTTCTTATCTAGACATTAAGTACCCTTTGAAAACAAAAATGAAAAAGTAGACTTTTTGTTATTTTCCTCCTTGACATATTTTGATAATTTATGAATTTAGCCATAAATTTTAAAAAGCAAGAAATATAATTTACTTAGCAAAGTTTGGCAAATGCAGCTGCAGGGAAAAAGTCAATAGACTGTTAAGTTGAATGATTTCTCAGTCCTGTGATATTTTCAACAATGTATTGAAAATGAAAAATGATTTTATAGAAGCATTAATAGGCATGACATTCTCTTTTGTTATCATTCAAAGTATTTTAATACATGCAGGGACTTACGTGTCTGAGAAAAGTTGTCTTACAGTAATTTGAAAATATACCTATTCTAATGCTTTTCATGTTGTTCTACTTTTTAAAAATAATACGTTTTAATATAAGCCATTCATTTCCTATTGGAATCCATGTTCTTTTTAAAGACCTGGACATAATCCAAAAAGAATGTCTTCAATTCCACAGTATTGTGCTATCCATTAATAATATTACTCAATAAACAGGGCTTTTGTGAATTATATTACAGACATTTGGCAAACAGATGAAAATGTAAGCACTGAAAATATGCCAGTTCTTGGCAACCGTCTTTCCTATGAGAAAGTATTTTTAGTAGAAGCGAAAATGAATGAAGTAGAGAAAAAGTGGAATGGTGAATTCAGGGGCAGGTTCACATACTTACCCATCCTAAGGAATTTTCCATACAAAATATTCTTCATTTGTTTATAAGGCTTCAGTGTCACAAATTGATGGCTCACAGGTAGAAACAGTGTTTAAACAGTTTTAATTTTCTGCAAGAGTTTTCACTTTAAAATATTTATTTATTCTTCAACTTTTTTTTTTTTGAGAGGGAGTCTCACTCTGTAACTAAGGCTGGAGTGCAGTGGCATAATATTGGCTCACTGCAACTTTGGCCTCTCAGCTTCAAGTTATTATCCTGTCTCAGCCTCCCAAGTAGCTGGGACTACAGATGCACACCAGCACACGTGGCTAATTTTTTTTTTTTTTTTTTTTTGTAGAGATGGTTTTCACCTGGTTGGCCAGGCAGGTCTTGAACTCCTGACCTCAAGTGCTCCACCTGCCTTGGCCTCCCAAAGTGCTGGGATTACAGGCATGAGCCACCACTCCTGGCCCTCAACTTTTATTTTAAGTTCAGGGGAACATGTGTAGGATGTGCAGGTTTGTTACTTAGGTAAAGGTGTGCTATGGTGGCTTCTTGCATAGATCATCCCCTCACCTAGGTATTAAGTCCAGCAACCATTAGCTATTCATCCTGATGCTCTTCCCTCAACCCCCGACCATCCCTAAGAAGCCCCAATGTGTGTTGTTCCCCACCATGTGTCCATGTGTTCTCATCATTCAGATCCCACTTATAAGTGAGAATACGTAGTGTTTGGTTTTCTGTTCCGGCATTGTTTTGCTGAGGATAGTGACTTCCAACTCTGTTCATGTCCCTGCAAGTGATTTATATTCCTGGTAATATATAGTAATGGAATTGCTGGGTCAAATGGTATTTCTGCCTCCAGGTCTTTGAGGAATTGCCACACTGTCTTCCACAATGGTTGAACTAATTTATACTCTCACCAACAGTGTAAAGGTGTTCCTTTTTCTCCGCAACCTTGGAGCTTCTGCACAAGAAAAGAAACTATCGTCAGAGTGAACAGACAACCTATAGAAGGGGAGAAAATTTTTGCAATCTATCCATCTGACAAAGGCATAATATCCAGAGTCTAGAAGGAACTTAAACAAATTTACAAGAAAAAAAACCAAACAACCCCATTAAAAATTGGGAAGGAGCCCTGAGTCAGCGAGTTGTTGCCAGGGGAGGACATGAATATCTTCTTTTGAGAACTGTCTGTTCATGTTCTTTGCCCAATTTTTAATGGGGTTGTTTGTTTGAGAACTGTTCTCAAAAGAAGACATACGTGTGGCCAACAAACATATGAAAAAAAGCTCAACATCACTGATCATTAGAGAAATGCATATGAAAACCACAATGAGATACCATCTCACATCAATCAGAATGGTGATTATTAAAAGTCAAAAAATGACACTTACAAATTTTTAATTCCTCACTTCTCTTAATCAGAATGTAGTCTAACACTGTATCCATTTCCTCCCCTGTCAACAGCTCACTGGCTCAGGGTGGCATTTGCCCCAGCATTTACCCCACTTACAACAGTATCACTCTTCGGTTTGCTACAACAGTCACTACTATATCTGGGCGACCTCACTTTGGTGAATTACCTGGCCTTCAAAGACTTTGAACTTCTGAACCTTGTAAAGCAAAACTGATTGATAGATTGAGACACTGGAAGCTAGAATGCATCATTAGTTATTCTTAGTATAGCAAGACCAGCTGTTCATTGCTATATTCATTGTTAACTCCTATTTCTTTTACCCATTTATAAAAATAAAAACTCACAACTCAAGAATATCTATTAGCAAAGACACTGTTGACTCTGAGATGAAATTAAAGCCATGCTTACTTTTTTTAAAAATTACATTTTTGACATCTAAAAACATTTACCTTGGGGAGCCTCACTGATTCTCCTCTGTACTCTTTGACTAGGAACTCCGATACATTTTGGTATTGTATTGGCAATTTTAAGGGCTTGACTTTAATGTATGATACATATCATAAATAATAATGGCATATTTAACTCATTGAGAATACTTTTAGAATATTTGTCACATTTCTTCCCGAGAATGAAAGAAAGCAGTAAATGCTTAATTTACTAGACCCACTTTAGAACAGATTTAGGGTGAAACAAATCCAAAGCCTAGATGCTATTCGTTAACTTTCATACAGAGTTAAACATTTCAAAGTAGAATTTAGAAATACATGGTATTGAACTTGCATGAATCATTATATATCTCACAAGTTACAAACACGTATGTTATTTATAAATGTTTAATTTTATTTGAATAAAAAGTAGCCACTGTTACTTCATTTTTAAGTCAACTTTTAATTTTGAGATAATTGTAGATTTATATACAGTTGTAAGAAACAATATAAAGACATTTTGTGTACCCTACCAATTGGACTCATGGTAACATCTGCCAAAACTAGTGTTTTTTTTCTTTTTAAATCAAAAGTGTGATTTGTGTGCAATAAAATATAACTACTTAAAAATATATATTTTGATGAGTTTTGGCATATGTGTACCCTGTATAGTCACCATCTCTGTCAAGATATGGAATGTTTCTCTCTCCCAAACATTCTCTTATGCTTCTTTGCAGTCAGTGCTGTTCCTGAACCCCCAATCCCAGGAAACTGCCAATCTTCTTTCTATCAATACAGATTAGTTTTGCCTGTTCCAAAATTTCATAGCATAGAGTTATTTGGTATGTAATATTTTGGTACATAGACTTTTAAATCCCACCTCACTCCCACTTTTAAATCATTCCCTAATTACCTGTGCTGTTAGCTTTACCACAACATAGTATCTCTGGCCCACTTAATCAGAAATCCATTATAAGTATCAAAGCATATATATTAAGCTCATAGGTACAGAATACAAGCTAGGAATTGGAAGCCTGGGTTTATCTGTCAACTAACATATTTGCAAAGCTATAACATATTTATTACTTCTTTTTCTTATCTAGTACTTTCTTTACTTGATCTAAGAGTTCAAGTGTTGAATAGAATCTAGTTTTAAGAAAAGTGTTGTCAGTGGAAACTTGAATCCTTATGAGTTGTCTTTTTCCTTTAATAGCTGCATTTACCTTTTGGGGCTCTGGCCAAGAGTGATGCAATGGCCAGAGTCTCAGCCAGGCACTGGCACTTCATTGGCTACTTAGCTATTCTTTCATCATTTTGTGACATCATTACCTGCAAGGGTAGCCAAGCCTTCACAGAGCAATTTATTAGTAACCATGAACACTTCTTATTCTTTGGCTCTAACTTGTGACCCTTTTAAAACATTAATCATAGACCTTATGAATTAACTACAATCAAACTATCAGTATAAATTTTTGTTAGCTTTATAAATAGCACAGCCAGCTTGAAACTTTTTATATAATAAGCCTTCCTACCACTCAATAATTTGAATGGTGCCAACATCACATTCTAGAATGCTTATTATATAAATGAATATTTCTGTTATTTTTGAAAGTATGTTCCTTTAGAGCACCAAAGTCCAAAAGTATGAATCATCATGACTAATTTGTGTCATATTTATATTATATATCAAGCTTTACCACTGCTTATATTTTCTCTGTTTGTTCACAGATTTTACCCTAAATATATTTCATTTATATTTTAATTTTTGTAATGCTAGTGAATTCATTCATTTTTATATAACTAGCATTCAGACAGTTCATATTATAAGACCAACATTTGATGTACATTCAGTAAGTCAAGGTAAAGAATTTTCTTTCCTCTCTGACATGATGATATTATTAATCTTTGAAAAACACTTGTACTAGTTCTTTCCCTGAGATAGGTATGTGCATAAATGCTTTTAAAATATAAGTTGAAAACATGAAGAAGAGGTTATGAGCATGGAGATAAATTAAGACAGCTTTACAGAAGAAGCAAATAGAGATAGTGAAAATACAAACATAGTAAAAGATGATATTTGAAGGGATAAGAGTAAAGCATTATCTAAAGTTGAGGAATGACATGATTTTTCTGAATCCTGAGTAGGCTAAGAAAAGTAAATACATACATAGATATAATATAATAAATCCAATAGTCACCAAAGAGCAAGCAGCCAGAAAGCCAAAGACAGAGCAGCATCCTAAAAGCAGCCAGAGAGAAAAATATAAAGTGTAAGAAATTAATTTATAAGACACTACTGATATATTTCTCAACAGCCACAATGAAAACCAGAAGACAGCAGAGTAGTGCCTATGCAAAGAGAAAGCAACCAAGATATATGGAATTGTATTTGTGGTAGTACTATCAATTAGAATCAAGAAAGAAAGAATACATTTTTAGTTTACAAATATATATCAATATTATCACCAGTAGACTCTCAATAAAAGAATTTTTAGAGAATACTTTTCATAAGGAGATACAATGCTTCTAGAAAATAGGTCTGGTGTGAAGGAAGGAATTGTGAGCAAGTAAACCAGCAAATATGTGGATAAATATAGAGGAAATTTTACTGCGTTAAATAAAAATGATATTGTATGTAAGAAAAAGTATACAAAGTAGCAGGATACCATTAAAGGGTCATGAAAATAGCATTTAAGAGGAAGGGATAAACTCCAACTTCAGCTCCCTCCAGCCATTCTGTTGTACCTTGGGGTAAGAAGAGCAGTTACTGAGAAATACTTGTAAAATTCACAGCCAATGAGCACAGGGCTCATTAAAAACTCAAAACTAATCCTGGAATCATAGAACAGCGGTCCCCAACCCCTGGACCACTGGCCAGTAGTGGTCTGTGGGCTATTAGAAACTGGAGTGCACAGCAGGACATGAGCAGCTGGTGAGCTATCATTACTGCCTGAGCTCCGCCTCCTGTCAGATCAGCAGTGACATGAAATTCTCATAGGAGCATGAACCCCATTGTGAACTGCACATGTGAGGGATTTAGGTTGTGCACTCCTTATGAGAATTCCTGATGCTTTGAGATGGAATAACTCCATCTCAAAACCATTCCCCATGTCCTGCTTTCACACCTAGTTTGTGGAAAAAATTGTCTTCCACAAAACCGATCCCTGGTGCCAAAAATATTGGGGACAACTGCCATAGAACGCTTTCTCTGCCCTCTCATCTTACCACCACACCATGAAAGTCCTGTTCACCAGAGTTCCCTTTACCCAGTTCATCATGTCTGGATTTCAACAAAAAGTTACAAAGCACACTAAAAGACCAAAAACAAACAAACAAACAACCTCACAGTTTGAAGAGGTAGAGCAAGAATGAGAATGAGACTCAGACATGGAAGGGATATTGAAATTATCGGACGAGGATCTTAAAGCAGCTCTGATGAATATACTAAAGACTCTAATGGAAAAAGTAGACAACATGCAAAAATAGATGGTAATATAAACAGAAAGATAAAAATTCTGACAAAGAAGCAAAAAGAAAAGCTAGTGATCAGGAACACTTTCATAGAAATAAAGAATGCCTTTAACTGGATCATTAATAGTTGGGGACAGCTGAGAAAAGAATCTTAGTTTGAAGATGTGTCAATAGAGACCACCAAAATAGAAAGGTAAAAAGAAAAATGACTGAACAAATAGAGCAGAATATCTAAGAACTGTGGGACAACTACCAAAAATGTAAATACATATAATGGGGAAGAACAAGAAGAGGAAGAGAAAGGAACAGAAGAAATATTTGAAAGAATAATGACTAAGAATTTTTCGTATTCCAAATGCAGAAAAATCAAAGTTACAGGAAAATATTTTAAAAGGAGCCTGGTAGAAAGGGGAACATCTAGCCTATGAAAAAGTAAAGATAAGAATCACACTCTACTTCTCCTCAGAAAGCATGCAGGCAAGAAAAGTGGTTACCTACGTGTTGACAGAAAAAAACAAACACCTAGAATTGTGTATCTTGCAAAATTTTCCTTTAAAAGTAAAGGATAAATACTTTCTCAGACAAACAAAAGACCAGTATACTTTTCTTGCCTTGCAAGAATGTTAAAGGAAGTTCTTCAGAGAGAGAGAAAAAAGGATACAGGTCAGAAAACTCAGATTTATGTAAAGAAAGGAAGAATATTAGAGAAAGAAAAAATAAAATAACGTTTATTTTTCTTATCTTTAATTGATCTAGTAGATACCAGTTTGTTCAAAATTATAATAAGAACAATGTATTTGATTATTATGGCATGTGTGTAGGTGAAATGAATGATAGCAACAATACAAGACACCAGAGGGAGCAACTAGGAATACTTTATTATTATTAGGTACTCATGCCACCCTTTAAGTGGTATCGTGTTATTTAAAAGGCAACTTGGAACTCTCGCATGACATTGTTTTGTCTTGATAGTTCAAGCTCTGCCTGCGGTTCTCGCATCCTCTATGCCAGGTAGGTGTCAGGGGCTGCTCTGGATGTTAACTCTTCCGCCCCATGACTTCCAGTTCCAAAATGGGGGCACAGAAACAAGCTGCCACCCCACAACCCCACCGCGCCCACCCACGCCAAAAAAAAAAAATAATAATAATAATAATAATGAATATACAGTGCTGAGATTATCACCAGAAATTGTCACAATAGTCCAGAACTGAAATAGGAAGATATAACTGTTCCCAGGGCCATAAGGAAGTGAGAAACACCAAGTGGATGGTAAGAGAACCTGATTTTCACATCTGTAGCACTCCTTACCCCATTCTGCCTGACACCAGATATGCAGAAGATTTTCCTCCAACTCACTTTTTTTCTACACCGGAAAAATTGAGATCGAGGTAAACAACCAGCTTCCCCAACCATCCTGGGTTACCGGAAAGAGACCTGTCCTATCCCTGCCTCAACCCACTGGAGGCGTCATGAGTGCCTAATGGGAGACATATTCCTGAAGATGGGCAGAGACAAAGGGGGATGTAGGTCTATCATCCCCAGCCCTGGAAAGTCTGCTCTGTAACTTGGCCAATGGAGACACAAGGTCAGAGTGGCTGCTTGGCAGCACTACGATGCAGAAGGATTGTTTCACAGTTGTCCTCAGCACAAACCCTTAGGCAGCATTCCCATACTGTCAGGATATTCCCTTTGGGACCTCTCTTATTAAGAAGGGCACAATTGGATTGTTTACTGAAGCCAAGGTGAACCTGGGCTTAAAGCGCCCCCTATAGCCCCCTAGAGGAAGCAATTTAGTAGCAAAGACGTAGATTTATGTCCACAAGAAAAACAGCAATAGGAAACTCTGATGTCTTCAAACAGACAAATCAGAGAACCAGGGACTGGCCCTACAAAGACAGTAATATGTGAACTCTCTGACCAAGAATTTCAAAATGCAGTTTTAAGAAAACTCAGTGATCTCCAGTACAACACAGAAAAATAATTCAGAAATTTATTAGAGAAATTTAATAAAGAGATTGAATTTTTGAAAAATCAACCAGAAACCTTGGAACTGAGAAGTAAATTTGCTGAACTGAAAAATTCACTAGTAGCTCTCACAAGCAGAATGGATTGCGCAGAGGAAAGAATCAATGAGCTTGAAGACAGAATATTTGAAAATATATGGTCAGAGGAGAAAAAAGGACACAAAGAAATGAAGATAGCCTATAAGATATGGAAAATTATTAATACCTCAAATGGCCAAATATAAGAATTAGTGGTATTCAAGAGGGAGTTGAACAAGAGGAAGGATTAGAAATCTTATTCAACAAAATAATGACAGAAAATTCCAAAATTTAAAAGTCTACTTGGATTAGTTGTAAATGTATATTACAAACTTTATAGGGCAGCCCCCCAAAAAGTGTAAAAAGGTATAGTTGCTATATTTAATACTTAGAAAGGAAAGAAAATGGAACCATGTAAAAATGTTCAATTAAAACCACAAAAGGTAAAAAGTACATAGAAAACAAGAATAGTATATAGAACAAAAAAGTATATAGAAAACAAGAGCAATGAATAAAAAGTAGTAGATATTAATCCAACTATGCCAGTAACTGAGTGTCAATGGTCTAAATACACCAATTAAAAGAGAGATTGTTAGAATGAATTTAAGAATAAAACCAACTCATTTTATAATGCCAACATTACCCTATACCAACACCAGACAAAGAAATTACAAGAAAAGAAAACCACAGACCAATATCTCTCATAAAAATAAATGCAAAAATTCTCAACGAAATATTCAAAATAAAACTGTACTGAGGAATGTGTAAAAATAATTATATACCAGAACCAAGAAGGATTTATCTCAGGTTTGCCAGACTGGTTCAACATTCAAAAATCAGCTAAAGAAATTCCTCATATCAACAGGCTGAAGGTGAAAAATTACAATATTATATCAATAGATGTAGAAAAAGTATTTGACAAAATCAAACATCCGTTCATGATCAAAACTCTCAGCAAATAAGGAGTAGAGGAGAACGTACTCAAGAGAAAATATGTATAAAAACCTACAGTGAACATCATACTTATTGATACGAAACCAGAATATTTTCTGCTAAGATCAGGAACAAAGCAAGAATGTTTCCTCTCACCACTCCTTTTCAGCAATGTATTAGGAAGGAATAAAAAGAACAATCTCATTTCAAAATAAGGCAGTAAAGGAGAGGGAAAGAAAAAGGATGTATAGAAAATAGAAATTCCAAATAAATAAACAATCATAAGAAATCTAAATGTGCTGAATGTATTAGAATTATAAGACTGGCTGAAAGAGAAAACAACATCCACCTATTGTCTGAGCAGAGGCTGAATTAGGGCAAGAGAATATCTTAGTCGCAAACGTTACAAAAGCACCAAAAAACAAAAAACAAAAAAACACCCTATTAAGCAAGATTTATAATATTTTTATGTAATATTTCAAAAAGTCAAATGATTTTAAAACCTATAATTAAAAATCAAAATTTTAAGTAAAGACACATTAGTGTTGCTTGTTTAATGACCCTGCGTTATTTTGTAATGGGAACTGTTGTTTCTAATCAGTTCATAATTCCTACCTACCAGTTTTATAAGGTTGGCATGTCCCTGTCTCATATAAGGTTTTACAATGGTCTAAAAACAGACTAGGCATGATGGGACATTATCCATAACTATTTTTTTAAAAACTGTAGAGTGTTTATTAACTTTTTCCATTTGGCTCCAAATATTGGTATATATTTTCTAGTTGTATACACAGGATCATATTTTTCCTTTGGCCTCATGCCACAATGCAGTTCAGCGTGGTACTTGTGCTGAGGCTGTGAGAGATGTACCTAAAAAACAAGCACACTTTAAGTTTGAAAATTTAAGAAAGCTGGCATGAGCTACATAAATATTAGGCAAAATAGACTTTACTGTTTCATTAAGGAAAAAGAGGCTTATTATATAATTACAAAATGTAAAATTCTAAGCTTACGTGCATCTTGGTTTCAAAAGTATAAAGCAAAAATGTATAGAACAGAAAGAGAACTTGTCAAGTTCTACCATCAGCATAGAAGAATTTAATACATCTCTTATTTAAAATGTCTTTTTATAAAAAGAAAGAAAAGCTACATACTAGCAGTTGACATTAGCAAGACAACACATATGTAACTGACAAAGGTAACATTTAAATTAAGCGAACTATTTGAAAAACAGACAAAAGAGGTGAATAAACAAATAATTCACAGAAGAAGCCAGAAGTGGCAACTGAAATGGTCAATATACATATAAATACATGTGCAACTTTACTGGTTATCAGTAAACTAAAAAAAGAAAAAAGAATGCGATAATATTTTATACCCATCAAGTTGGCAAAGATTGCAAAATCTGGAAATTTCAGGAACTAGCAAGTGGAGACTCATACACCACTTATGGGAAGGTGCTGCTGCACTATGGAAAACAATTTGCAAATATCTACATGGAACATTTTACAGTAGTGGATATGAAGGAATATAGCTATTACATCAACATGACCAGACTTCTCAAACAATCATGACTACAAAAAGCTTGTTTTAGAATAATACATACACCATATACCATTTATATAAATTTTAAAATCATACAAATAGGAGGAAGAAACTGATAAAAGGATAGGAGGCAGGTCTAACTTGCAGCTCACACTCAGACAGACAGAGCAGCATATGGAGACACACATCATGAACTTTTGCTCCAAGAACAACTGCAGCACCATACGAGGAAAGCCAAGAGAATCCACATATCCTTTGAAGGAAATAGATTGCTGCTGCTGCATCCTGGAGACAGCTGAAAAACTGTGAGTACCCAAGGTGTGAAAGGGGGATCGTCCACCCCTGAACATGCACCCTTCCTGGGGAACCTGAAGGTCCAGATCACAGGTGATGGATTTGGTCTCACCTGGAACTGAGACAAACTTAGAGAGTTGAGCAAAATATAGGGATAAAGGAAGCAGGGGGAGGAGCCCTGTGGACTCTCTAAGCCCCAAGGAAAGTCATTTCTGACTTTGTCTTGTAGGGTCCTTGGGGAACACTGCCAGTGGAATTGGGGAAAGACCACACGGAGAAGGAAACTTCCAGATGAACTTTGTAACAATTTTGACTGAATGCGAACTTTCCTAGCAGAATCTGGGGGAGAGGGTGAACCAGGAGTGCAGACACAGCACAGAAGTTGCAGCAGGCGTACAGACACAGCACAGAAGTTGCAGCAGGCAGGGAGGTATGAAACCTGAAAGCCCTGCTTGCTTTCCCAGTGGGGAGACCTGGAGCAGGGACAAGTCCTCAGCCCTATTCACCCATTGCCTGGAAATAAACTCGGTGCTGTTGTGGAGGGTATTGTGGGAGTGAGACTGGCCTTTTGGGTTGCATAGGAGCTGGGTGAGGCCTTTCACTGCCAGCTTTCCCCTGTGACCTGTATGATGTAGTAGAGGCAGTCATAATTCCCTAGAAACATAACTCCATCTCACGGAGAACCACACCCCCAACACCAGAGCCGCTTGAACAAGCCCTGCCCAAGGAGAGTCTAGGCTCAGACACACCTAACTCTGCCCCTACCTGATGGCCTTTCTCTACCTGCCCTGGTAGCCAAAGACAAAGGACATAATCTCTTGAGAGCCCTATGGCCCTGACCACTGCCTGAGAAACTTAGGCAGGAGACTCTAGAGCAAGCTTGTATCCTCCCTATACTACTGCAACTGATGCTCTCTTGAAAGTGCCATCTCCTGTCTGGAGGCCAACCAACACACAACTAGTGCAATAAACAAAAATATAACAAAGGACGCTCCAGAGTCTACTTCACTCCCCTGCTATCTCCACCAGAGCAGGTGCTGGTATCCAGGGCTGAGAGACCTGAAGACTGATCACATCACAGGGCTCTTTGCAGACATTCCCCACTACCAGTCTGGAGCCTGGTAGCTCCACTGGATGGCTAGATCCAGAGGAGAAACAACAATCACTGCAGTGCAGCTCTCAGGAAGGCACATCCGTGAACACCCACAGCCAAGTAGCACCCTGTGGGAAGAAAGAATCTGAACAACAGCACTTGAGCCCCAGATCTTCCCTCTGACATAGTCTAATCAAATGAGAAGTAACCAGAAAAAGAGTTCTAGTAATATGATGAAACAAAGTTCTTTAATACCCCCAAAAGATCACACTAGCTTGCCAGCAATGGATCTAAACCAAGAAGAAAACTCTGAATTGCCAGAAAAAGAACTCAGAAGGTTGATTATTAAGCGACTCAAGGAGGCACCAAAGGTGAATACAAACTCAAAGGAATTTCAAAAATGTTACAGGATAGGAACAGAAAAATATCCAGAGAAATAGATAGCATAAATAAGAAGCAATCATAATTTCCAGAAATTAAGGACACACTTAGAGAAATGCAAAATACACTGGAAAGTCTCAGCAATAGAATCCAACCAGTAGAAGAAAGAACACCAGAGCTTGAAGACAGGCATTTGAATAAATCCAATCAAACAAAGACAAAGAAAATTTTTTTAAAATGAACAAGGCCTCCCAGAAGTTTGGTATTATGTTAAACAACCGAATCTAAGAATAGTTGGTGTTCCCAAGGAAGAAGAGAAATCTAAATGTTTAGAAATCTATTTGAGGGAATAATCAAGGAAAACGTCCCCACCCTTGCTAGAGATCTAGACATCCAAATACAAGAAGCTGAAAGAACACCTGGGAAATTCATCACAAAAAGGTCATTGCCTAGGCACATAGTCATCAGGTTATCTAAAGTCAAGATGAAGGAAGGAATCTTAAGAGCTGTGAAGCAAAATCATCAGGTAAACTATGAAGGAAAATCTGTCAGATTAACAGCAGATTTCTCAGCAGAAACCCTGCAAGCGAGAAGGGATTGGTGTCCTACCCTTATCCTCCTTAAACAAAACAGTTATTGGCCAAGAATTTTGTATCCAGTGAAATTAAGCTTCATAAATGAAGGAAAAATACAGTCTTTTCCAGACAAAGAAATGCTGAGAGAACTTATCACCACCAAGCTAGCACTACAAGAACTGCTAAAAGCAGCTCTAAATTTTGGAAAAAATCTTTGAAATACACCAGAATACAACCTCCTTAAAGCATAAATCTCATAGGACCTATTAAAAAAAACACACAATTTAAATAAAAGCATTCAGGCTACAAATACCATGATGAATAGAATGGTATCTCACATCCTAATACTAGCATTGAATGTAAATGGCTTAAATGTGCTGCTTAAAAGATACAGAATGGCAGAAAGGATAAGAACTCACCACCTGAGTATCTGCTGTCCTCAAGAGACTCACCTAACACATAAGGACTCACATAAACTTAAGGTAAAGAGGTGGAAAAAGATATTCCATGAAAATGGACACCAAAAGCAAACAAAAGTAGCTATTCTTATATCAGACAAAACAAACTTTACAGCAACAGCACTTAAAAAAGAAAAAGAGGGACATTATATAATGGTAAAAGGACTAGTCCAACAGGGAAACATCACAATTCTAAATATATATGCACCTAACTCCAGAGCTCCCAGATTTATAAAACAATTACTAATAGACCTAAGAAATGAGATAGACAGCAACACAATAATGGTAGGGGACTTCACTACTCCACTGACAGCACTAGACATATCATCAAGACTGAAAGTCAACAAAGAAACAGTGGACTTAAACTATACCTTAGAACAAATGGACTTAACAGATATTTACAGAACATTCTACCCAACAACCACAGAATATACATTCTATTCATCAGCATGTGAAACATCCTCTAAGATACTCCATGTGATAGGCCACAAAACAAGTCTCAATACATTTAAGAAAATTGAAATCATATCAAGTACTCTCTCAGACCACTGTGAAATAAAATTGGAAATCAGCTCAAAAAGGAAACCTCAAAACCATGCAAATACATGGAAATTAAATAACCTCCTTCTCAATGATTCTTGGGTCAATAATGAAATCCAGATGGAAATTTAAAAAATCCTTTCACTGAATTGTTTGATATAGTGACACAACCTGTCAAAACCTCCATGATAGAGCAAAGGTAGTGCTAAAAGGAAAGTTCATAGCATTAAATGCCTACATCAAAAAGTCTGAAAGAGCACAAATAGACAATCTAAGGTCACACCTTAAGGAACTAGAGAAACAAAAACAAACCAAACCCACTGTTATTGACTTAATAAGGAAGTAAAAAAATGTATGCTGAGATTGCTAAGATTTATAATAATAATGAATCTTCTATCTGTGAAATAGTGAAAAAAAAAAAAGAAATTAGTGCTAGATTTGCTGTCACACCACAAACTGCAAAAGTTACGGCCACAGTGCTAGATAAATGCTTAGTTAAAAAAAAAAAGAAAAAAGAAAAAGCATTAAATTTGTGACTGGAAGACATGAACAGAAAATATGTACTACATAGAACCAAATTATGTACTACATAGTACATATAGTACCAAACCCAGTTGCTGTCACTTGGAACATAGAGATCTGGCATCTACTGGAGGTCTTAAAATGTATTCGTTATGGAAAACAGGACTACTTACTGACTTACTAAATTCAGATATTATTAGTGGAGTGGAATATATATGGCAGTGTCTTGTTTCTAAGTTGAGTGGTACATAAAATAGTACAATTCTTTGTTTTTAAATTATTCATAAATTTATTTTTAATATTTCAATATAATTTCCCTCAAATACAATAATATGATTGATTAATCTATCAGAAATATATCATCTATGTAAATACTCATGCTACTACTAAAGACAAAGTGGAAGTGACTCTATTCACAATGGAATAACCATTACTAAATTAATGATTACTGTGTACATTTATAGTTTTACTGTGAAGATTGATCATTTGCTAGTTTTAGTCACTCAACAAATATTTATAAATCCCTTCTATGTGTAGAGCATTATGCTAGAGTACAGTCATTATGTCTTGATTACAGATGCAAGTATTTGAAAATATTAAAGGACCTTCATTTGTGAAATTCAAAAAAGATTCCCTGGTAGACACTAATTACTATAATAAATAGAGATGATTTCAGTGCAAGCAAATGATTCAGGCTAACAATTAGCAATTAACAAATAATATGAATAGCATAGACATTTTAAATCTTAAAGAAAAATTCAAATGCTGCAATACTTAAGAAAGGATTTTTTAATTTACTAATGTAGTAATCAAGTCTAATACTAGAAAAAATTTCCAATATAAAATACCCGTTATATTTAAATAATCAAATACCTTTTGTATCAGTTGACTAAGTTTAGAGGAATCTTAAATATTAAAAAACAACAATAATGCCTTATGCTTCTTAGTATGTGAATTCATATTTGTATGATGTATATTATTTTGGAGAGTTGCCTGTAAACAATATATTAATATAATGAATCCAGCTTTTCGTCATTGAATTCCTTTGTAAAATAATGCAGGTTATCCTGAATAAATATAGTCTCTATTCAAGGCCATATCTCCTGGAATATCAATAGGGTTAAATTATTATGGTTGCAGTAAAATAGAATTGCTTTATCTCGTCCATTATCTACAATCTTGAACAAACTTTAAAATCTTCCTTCTGTTCTCTTAAGGGAACGTGGTATGTCCACATGTGTCTTTTTCATTTAGTGCGCTGAACAATCCATAAATAAAAAGAAGAAGGAATAAAGAAGGACAGGCATTTCAAAGGAGAAATCACATACCTAACAACATACAGTATTGAAAATTAACAAATAAGAATGCAAGGCCTCTCATGCAAACGGTTCCATCTCATTCAACCACTAGACATAATTAGGTCTGTATTCGCAAGGCCTACAGTAAGGAAATTCTGCTTACAAATAAATAGGCTATCAGTTATATTTATATATAGACAACATGTAGACTGAAGGGTTATCCGAACAATCCTGCCTACAGTTTCTGCTTTTCCAAATACAGATTTTATGTCACATTATTACAATTTATTTTATTGGATAATTTTCCAATCTTCCATTTCACTTTGCCCATAGAATTAGACTAGGCATTACTTGAATTAGAATGTTTCTAAAAATAGCCAGTTACGTTAATAATTGAAATATTGAAGTGACTATGTATGATGTGTTTGTGATCATTGTATTGTCACCTATATTTGATCAGTATTGTCCAACAGTATTAGTAGTTATTTATTTTATGCTATTAATTTTAGTATCTAAAGAGTGAGTAAGTACATTGTATCTGTGAACACTTCAATTATGTGAGAATTTCTAGCCAAGGGAAAGATAATTACTGAGAAAGGAATATGTCACTGAAGGATAAACACATGGTATTTCTGTCTTCTCAGTGATAAAGGATAGTATGTGTTTTGGCTTTTCTAATTGAAATTACATAATCCATAGATAGAAATTCACAGGTAAAGTATTATTGCATTTGCCTTTAAGCCTTTAATGTTACTATTCAATTAAATGCTAGTCACATTAAAGTACAGTCCTATAATGTGTCATAAATGCAAAGAGTCTGTTAGGACATTCACTCACATGTTCATCAAATGTATATTGATCGCCTCCCATGTGCAAAGCACTGAGCTATTTTCTGTCTAGATTCTCTATGTAGTTGGGCACTTTATCTGTGTCCCCCTCTGAAATCTATCACTGATAATAAATTAACAAGTTTGTCTAACATTACCTTTGCCATGGGAACGTTAGAGCTACCTAGGGACACTTCTATTGGCAAAAAGATACCTGAGCACACTAAAGTTTTTATGTTTATAAAGATGATTTCTCTACCTAGTAGACAAATCACAGTGAAACTGGATCCTTTGAATTACAATTGAATCGCTCCAGTCAAAGGAAAGGGGAAGCCTTGAATAGAGCTGGAGGACAATTACTATTATTAGAGATTTAGTCTCTTAACATTTCCAACATAGGGGGCTGGTTTCTACTGATGAGAAAGGGAAAATGTACAGATTTTTAGAGAGTCTCCAATTCATTCAGGCCCTCTGGGAATAGTTTAAAAAATTACTTCTTTTATTCAGTGAGCAGTACTGTAACAGTACTAAAAAGTGATCATTTTATGATCTCTCACTTTGAAGCAGATTGTCTTTCTCTCCTTCTCACATAGGCAGTGCTGCATCCATATCTCTAAATTTTATAGCCAGGAGTGGAATAACTACATCTCTTGGTTTCTAGGGCTTTGCTGTCCAGTTTAGACTCAGCAGAAAGAAAAGATGGACTGAACCAGAGTGACTCCAGTCAACCCCTCTCTCCCTGGAATGCTATTTTCTGTCCCTGAAGTCAGTCTAAACATGGAGATTAGAAGTGAGGTCTCTGAAGGAGAACATCCAGATACATAAATTGAGTACCTGCTATGTTCTAGGGCTCCTTCTAGGCACTTCTTCAACACATTGAAGACAAGTTGTTTTCGACGACTCATTGTGATCATCATGAACTTAAGCTTCCAAAGGTTATTGACACTGGGAGCTCTCAGGACCTTGAGAGGAAATTTTCTCCCTAGGCCCCAACCTTTAGCAAGGACTTTATGTATCTTTGTCTAAGAGGACATTTTTCTTCCTTCTTTTTTCAAAGATACATAGTAGGCATTTAAGATTGTTAGATAAGTTACTGAATAAATAAGTTGTTCTTATAGTTAAATTACTTTAACTTGTACTTTACACAAGTTTCTACTATCTCTGTAAATTTGAAGGTGTTAAGAAATAAATAAAATTGAGTGTGTAGCTTGTCACGGTGGCTCATGCCTGTGATCCCAGAACTTTGGTAGGCCGAGGTGGGCGGATCGCTTGAAGTCAGGAGTTTGAGATGAGCCTGGGCAACAAGGTCTCTCTACTAAAAAATACAGAAATTAGCTGGACATGGTGGTGTGCACCTGTAGTCCCAGCTACTCGGGAGGCTGAGGCATGAGAATCTCTCGTATGCGGGTGGTGGAGGTTTCAGTGAGCCCATATAGTGCCTGGGCTCCAGCCTGGGCAACAGAGCAGGACTCTGTTCTTTGTCTCCAAAAACAAACAAACAAACAAAAAAAACAAAAAGAAAACTGAGTCTGTTGGGAGTGGAGTTGATAAAAATGCTTTGGAGACTATGGGTTATCTTTGAAAGATTGTCTTTGCTGCTGCTCTGTAATAGTAACAAAGGAACACTATACTTCAGTTTAATGATCCAGAAGAAAGAACTGTCATTGTGTATTATTAGAAGATAATGTAATAAAATAAATTTCATCAGTGTCTTCTAGATTCAATGATTATTCAATGATTTTCGTACCTGAACATGTCAAAGTATTTGGCTGCAACTTAGCGGAGTTGATTAGTAGCCTTTAAAAAGCTATCAAAATGAAAGCAGTTAAATGAATCAGTGATAAAGGTCCTTGACCCTGATATAGCCATTGTCTAATCTCATAATTTGAGCATTCAGGGACATATCGGGGGAATCCAGTTGTTACAGAAGAAACCGAAACATAATTGAAAGTGACAAATGATAACTGGAGATTAGGGAAACATGAAATAGAAAACCATTTGCTTCGGGAGCTGCATAAAATATAAGATACACTGTTCTTGATTTTAAATCAAACTTTAAAATCACTAGTAGAAAAGGTAGATGAAAATTATGAGAATTCAAAAATGTACTTATAATGCACTTATCAATAATTTTTTTTTTTTTTTTTTTTTTTTTTTTTTTTTTTTTTGAGATGGAGTCTCGCTCTGTCGCCCAGGCTGGAGTGCTGTGGCCGGATCTCAGCTCACTGCAAGCTCCGCCTCCCGGGTTCCCGCCGCTCTCCTGCCTCAGCCTCTCGTGTAGCTGGGACTACAGGTGCCCGCCACCTCGCCCGGCTAGTTTTTTGTATTTTTTAGTAGAGACGGGGGTTTCACCGTGTTAGCCAGGATGGTCTCGATCTCCTGACCTTGTGATCCGCCCGTCTCGGCCTCCCAAAGTGCTGGGATTACAGGCTTGAGCCACCGCGACCAATTATTATTTCTTCCATTTTGTCATGGTTATCCTTGTATTATCTGAAAAGAGTTGTTAAGAAACAATTATGGGACCAAGAATTTAACACTTTATGAAACTTTATAATCAAAGAGTAGACTACAAAGTATTCCTTCTATCTGTCTTTGTAAACCACACAAAATGATAATAGAACAGTATCATCTTTAGGATCAAAGACCCAAACAGGCATTGGTGTGTCATTTAGTTGTGTATGTTTTAACTCAAATTTTAAAACAAATTTAGGCATCATCCCTCAAAATCTTTGCTTCTGTATATTAATCCCATTGTTTTGAAAAAATGTATATCTTTTACAAATCATACTCTGTTTACTGGTGGCTCAAAAACTTTTTAGCCTACATACTACTTGAGAATCATTTGTTCTACAGTTTTTTGCTCATCTGTGTGTAATTTAAATCTGAAACATGTTAATTTTCTTAGCTTTCCTTAGTGAAATGTTACATGCAAATGATGTGTAATTGTCTTGTAACCATTCATGCAGTTACATTTCATTTTCCCTTAATTTTTAATACATTAGTAATAAATGTACACTGTGGAAAAAATAAAGTTATAAACTTTATCTGTAAACCTTCCACCCGTTGATAACCCCAGCTAATACTCTTAGCTTATATACTTTCAGTCATTATATTATTGTTATTTTAAGTAAACCTGTCTCATCTGTCTCTATCTTCTTAAAATTGTATATTTATATCTATAGCTAAATCTACCTTTATCTAGAATAGAGGATTATACTCTAATATTATTTTTAACTTGATTTTAAATTCAAACTCTATTATGAATATCTTTCTCTATTTATATTGATAAATGTTAGCCTTATTTTTTTTTTTTTTAAAGAATTAGGACATCTTAAACTACTCTCTTGCTTTTGGGCATTTAATTTTTCCTTTTCTTCAGTATTATCAACACCCCATTATTAAAACAGAAAATCTTTATCAAGCGGCTTTAAAAACGTGTTCTCCTAAATTCTCAGTGGAATTTCTGGGTCCCATGGAATGTATACATATGTTGCTCCTCCTAAAAGGAATGGATAAACTCCTCTCCTATAAGCAGTGTTCTGAACTGGCCCTTTCTATAAATTCTTGTCATCCTGGTATCATCATAATCTAAAAAATATTAATTTGAGAATCAAAAAATAACAGCTATGCTTGTTTTCTCAAGGAAAACCAAACAGGTTACCCATATATCTGCAGGGTTTTTATTCTCCACAAAAGAAAGGCCAGCCATTTTCAATAACAAGTAGCTTAGTAGGACCAGAACCATTCCAATGGGTCAGTGGTAAAATTTGTCTTTGGCTTCAAACACTAAGGCAGCCATGATGGTGTCTTTGGAACATTGACACAACATTTAGTCCAGTCTTATTTACAATTACGCTTTTTGATAATGGCTTTTGGGCTGACGTTAAATATAAAATCTGAAGTCGTATTTCTTAAAGATTATAATCAAAAAGCAAAAATGTCCTCCTAGAAATAGCAAAGGAATACTTTTGCTGGATTTGCTTCACTAACTCATGTAGGCAATATCCCAAACTCAAACAGCCAGCAATTGTTTTGTAAAAGACAAACTGCATCTGAAATCAGTATGACAGGACCACAGTTTCCATCTCATCACTTTTACCAACTTATATTTAAGAAAGCACAACTTGAATGATAAAAACCACCATAAAGTAAACAAATTATTCAGTGAGAACGCTTTGAAGTCAAGAGAAAAATAGGCTCAGGGCATTTTGTTACAACAAAATTTTGCCTTTGGCAAAAGTTTTACAATGGAATAGGGTTTTTAAAATATTGGGAATCAGGTTAGTTGCATGGCTAATTGAACTGGGGAAGACAGCTTAATGAGCTTATTTCTCTCCTTCAAATCCAAGAAGTCAGAAGGCAAATTTTCATCTATTCTTTCATTTATCCAATTAGAACGTATCTTCCCCATACATAGGGCTACTAGAAGAAGTAGTAGTTATGTCTGATGGCTTCTAGGAAGTATTGTCGATAGATAGGACCTCTTCTGTAGTTGTAGATACAGATGATCAAATTAACCAGAAATAAATTTTGGTCATAAATTTCTTCTTGTTCCACTCTGTAGGCTACCTCCTCCAAAGCAGATCATAGACCAGTACATTTATAATCCCAGAATCACCTTTTAATGATTATAGACTACATATAGCATAGTGATAGTCACATACTGCTGGTGCTAGTCAAACTTGAGATCAACAATTCTGTTGGGTTTTTACCCTTCTCTTCCTTCTTTTTCCTACTCTTCCATCTTCTGACTTTCAGGTTTGAGCGTGTAATAACTTCCAGGCTTTGTTTTGGGCATTATTTATATATTACCACTTATCCAAAGATTATTTTGAGTCAGATATAAGTAAGACATTCCATTAAGTTATCTTCGTTTTGGACATGATGAAACTGATATTCATAGAAGTAAGAGGACTCTAGGACTAACTGTCCATTGTCGTCGTTCATGTTACTTAACCTCTTTAATCCTCTGTTGTGAATCCAATAGCAATCAAAGTAGTAGGCAAGTTTGCTGAGGGCCAACTGTGTGACAAGCACTTTGATAATTGATTGGTCTTTACAGCAACCCTATGAGAGGAGTATTATTACTGTCATGTTATGAGTGAGAAAAATAAGAATTAAAGAGGTACAGGCAATTACACAAGAACACAGGCAAATCAAGAAACAGAAATTAGATGTGAGATATTGTATCACCCAGGCCTAAAGGATTCAATGAAACAACTCATTTTAAATGCTTAATATAGTAACCAGAGTATACACTCATCAAATGAGAGTATACTCATCACATGAGAGTATGCATTTGATGTTACTTTTCACAGTGGCCTTTTTGTGGTTAGTAAACAGCAGCACCAATAATAGAAGTAAGCTGTCTGACTCCCAGCCTGTACCTAAATCTCTAACTTTTGATTTTATGAAATTTGATTTGCATATGGGTATTGCTGATGAGGGAAATGTAAAGAGGTCAATTTCCCCACTTTAAATTTATTGGCTAGAGACCCAAAGCTGACAATGTTTTAATGGTTGCCACATATTCTTCTTTTATAAAGTGAGTTTCATTTTATATTTGTAAGTGGCTTTTATTGCAAATCATCACATAACAGTCAATTCTGAAGACTTTACATAAATGTCACCTTGTTTGTGAATTGTCCCCATTCTGTCTCCTCTCTAAATTCCCTCAAGAACAACTTTCTTTGGACAGTAATATCATTATTAATTGTGAATTGTCAGTTAACAGCTTAGCAATTGTCTATCATGCTCCTAATGCGTGGATGACACAGAGAATATAAAGTCAATAACTTGTGTTTCCTGAAAGATACATATACAAAAGACAATCATTTCAGTAGACTGACAGGAGCAAGATTGAGGTATTAATAGAGTACTCGGAGAGATGAGAGGAAGGACAACTACCTTAGCCTAAAGGGCTGCAAATGGCTGTGGGGAAAAAGAATCTTTATCACTCCAAAAATAATATTACAGTGAAATTTTTAATTGACCATTGAGTTTAACTTGACCATTGTAAAATGGCCAAAAGGGTGAATTATTTTTTGCAAATTATTAAAATGTAGCACTACCCGATGTAAACATTGTGGCCTAATGTTTACATTCTTACTATTTTTCTCCTTTTTGTCTTTTTCTCTCTCCCCAGCTAAGTAGAAAAAACTCATTTTATTTTCATGTTAAAATTTTGGAATGCCATTAAACAGTAACACACTAGACAACTAAATTCTTATTTTTTTATCTTCTCCCTTTAAGATTGTTAAATGAAGAAATTGAACTAGCAGGGAAAAGTAAATACTGGCAAAAAAAAAAAATGCTTTTGACAAGTGTATGTTCCAATAATGATTATGAAATATGTCAAACTGTTCTAAAATACTAAATATTTATTACTATTTATTCTATATTAAAATAGAGCAGTAGAATAACCTTTGTTGTCCCAATGTGAAAATAGTTTTTAACAATGTTAATATAAAACAAAGAACAAAGGACCATTATTATGGATAAACAGAGAGACATTACTTTACATGGTTTGACTCTCCTGATTCATAATTTAACATGTAACTCTGGCATACGCTGGGCACTTAGGGAAGTGACATTAAGTATTTCACAGCAAATGGAGAGTGAGAAAAATGATTTTCACAAATCTTGGTATTTACTTCTTATAAATCTTATCTTGAATTGATTGTACTTTACATGAAATATAATTTGATAAAATGTAATAGTTTTAGTGTGTGTGCAAAATGAGAATTTTTTGATCATTCAGATATTAAAATTAGCATTATAAATACAAATACATATAATTACCTATTAAAATTCTAAGATGTATTTATTTTAATAAAAGTCTATAAAAACCTAGTTAAATCTTATTTATGATTATAAATGTAAAAGTCCTAATTTTTTTTTTTACTTGGCATTATTTACTATTAATGATGTTGGGTTTATTAAAAAATGCAACCACAGACTCCAGTTAACCTACTAACCTATTATATAATTTATCAATTCGATAGGTCAAACAATTAAGTCAGAACATTTAATAAAACTGACAATATATTTTTTATTTTTTTACATAAAATCCATATTGGTTCTTTTGAAGTAGCAATTTCTTCTTTAAAATGATAAAAATTGTCTATGTAAAATCAATAAAAATACTATAAAAGCTATAACATTATAGATATTTTCATTAAAATGAGTAAAAAGATAATTATGCCTATCACACTACTAGACTATATAAATTAACTATTATGCTGAAAATTCTGGCCAATAAAGTAGGGGAAGGAAGTAAATATAAATGTGTATTTAAAATTATGAACTAAATCTTCACTATTTTACAGGCAAAGGAAAATTCTAATATCTGATAAAATCTTTAAAGTCAATTAAAAAAGAGTATACTAAAGAAAAACGAACAATTTTCTCAAAAAGGACTATATGTAACCAAGAACTAGGTGAAGATTGCTTGGCATTACTAGTATCCAAAGACATACATACTAAAACAGTAAATGACATATTATCTAAAATCAAAATAGTGAAAATATAACAATTATGGGCAGAACACAAGAAAATGGACAATCTCAGATATTGCTGGTGTGAGTATGAGTTTAATTTTTCTAGAAGGAATTTGACCATATTTAACAAAATGTTTAAAATGTCTATACGCTTTGATAAGGTAATTTCATCTCATAATTTTCTTAAGGTAATACTTAGATATATATCCACTCCCCATTCCCAAAAGAAAATGGAAAAAAATCTAAATGTGTAATGATTGCAGAATGGTTGAATGTTATCTTAGAAATATAAGAAATAATGCAGCAAAATACATGATGTTTAATAATACAAAACTATGTAGTAATACAAAATATATGATGTTTAATAACACAATACCCACATATATTCATAATTTTGTAAAGAAAAAATATATGCATATACAAATTTGAAAGAAATTGACTCGTGTTGACATTTTGACTTACCATTTGCTAGTCAAATTACAGTGCTTTTAATTTTCTACTTCCTGCCTTTATTTTATAAAGAATACATTTTTATGTCTATAGCTATACTAAACTCAGTTCAGTGGAACTGTTATTTAAATGTATGGAAAAAATTGTGCTTTGTCCATAAATTGTATTTATATTAGAAAGTTGAAATAATTAATTTTAAAACATATATCCAGGTTTTTTTATTTGTTTCAGTACGTGACAGATCTATTATGTAATTTGAGTAAATTTTTTCTTACAGTTATACAGGCAGTTCTCTCCTTACACAATTCTGATATGCATGAATATCAGTTACCATAGTTTAGTTAAATGCTACCAGTCCTCCAACAATGTAGCTCAAGTGTCAGGTAACATTGAATATTACTGTGAGTAATTACATAAACAAACATTGCTGCTGGCTCTGCAATCCACAAATTACCACATAAAATAAGAGATGCACATTGTGGTCAGTGACCAATCATGTTTATTTTTTTCAAAATCTGTTGGTGATTGTGCACTACACATCTATTATTCAGTTTATTCGTAGACAGAGAAGCGTGTGGTTTCGTTGCCTCCTTGTGAGTGATAAACCCGAGTGACACTTTACAAACACAGATATTCAAAAAAGAAGAGGATTTGGACAGCAAAGAGGAAAGCACTGCAAACAAAGAAAATACTTGAAGTAAAACTCAAATTGCACCTAAGTGGAGTCATAGAAGAAATACTCACTACTGAGGATTGAGGGATTCTGAACATGTAATCAGAGCTTCTTAGTAAAGGTGAACTTAACCTAAGTGAGGAAAGTGCTTGCCACGAATAGGGTGAAGATGTCCTGGAGGAAGTGACATCCCAAACACTTCACATTAGAGGAATTCTCACAGGTACTTCACAACACTAAAAGTATAAAAGTTAAAATGTTGGAAGCTGATTCAAACTTAGAAAGGAGCGTGCAATTCACCAAGGCATAGAAAAGATGTGGCCGGGTATGGTGGCTCACGCCTGTAATCCCAACACTTTGGGAGGCCGAGGCGGGTGGATCACGAGGTCAGGAGATCGAGACCATCTTGGCTAACACGGTGAAACCCCGTCTCTACTAAAAATACAAAAAATTAGCCAGGCGTGGTGGTGGGCACCTGTAGCTGGGACTACTGTAGTGGTGTAAACCCGGGAGGCGGAGCTTGCAGTAAGCCGAGATCGCACCACTGCACTCCAGCCTGGGGGACGCAGTGAGACTCCGTCTCAGAAAAAAATAAAAAAAATAAAAAAAAATTTAAAAAATTTAAAAATGATGCTTGTGTTCAGTGTGGTAAGTTGTAGGTGAGATGAAGGCAAGCACTGTTCAAAGTACTTTTAGTATTTTACAAAGGAGTAAAACAACTTCTCCAGGTTTTTAATGTTTTAAATTACAGAGTACTAAATAAATGGTTGTTTTTACTGGTTTATTTACTTACATTTATAACTGGCAGTGGGGAGTTTTTAACATGTTGAAGTTTTACAAAGTCTTAGAACTATCATAACCTTTCCTGTTGATTGTTAAGATCACTTTGCATGTTTGTAACACAAAGGATAAACACTTGAGGGGATAGATATCCCATTTTCCAAGATGTGATGATTACGCATTGTATGTCTTTTTCAAAACATCCCATGTAGCCCATATATACATACACCTACTATGTACCCACAAAAATTAAAAATTAAGAAAAAAAAAGATCATTTTGCATGGTTCAAGCTTGCATGATCGCTTTTACAATTCCACCCTACTATGCCCATAAATATGCTATTTCTGACTTACAATATATTTTTCAAACAAAATAATTGCTGACTTTTTACTCACTGATATGTGCTTTACGTCTGGTGAAAGGCCTAGCCTATCAATAAAATGGAAGGAAATCTTAGCTTTCAGTTTCTTTACTATTCTGATACTTTTTGTTCTAGTGTGATCGCTGCTTGCCTCTTTATAATGACAAGCCTTTCCGCCAAGGTGATCAAGTTCACGCTTTCAATTGTAAACGTTGTCAGTGCAACAGCCATTCCAAAAGCTGCTATTACAACGTCTCTGTAGACCCATTTCCTTTTGAGCACTTCAGAGGGGGAGGAGGAGTTTGTAATGATTGTGAGCATAACACTACAGGTAAGTAGCAAATAAATTCCTGAGTTGGTCTTGGAGGCCTGTGTGCTTCTATCTACAATGGATATTATTTTAAATTATGTTATTGTTATATTATTTAAGAATGTACTTTCATACTGTTAAGTTTGAAAACCAAAGCTGGTTCACCAAATCTTTCTATTTCCAAATCACTAGGTAGTTTTCAGAAATAGCACTCTAGTCTTAAACTATATCTTCTCAGGAAAAGGATTTTGTTGTTGTTGTTATTTTATTTTGTTTTGTTTTTTAAAGAGTTCACACCATTTGACTAAACCACAACCATATTTAGAATAACTCAGGAATGCTTACTTTGAACAAATATCCTTAAAATAAATTTCCTTTTGTCCCCTTTATTGTCCTTTATGTCTGGATTCTCATGTGGAGATTACATTCATTCAGATTTGTCATGGACACTGGTAATCTGAGAATACTCTTTTTGAAAACACTAATTAAATAGAGATCATGATAATCAAAGTCCTGTTCCAAAACTACAAAGCATTTGACTAGTCATTGAAAAATACCATCCTTTTCTTGAATGGCAAGAAATGGCCAACATCTGAATTTGTAAAATATAATAGCATATATCTGATGGGTTTCAAAGTGGTACTCCTAAGCATGAATCCGTTTATTAGCTGATTATTGATAACTTAAATATTACAAGATCTTGGGTAGGTGCTGGGGACATGAAGATGAATAAGACGATGAATTGTCTGTCTTTGGGTTATTGTACAGTGGGAAAGACAGACTATTGAAAGGAATGATTACAGAGTTGTCTGATGATTGCTAAGATAGGGCAAGTACAGTTGGAGTTAACCAGTTGAAGGATTAGGATGGTGAACTAAGGCTTACAATTAGGGAAACATTTTGTGCAGTGGCCTAGAGGAGAGAGAAATGTGACACCTTTGAAAAACTGGGCAAATGGCTGGTGGTAAGAAGAGATACTAGGAAGGAAGGCAGGGCAAGATCATAGAGAACTCTGGAGCCATGATAAAGCATTTGGCTTTTATCTACAGTCAAGGAGAAGACACTTAAGGGTTTTATATGGGAAAAGGGCATAATCAGTTACTTGTTTTTAAAAGATACACCAGGTTATAAAGTGAAAAATGGATTGCAGAGGGTTAGAGTGATTGGTGAAAACCAGTTAGTGAGGTGCTGCAATAGTCCAGGTAAGAAATAATGTCAGAATACATTTCAATGGTGTGGATAGAGAGAAATAGATCCAAAAGATATTTAGGATAAAAAAGTGAGTGTTTTGTGAGCAGAGTGGAGGCAAGGGCAGGAAGGAGAGCCAAGACTGATACTTAGCATTACATTCTAGCTTGAGCAGTAGGCTCAACGTTGGTGCCAGCCATTGAGATAGAAAATACAGGAGGATTGAGATGAGGGAGAAGATGGCAAGTTCTGTTGTGGATATGTTCACTCTGTTTCCAAGAGACATGGGAGAAACTCCTGGCGGCAGTTGGAAACACAGTTCTGAAGCTCTTTTCTTCAAGGAAATCCTCTCGTGATGCTTTAGAGAAGATCAGAATCATTTATACATGTTAGTGACAACTATGTTTATCATGGTTTATAAATGTGTATTACTCCTAGTATTATTTAGTTAAGATTCCTCTTACTTCCTAGACTGTAAGAGAGCTTTGTGAAAGAGATGCAACGAGTATTGTGTATTTAGTTCACTACTATGTTGCACAGCACTTAGCACAGTATTTGGTACATGGTAATCACACAATAAATATTCATTAATTGATAAATAAAAGAGAATTTATAAATTGGAGGTATAGATTTGGGAGTCAACAGCATATGTAAATGGAAATAGTCTAGAAATATTATAAATCAGTTTAATTTTTAATTAGCCCAATAGTCAATATCTATCAGAATATGAGTTTTCACTTGATTATTTCTGTAGTCTTCTAATATTGGGCCAATTTCAACATTTTTTTGAGCAAATTACGTCATGTTTAAAGGGGAAATTGATAGCCTTAAGTTTTATTTCAGCTTATTTCAATTATCTTATATACTACTCATGTTAACTTTAGAAACTCCTTGTAGTTTAGGGTTTTTTTATTACATAATATAGCAAGGGAAATTTGCAATTATAAATTATAAACTATAGGAATTACCTGATATATCTAATATGCCAGGCTATTCTAGTGTTTAATATAAAAAGTACTTGGTATATCTAAATATAATGAATTTCTATTTCAATCTTTGAAATGAAAAATAATGGCCACTAACATAATCATTTGTTTTTAATTGTGTTAACTACAGAATAATAAATTATATTAAGAGAAGTCTCCCATTTTACATGATTGAGTTCCAGAAAAATATTTCCAGTACTACATACCTACTTGCTTCTTATTATATAAGTATCATCTACCACATATGTAGAAATTTCTCATACTGTATTGAATTTAGATAAAATGCCTGGTCCTAGACATAAAGTTTTAAGTTTAGGAACAAACTCTTTCCAAATGTATGGGCCCCTATAAAGCACAGCTTTTTAGAAGTGTGGTATTATATAACAGATGGGAGTTTAATGAAGTAAAGCACAGTTTGTAACAGGTTCATTGTTTCATATGCTCTGGATCACTAAATTGGCAGGTAGAGATGAAAGGTGCATTAAAATGGACGTCCCAAAAATTATAGAATTCCCTCAAAGGAATACAGTCTTTAATTTTGAATTATGCAGCTGATTTTAATGAATTAGAAGTCATAATGCATAACCTTTCCCTGATGCAGGAAGGAACTGTGAGCTGTGCAAGGATTACTTTTTCCGACAAGTTGGTGCAGATCCTTCAGCCATAGATGTTTGCAAACCCTGTGACTGTGATAAAGTTGGTGCTAGAAATGGTAGCATTCTTTGCGATCAGGTGAGTTTTTCTGAGTATTTAAGGTAAAGGATTACTCTGTCTGCCAGAAACTTATTTGGATGTTATTAAACTAGCAGAATTGAAGACTGCATTTACCAGGAAATCCTCTATGTGCATTTGCATTTCAAAGAGATGGTTGTTCCTGTGCAACTTTTAGTATGGACATGAAATATAGCACTAGTTTGGTGGTCCTTTGCATATAAAAAGGCTTATTTTAGTTTTAATTTTACAAATGTCAAAACATCGAAGGGTAGAGGTTCCAAGTAAATTGGGGTATATGTCTTAGAATTATTGGTGAATTAATATTAATACACAATATAAATAAACAAGAATAGTTTCTCCAAAAATTCCATAGAAGATCGTATAGCAAAAGTCACTTACACTTAGAGCCAAATGGAAATTATGATAGCCCTGCTTCTAAATTTCTTAGTCTAACTTTCCCTCTTAAAAGTACAATGGATTTTTTATAATTTTAAAACATTTTTATTACTTACATCACAAATATTGATGTCTAGCCTACATGCACACAGATTCTAACTAACCTCGGTTCATGAATCCTACCTCAAGCAGAAAAACAAGCTTCTTATTTAAGTTGAAATTTTTACCTGTTCTGATAATACTAATAAGTGAAAATTGTGAAAATTGGTAAAGGAGAAATTTACTTTGAAGAATCAATTCAATGACTGTATTAATTTTTAACAATTGTATATTCTGTTATAAATAAGTAAGGCTAGGAGCATCAACCACAATCCAGTTATAGAACATTTGTTAAAAAGTTATATTGTGAACATAATACATACAAGACAAAATATCTTTCTCATATAATTTTGAGAATTCCTTAAAAATTGCTTTCCCAAACAAAAGATAAATATAAACCAAGACAAAATATGGATTCAAAGACCTTCAGAGTAGCCATCATGTGTTAATAAGGGGGCATTATATGCTTCATTAGAAAGCTGAAGAGTAGAAAAATTATTAATAAAGACAATTTCTACTATTTTTATTTTACAATATTGAGGGACTATTTTCTCAGAAAGTCATACTACAGTTTTACATATATTAATTAGTAAACTCTGACTATATCTTTAAATTATATCTCATTTTTACACATCTACCCTGAGTTTTCGGCATGGCTATCTTTTGCTTATCATTCAAATATTGATATATTATATTTTGAGATATCTTTGCTGACCACTCAATTACAAAACATTCTCAAGTCTTTTACATCATCCCATGTTATTCTCATTACAGACTTTGTGAAATTAATTTATTTGTTTACTTTTTTTCTCTCTGTCCAACATAAACAGAACAGTTTTGGTCATATAAAAAGCCCCCAATACGTATTTGTCACGTAAATGTTGAATGAATAAAGAGAGATTCTCTAAGCACTGGTCTTATAGTTAGATTGTCATTTAAGATGGTCATTACAATAATCTGAGCATTATGTAAATTTTCACTTGCAGAACAGTTTTTCTCCCTGAAAATCTAAGGTCAAGAGCTTTGTTATATAGTATAGGAAGACTGTAAACTATAGTTTTACCTCCGAGAATCTCAGTTATATGTCTAACCTATTTGAGTTACAGTGCATCAGATTTGTCTTTCCATTTCACCATTCAGATCTACAAGAAATTGAAACCTGATTTTTCTGAATTCAAACTTCTATTTCAAGTCCATTTTATAGGGATGCTAGACAACTTTGGGTGGTTCTGTGCTTGTAAATAATTAACAACTGACTAAGAAAAAGAAAGCCCACCACAATCAATTTCAATCTACCAGTGAGGTGTCACTGAACATGGAATTCAGAAGAGATGTACTTAATCTGCTCTTATGAACCAGTGCACAGTACTTCAGCATGCCACTGGCTCTAGGTTTCTTTCTTTAACATCTTATAAAGTGGATCAAATTATCGGATGGAATTTTGAAAGATTGTACCATTTATAAGCAGGATATTAGCTGTAGCTCTTGTTATTTTTTAAGTTGGAGAAGTTTTTCTCTATTCCTAGTTTTTCTGAGAGTGGTTTTTATGAAAGGTGTTGAATTTTGTCAGCTGCTATTTCTGCATCAATTATTATGATCATGTGATCATTTTTTCTTTCATTTGTTAATAAAGTGGAATATATTGCTTGATTTTCAAAAGTTGAACCAGCATTGCATCCCTGGAACAAAACCACCTTTGCGTGTATCTTTGTGTGTAATTATTTTCATATATTGTTAAATTCTATTTGCTAAAATTTTGCTAAGGATTTTACATCTGTATTCACAAGAAATATTGCTCTATGGTTTTGTTTTTATATATTGTGTTTGTTTCATTTTGTTATCAGGATAATACTCTCATAAAATGAATTACAAAATCTTCCTTCCTGTTGTTTTCCTATAAGAAATGCAGAACTGGTGTTAATTACTCTTTAAAGTTTTACTAGAATACTCCATGTATTAGTCCATTTTTATACTGCTGTGAAGAAACACCTGAGACAGAGTAAGTTGTAAAGAAAAAGAGGTTTTTATTTGTTTATTTATTTAGAGACAGAGTCTCGCTCTGTCACCCAGGCTGGAGTGCAGTGGCATGATCTTGGCTCACTGGAACCTCCACCTCTGGGGTTCAAGCTATTCTTCTGCCTCAGGCTCCTGAGTAGTTGGAATTGCAGATGCTCACCACCCGTACCTGGCTAATTTTTTTTTTTTTTTTTGGTATTTTTAGTAGAAATGGAGTTTCACCATGTTGGCCAGACTGGTCTCAAACTCCCACCCACCTCGGCTTCTCACAGTGCTAGGATTACAGGCATGAGCCACCACGCCTGGCCAGAAGAATAGATTTAATAGACTTACAATTCCACATGGCTTGGAAGGCTTCACAATCATGGAGAAAGCATAGGAAGAGCAAAGGCATGTCTCACATGGCAGCATGCAAGAGAGAAGTGCCGAGCAAGGAACAGGCAAAGCCCCTTTTGAAACCATCAGATTTCATGAGAACTAACTCACTATCATGAGAACAGGATGGGGGAAACTGCCCCCATGATTCAATTATCTCCACCTGGTCCCTACCGCAACACATGGGGATTATGGGAACTACAATTCAAGATGAGATTTGGGTTGGAACACAGCCAAACCCACCTTGGCCCCTCCCAAATTTCATGTCCTCACCATTCAAAACAAAATCATGCCCTTCCAACAGTCCCCCAAAGTGTTAACTCATTCTGGCATTAACTCAAAAGTTCAAGTTCAAAGTCTCATTTGACACAAGCCACATCCCTTCTGCCTACTGGCCTGTAAAATCAAAAGCAAGTTAGTTATTTCCTAGATACAATAGGGGTACAGGCATTGGGTAAATACATGCATTGCAAATGGGAGAAACTGGCCAAAACAAAGGGCCTACAGGTCCCATGAAAGTCTGAAACCCAATGGGGCAGTCATTAAACCTCAGAGTTACCAAATGATCTCCTTTGACTCCATGTCTTACATCCAGGGCACGCTGATGCAAGAGGTGGCTCCATGGCCTTGGGCAGTTTAGCCTCTGTGGCTTTGCTGGGTACAGCCTTCCTCCTGGCTGCTTTCACAGGCTGGCATTGAGTGTCTGTGGCTTTTCCAGGCACACAATGCAAGGGATTGGTGAATCTACCACTCTGAGGTCTGAAGGACAGTGGCCCCCTTCTCACAGCTTCACTAGGCAGTACCCCAGTGGGTATCTGACCCCACATTTCCCTTCCACATTACCTTAGCAGAGGTACTTCATTAGGGCTCTGCCCCTGCAGCACATCCTCTGCCTGGACATCCAGGTGTTTCCATATATCCTCTGAAATCTAGGTGGACGTTCCCAAACCTCAATTCTTGTCTTCTGCACACCTGCAGGCCCAATATCATGTGGAAGCTGCCAAGGCTTGGAGCTGCCATTCTCTGAAGCAATGGTCTGAGCTGTATGTTGACCCCTTTTAGCCACGGCTGGAGCAGTGGGGACATGGCACAAAGTCCTTAGACTGCACACAGCAGGGGGTCCCTGGGCCAATGAAACAATTTGTTCCTCCTAGGTCTCCAGGCCTGTGATGGGAGGGGCTGATGAGACATGCCCTGGAGACACTTTCTCCATTGTCTTGGTGATTAACATTTGACTTCTTGTTACTTATGCAAATTTCTGCAGCCAACTTGAATTTCCCTCCAGAAAATGTTTTTTTCTTTTCTACTGCATTGTCAGGCTGCAAATTTTTCAAACTTTTATGTTCCGCTTCCTCTTTAACACTTACTGCTTAGACATTTCTTCCACTAGATACCCTAAATCATCTCTTTCAAGTTCAAAGCTCTGCAGATCTCTAGGGCAGGGGCAAAATGCTGCCAGCCTCTTTGCATAGCAAGAGGGACCTTTACTCCAGTTCCCCACAAGTTCCTTATCTCCAGCTGCGACCACCTCAGCCTGGCCTTTATTGTCCATATTGCTACCAGCATTTTGGTCAAAGCCATTCAACAAGTCTCTAGGAAGTTCCAAACTTTCCCACATCTTTCTGTCTTCTGAGCCCTCCAATCTCTTTCAAACTTTCCCATATTTTCCTACCTTCTTCTGAGCCCTCCAAACTGTTCCAGATTCTGCCTGTTACCCAGTCCCAAAGTTGCTTCCACTTTTTTGGGTGTCTTTACAGCAGTGCCCCACTACCCGGTACTGATTTACTGTATTAATCCATTCTCACTCTGCTATAAGAACAAACCTGAGACTGGGTAATTTATAAAGGAAGGAGGTTTAATTGACTTATACTTCCTCAGGGCTGGGGAGGCCTCAGTAAACTTACGATCATGGCAGAAAGGGAAACAAATACATCATTCTTCACATGGTGGCAGCAAGGAGAAGTGCCAAGTGAGGGTGGGGGAAGTTCCTTATAAAGCCATCAGATCATGTGAGAACTCACTATCAGGAGAACAGGATGGGAGAAACTGCCCCCATGATTCAATAATCTCCACCTGGTCCCTCCCACGACATATGGGAATTATGAGAACTACAATTCAAGATGAGATTTGGGTGGGGACACAGTGAACACATATTGCTCCAGTATAACTATCTCAGATTTCTTTGGAAACAGAAATAATTTGTTATTAATTCAAAATAAAATACTACATATATTTGTGCATATATATGTGTGTGTGTGTATATATATATATATAGAAAGAGAGAGAGAGAGAAAGAGAGAGATACAAGGAAATGAGAGTCACATTACCATCATTAGGAATTTAATGTTACTAGAAGGCAGTTCAGAATTACCTTAAAATTCCAAAAGAAGACATTTTGAAGAAAAACTTGTTACTCAGTTCTGTCCAAGCTATGGCACCAACATGAGGTTAAGATTCTTTTTGTACTGATAGATGGTCAAAATATTACCATTCATAACCCCATATTAAAATATTTAATATGCAAAGTGAAAAAGGAATGTAAGACTGGGGACAACGTTAAACAAAGGAAATGACAAATAGCTATGATCCAAAGAAATAAATACATAAGTCAAAATATATTTTCAAAGTATCCATTGGTCTTTATGGTCTTCAAGGATAGTTTCCTTACATAGGTGTTTAATAATTCAATTTTATTTAAGATCAAATCACAATTTTGTGTTTTGTACTGAATAATTTTCATGTGAACATAATATAGTGAGTTTATATTAAGTATAAGGTTCAATCCATAGTCAAAGGATATATGACATAATGGCTGTAAAATGAAAGATAAATGCTATAAAATTGATTCTCTATAGATGGATGGATAGATATAAATTTAGAAATTATGAATAAAAAAGAGAAATAGAAAAAGGTAAATATGCATTAATTTCTCTAACTTTCAAGTAGAAAGTCATTAGCTATTAATTAGGTATGTTATTTAGAGATATACAAATGACAAGTAGAGGGCTGAAAATACTAATATATCCAAATATTTCAGTGAGAAACTAGATGCTTTTTTCCTAGGATCAAAAGCAAGATCACAATATCACCTGCTATCACTTCCACCTAACAATATACTGAAAGTTCTAGCCAAGAAAATGAAATAAAAAACATTCAGATTGGAAAAAGAGAAGTTATTTGTATCTTATAGATAGAAAATCCTAAGGAATTAATTCAAAAGTATTAAAACTAATAAATTCAGGCTGGGCGCAGTGGCTCATGCCTGTAATCCCAGCACTTTGGGAGGCCGAGGCAGGCGGATCAGGAGGTCAGGAGATCAAGACCATCCTGGCTAACACGGTGAAAACCTCGTCTTTACTAAAAATACAAAAAATTAGCCAGGCATGGTATCGGGTGCCTGTAGTCCCAGCTACTCAGGAGGCTGAGGCAAGAGAATGGCGTGGACTCGGGAGATGGAGCTTGCAGTGAGCCGAGACCACATCACTGCACTCCAGCCTGGGTGACAGAGCAAGACTCCATCAAAAAAAACACAAAAAAACAAAAAAACAAAAAAACAAAAACAAAAAAAAACTAATAAATTCAGCAAGGTTGCAGAGTACAATATCAATAAACAAAGATCAATTATATTTCTATATATTTCCACTGAACAATCTGAAAATAAAATTAAGAAAAATTCTTTTAAAATATCACCAAAAGATTAAAATATTTAGAAAAACATTTAGTAAAAGAAGTGCAAAATTATATTCTGAAAACCATAAAACATCGCTGAAATAAATTAAAGAAGCACTAAATAAATAGAATGACACTCAATGCTCATGTATCAGAAGACTTAGTATTATTAAATTAACAACACTCTCCAATTGATCTATAGATTTATTGTAATCTTTGTTAAATGCCCACCTTACTTCTTTGCACACATTGACCAGAGGATCCTAAAGTTTGTATGAAATTCATGGGACTCAAAAACGTCCAAGATAACGTTGTAAAAGAAGAGTTGGAAAACTCACCCTTCCCAGTTTCAAAATTTACTATAATCAAGACAGTATGGTACTGGGATAAAGATAGACATATACACATATTCACTGAAATAGAATTGAGAGTCTAGAAATAGGCCCTCATATTTATAGTCAATTGATTTTTGACAACAGTGCCAAGACAGTTCAATGGAGTCGTTTTAACAAATGGTCCTGGGACAACTGTGTTTTTATATGCAAAATAATGAAGTTGGACTCCTACCTCACCTCACATATAAAAAAAGTAATTCAAATTAAACAAAATATTGAATATAAAAGCTAAAACTATAAAATCTTGAGAAGAAAATATAGATGAAAATCTTCATGTCCTTGGATTAGCCAGTGGCCTTTCAGATGTGACACCAAACGCCTAAGAAACAGAAGAAAAAATGTATAAATTGGACTTCATTAGAATTAATATTTCAGAGGACACCAACAAGAAAGTGAAATAAACAACTCAAAGAATTAGTCGCAAAGCATATAATAAATATGTTATAATGAAGAAAATATTTGCAAAACATATATCTGATAAGAGGCTTTTCTAGTATATATGAAGAACATGAAGTGAATAATCAAAAGACAAATAACTCAATTTTAAAATGTGCAAATAATCTGAATAGTTATTTCTCCAAAGAAGATATAAAATGGCCAACAAGCACATAAAAAGATTTTTGACATTATTAGTCATCAGAGAAATGCACATCGAAACCACTGTGCATGCCCACTTCCCAACCAGTGGGATGATAACAACTTAAACAAAACAACAACAAAAAAAAAAAAACAGACAAAAACAAAAGTTGGTGAGGATGTGGAGAAATTGGAGTCTTCTCACAGACTACTTATGAGAATGTAAAATGTGCACCGACTTTGGAAAATGGCTTGGTGTTTCTCAAAATATTAAAGATGGATTACCATATGACCCAGAAGTTTCACTCCTCTGTGTATACCATATATCCTCATAAAATCTTATTGGTAAATGTCAATGCCACATTATTTATAACAGTCAGAATGTCCATCAACTGCTGAATGAATAAATAAAATATAGTATAATCACACAATGGAATATTATTTTACATTAAAAAGAAAGAAAGTACTGGTACCTGCTACAAAATTGACTCAAACCTCAGAAATTAGAGTAGGGGAAGGAAGAGGGACGAAGAAGAGAGAAAGCATGTTTTGTTTTGTTTCCAAGTGCAAAAATATATTTTAAATATATATGGAAGGAAAGACATGCTTTAAAATGTTAACTTTTTTCGTTTTAAAACATTTTTCCTTTTATATAAACTTTTTTTTATCTTTCCAAATCTGCTTTATTTATAACTTTTATAGTCAGAAATAAAGGAGAATTTTCATTCAACCTGATATATAGCCAGAGAGAATTACACATAAGAATAGGAATGTGAATAAGAATGATATAACTGTTTTCTGACTTTAAAACCCAACATTGTTTATCTTTAAATCACATTCATATGTTACCTTAATTTTTATTATTTTCTCATGCTCCAAGTACAGAGACAAAGTTTATGGATTATCATTACATGTGGAGATATTGTGTCAAGTCTACCTTGCCTAAATAATGTTATAAAAGATTTCTAAAAATGTTTCCAGACATTGTCAATAGGATAACAGAACACACACTAAAGAAATTGTCAACAGTGTCAAAATTATAAGCTGCAAAATTGAATTCAAGGACATTTAAAAAAATTCATGCAATTTCAATCCTTAATAATATTAGGGAGCACAAAAGGAAATTAGGCCGTAGTTCAAGTTTCATTTTGTTATAATAACTCAGGAATGAAGCCAGCACCAAATGGCCTGAGTGACTGTGTCGTGCGCTCTGTGTTCTGGAAGGGAACTTTCCCTCTGGCACTTGTCATTTGAAACTCTATCCAGTCTCATAAAATATGGCATGTTTGCCTTATTCTTCCATAAGAAATGTTGTAATTCTTCCTTATTTGAATGCCAAAATCTTGAGAGGGGCATAAAGTAATGCTCTGCATCACTGAATCCTAAAAATACTAATGCCAAAGTCAAGACACAGAGAACATCTAAGGCACAGTACTATTATTAATAGGAGAGAGGAAACTGAAGAGTAATAATGATTATTGAGGAGTAACTAACATGGAATCCTTGGATCCCTTGGGTTACTATGTGGGTATACAGTTTATGTCTGTATAAATTGAGTAGGATACAATTTATGTCTGTGTCATACAATTGTTAAGTCTGTGTATTTTTCTCTTTTTTTTCTTTTGTCTCTATTTTTGAGGGTGAGAGCTTTCAGTACTTTAATCAGATCCAAAAGGGATACATGAACCAAAAAAGATGATAATTACTTCACCATGGAAAAGAAGTCTGTCTTATAAATAGGCTTGGTTATTAGTTCAGGTACACATAATGTGAGTTTTCCAGGATGCCACTGCACTTCCCTCTTGTTTGCTTGAACTTAATGCATGAGTTACTTGATATGCATCCTGAGTTGGAAGTTAACTGTCCTTTTTCATTTCCTCATCTAGTGTGACTTAAGTTCAGATCAATCAAATAGAGTCCCAGGCCTAGATGATGCCTCTTCTGTACTTTGACGTATCTGGAGAAGGGTCTGTGGATCCACACCTAAAGTGCATACATCTAGAGATCTCAGTCTGCTCCTGACCCAAGGTGGGAGTGAGCTGTTTGTCTCCATCCTTTCCCTGCACTGACCCCACTCCTCCACATATTTGCTGGTATTCCCAGAGTTCCTGCTATAGCCACCTCCACAGGTGATGGTGACAAGGTAGGGAGACGAGTCAAAGTCCCCAGCATATGGCCTGACTCATGTAGAATGCATTCAAGAAATATTGTCTGAGTGCTTTCTTATTTGAGACTTCCTTTTTTCATCCCTGCTACCTTCTCTCCCTTTTACTTTGCTTGTTATTGGGTTGAGCTGAGGAAGCCATGGGGGTTCAGCCACCATAGTCAAGATGGTGGCCGTCAGCTAGAGTAGTCGTCAAACTTTTAATGCACATGTGACTATCCTAGGTATCTTTTTAAAAGACAGATTCTGATTCAGGAAGTTCGGGGTTGGGGCTCAGATTTTATGTTTGTGAAAGTTCCCAGGTGATGCAATTGCTGCCAGTCTGTGAACCACTTTTTGATAACCAAGGAGTCAGAACACTGTCTATCAAAGACGTGTAGACCAAAGAAGCTGAATGTAGATGGGGGTGGGAGAGGTGTGAGTGTGTACTCACGAGCACATGTATACACTTGGTCAGTTATGGGTTTACTTTGCTCCATCCTCTGAATCTCATCTTAAAAGCAAGTGGTTTTCCAAGTTGTCCAAACTAAGTTAAGCTTGAATTGTGCCCTAGGCTCTATCTTTAAAATTAGAGTATATGACCTAATAGTCATTTTTAAAAGGAAATAAAAACAACAAATAAGGGAATTAAAAAGTTGCCTGAAAACCAAAAATATAGTTATAATTATATAAAAAGAGAGAAGAATAGCGGATTGTACTGCTCAGCAAAGCATCAATAGGTTACTGCAATAGCACCAGAACAGAAAGAAATGATGACGAGATATTTAAAAATAGATTAATAAGAAAGGAGACTGAGGTTGAAATGAATTAGATGAAAGGGAAAGGCATCAGTGAAGGAAGCATTTCTAGGTCTGACCTATGGAAGATGGAATAATAAGGAACAGAGACCCTACTCATGAAAATTGATTGTTCTACTGAAGCGATAATTTTAAAAAAATACATTTAAAGTTTGAACAGAATATACTTTCTCTGCATAATGTACCATTTTTTCTGCAGTTCGTTAATGATGTCTCTTCTGTTCAAAATTAGGTATTTGTCATTAATTACCATAACATGTCCAAAAGTCATCATGTGAACTTTCCTGAAGAACATTCTTATATTTTGTATGACTCAAATATTAAAGTGTACAAATAGAAAAAAATAATTAATGCATAAGTTTCCTTAGCTTATGCGAAACCTGACCATGAATAGTACAATCCATGGATATCGGAAGTATACACTGAGGTGGTGAAGGATGTCAAAAGAGGGGAGTTTTCCCAGAGCTTCAATAGAGACATAAAGGTCTTGGCACAAGCCACATGGTCTCTCTTTTAGAGAATTAGGGAAGTTTAGTAGTAATATTTCTCATAGAGCTGGTAAATTGAGTAATATCCGATTATTCTGAGATTGTAGAGGATGAGACTTACAAAGACAGGAACAAAAGTCCTGGGGTATAAATGGCAAAAGAAGGGAAAAATTAATCTTAGTTGGGAGTTATCCAAGAATCAAGGTTGTGACAAACTGCCTGAAAGTAAAATAGATGGAGGTGTAACTGAGATGAGGTCTTAGCCTCCAGTTTATGTTGAGTTCCACATGTTTGGACACATCTGACATCTTCTTGGGAACAAGCTCATTGCAAGGGTCTGGGTATACAAAATTGGCCAAATACTAATACCTCAGGCATTTAAGACTAGATTCGATAGCCTTAAATAGCCATAATAGCACTAGCAGAAGCATTAGGTAGTGACTGGATGTTGGAAGAACTGATTTAACTAGTAAGTGCAAGATAAAGTGATACAGGGCCCATTGCATTGCTACCAATAGCAACGTAGTTAGAATAGGCTAAACAGATGTAACAACCCCCCATATATCTAGTGACCCAAACAATATACAGGCTCATTTGTTGCTCATATAACCTCTCCAAGAGAGCTGTTCCTACTTCCTTGTTGGATCTTCTCTTTATGACAACTCAGGGACACATGCTCCTTCCATTGTCTGGATCTGCCTTTAACTAGGGAAGGAAAAGACAATGTGGAAAACAGCTTCCACTTTTAAAAAGCTTTGGTCCAAAAGAGGTGTGCATCCCTTCTGCTATCATGCCATTGATAATAGCTAGTCACATTGCTAACTAGATACATAAAGGGCTGAAGACATGTAGTCTCTAGCTAAGTAGCCACTTTGAAGCTACAGTTGTATACTATGGAAGACTATGGAGAATGAGTGTTGGTGGGGAGTATGTTATCTCTGCTCAATACACATGCAACAGAAGGTAGCCCAAGAGTGAAAGGGCATTCTCTTCCTTTCTACACACAGAATGGGATAGCTTCTCTTTAATGAGGACCTCTGAGAATAGAGTACCTCATCAGAATCTCAGGGGTACCAAGCCATTAATATTGGTAGAAGTACCTGCTTGGAGGTGGACCCTGTAATAGCAGTAGATGCACCTGTGAAAGCACATATAGCAGCATGTGTCAGCAAGAGAGAATTGGATGTGGGAGGAGAAACAGCTCGTGTGCAAGGTGAAAAGATTTGCTCATGAGCACATGTGACAGAGAAGCCCCAGGAATAAGGAAATGAGAAAATAGTTACTGCCCCCTACATGTTCCCAGAGGAGGGGCTGGGAGAGAAATTAAGCATAAAGAGCATTAATTGCATAGAAGATGCTGAGGGATCATAGATTTGAAAGCAATATCAAAATATGGGTATTTTAAGACTTTCAGCAAGAACAGACACCATAGACTGTATATAGTTTCTTGCAGTTGTGATTAAAGGGTGAAAACAACTTTTGTTTAGATATGTAGGTAGATAAGTAGGTAGATATAGATATGAGAATAGTAAGTTTGTTTAAACAAATGATTCATTACATCATAGTGACTCCTTGTGCTTTTTGATAATACTGGCTGATATGGTTTGGCTGTGTCCCCACTCAAATCTCATCTTATAGCTCCCATAATTCTCACATGTTGTGGGAGTGTCCTGGTGGGAAATGAATGAACGGTGGGGGCAGGTCTTTCCTGTGCTGTTCTTGTGATAATGAATGAGTCTCGTGAGATCTGATGGTTTTAAAAATGGGAATTTCACTGCACAAGCTCTCTCTGCCTGCTGCCGTCCATGTAAGACATTACTGGCTCCTCCTTGCCTTCTGCCATGATTGTAAGGCCTCCCCAGCCATATGGAACTGTAAGTCCAGTAAACCCTCTCCTTTTGTAAATTGCCCAGTCTCAGGTATGTCTTTATCAGCAGTGTGAAAACAGATTACTACACTGGCTTATTGAGGAACAGAATATAATCAGCCTCCTTCATTCTTCATCTACTAAACCAATGTGCTGATCATTTCTAGAGGCAAGGACACTCCAAAAATCAAGAAAGAGTCGATGATGAGCCCTCCTAATATTCTCCTGGACTGGATACTGTCTCAGCTTCTGTTGGGCCAAAGAACCCGGCCTCTACCTCGACTTACCCACATGTTGTTTTGGTGCCACGTATGAAGTGCTGCATTTTGGGGTGTGCAAGACAGATTAGCATATTGCTAAAAATGTGTGAGGACAGAAACTATTCTGTAAGATTCTCATAGGTTCCACTTATCTTGCACTCATCATGTACAAAAATATGCCAAGCATTCTAGTTCATTAATTCTGTCCTTACCAAAGCTGGTAAAGCAGTTATTAATTTATCCACTGTAAAGTTGAGGACACTTAGCCTTTTGGAAATTAAGTAACTCCTCCAATATCACACAAGTAATAAGGAGGTTGTGCAGAAATTGAAAACTTGTGTATTTCCAAAGCTCATGCCCAGCTGGATGTTAGAGACATAGGATTCCCACCTAAAAATGTGTTCCTAGCACTCAGCATAGGGTTTAACACTTAAGAGGAACCCTACAGCTGATTGCTAAACTGGGTATTTACTTACACTATCCAAAAGTAGGAAGGAAATATACCCATTTGTTTGTGAATTGTTGTATCACATCCTATTAATTTCATCCTAAATAGTAAACAAAATTCCTAAATAGGAAATAGTAATGTTCATATAAAGGAGCAACAAATTAATTTATTGGAACCAACACATTCCTCAAATAGAGATTTGGTTGATATTAGAGATTTAATGTACCTCCCTTAGTGCTTAATGTATAATAGAGATTCCACTTATCTTACATATATAACCTAGAAATTTGAATGTTTTGTAAAGTTACTTTTTAGAAAACCTGATTTATTTGTTTTCCTTATCATCTCAGATGGATACCTTCTGCTCAAAATATATTTGGAATTTATATTTTCAAGTATTCAATTAACTAACATATTAAGCAGGCATTATCCTATGTAAGTTCCTAGCAACTTTTACCACTTGTACTAAAACAAAATAGTTAAGCCAAATGAGTTAACTTTTCTGAAAGTGTATCTTTATACAACATTAACTATAGACATGGAAAATACATTTATTCATGTTAGAAATAAATGCTACTGTGAGATCTTTCATTTTGATAAAGTCAAAACACCATCTTGTTAATAACTACTATATTAATTTTGCAGCAAATTACAGTAAGACCACACTGTATAGTTGTGCCATTCAGATGACATTTATGAAATGCTCTAATTCAACATGGTGACATATATTACCTGCATCTTTTACACGTTAGAGCTTATATCCTCTGAGCGAAATAGACCTAAACCAGCCAAAGAGAGAGAGAGAGAGAGAGAGAGAATAATGCAGTGTGAAATTATACCCCTTTGAGAACTAGAAGGACTATAATTACATTGCTTCCTCTTAAAACCATTCAAGTATGTAACCATTGCTGGGAACAGCAGTATGTGGGGAACCTCTTTACACTCCTTCTGTCTTGAACACTCAAAAGATTGAGAAAAAATATATTCCTTTCCTACTATAGTTTTATTTCAGCGTGCTTCAGAATTTTACCTTTTTGTACACTCCTTAGAGATTATCGTGGGGAAGTTTAAAAAGCAGTTTCTTGGAAATGCCTTTTGGAGGGGGAAGGGAGCTATAAAAATATACCAGCCTGACAAATGACAGGCATTGTAGAATGGAAAAGAAAAGACATCTTGGTTTTACACCAGTTTAGAAGCTTTTCTTCTCAAATGAATATTTTCGACAGCTGAGCAAGATGATAAACAGCAGTATCACAAAACACTTAAATGGAAACAAGTATTATGATGCACATTATTCACCTGGCATTCTCCAATTCATGACATTTATATGTGGCAGAACCCACTGCAGATTCATTTATTTATTTTTGAAGTGGAATGAGTACCTTACAAAGGTAGCCTGTTACATTAATGTGGACTTTTCTTCTCTAGAGAGGCAGAAGCTTAAGGAGAAAAGTTATCGTATCTGTACTAGAAATAGGTAGTAAGTCTCAGAATCTACATCTTAGGGCTGAGAAGTCTCCTAGTAAGTAAAATATACTGTATAAATATAGACAAATAAATATAGATAAAAATTTTTTGTGTAAGCACCAGCAGTGTTGCAAATGATTAGATATTTCATAAATGCTTTTTCTAAAATTGTATTGCTGAAATCAGTCTATTTCTAGAACTTATATTCAGATGCTTAGAGGTATAACTGCTTCAATACTGGCTAAGTTTAGAAAGGCTATGTTTCTCTGAGGCTCAGTGATGGACCTACCAACAATTTGATGAGATGCATAACTAAGAAGAAAATGAGAGTAAGACTGAATCCCTGTGAATTGATTGACTTGGTGCAGTGGCAGAGTAGGTAGCAAGTATTAAAGCAATAGTTCTTCAATGTTAGTGTTCATAAAAGTCATCAACAGAACTTTTTAAAATGAGGATTCCTAGGCTTTAACTTTAGGGACTTTTAATTCTTTAGGTCTGGTGCATTTGGTTGTGGGCAATCAAAAGACTCAACTTTGGAATACATGGAACAGATGTTGACTATAGATTTGTATATTCAAAATTTTTTGGTATTTAAAAATAGCATGTATGCTTTATTGAGTCAAATATTTTAAAAACTATGAATGTGTACTATTTCTTTTTTTTCTGGATTGGAGGACAATTTGGGGTAAACATTCTCTTTTTAAGAAGTCATAATTAACTCTCTGCCAAAACTAAGTAGAAATTGTGATTTCTATAACTCCTATATTTGACAATATCTCCTAAAAATATTTCAGTGATATAGCATTTAATTGTAAATAATTCATCTAGTCACCAAACACATATAGGGATGTTCCTATATGCCAGGCACTGTGCGTATCCAGATATGTATTAGAGTGAATAACAGAAACACTCAGGAAGTGTTCAATTGAATTTAACCTTGAAATGTATTATTTATTATTACTATGTTTAAATGAACTATGTGAGGTTTTTTTTTTTTTTTTTCATTGTCAGTGAGAAACCCATCCTAACTTCAGTATTTTTATCTTTAAGTATATCCTATTTTAACCACCCTTACCCATCCACTCTCAATGATTTCTCCTCAGCGTGGGGCCTTGCCGTGGAAGTGTGCCCTGGTCAGTGAGTTTTGAGAGTCCATGGAAGCTAGATTGCCCTCAGCTCTTCAGTTCCCACTGCAGAACTCTTGCAGTCACTGGCTTTTGGATCAGCAGAACCTCTCCTATTTTCAGTTGCCCATTTTCAAACTGGCTCACTGAACTTTGGGTTCTCCCGTATTCAGGTCTTTCAAAAGTCCAACACCCCTTTACTATCATCTGCTTTCTCCTCCTACACAGGGGCTAATGCCATGCAGGTTTTGTGACTGTTGGTGATGTGTGCCTACCTTCTTTTTTTGGGAGGCTTCTGGGCACAGCTGGTCACCTAGTTTTGTTATAAACATTTTTAATGGCCTTGCTGTTGTTATGTTGCTATTTAGTTCTGTCAGCTTTTATCCTGGGATTTAGAGAGATCCAAGAGTTCTGTGGCCACATAACCATTGATCTTGATTCCCCTGGAGTCTCTTTTGACTTTTACTGCCTAATTTAAGCTGAACATATGAAATACATGAAAAAAAAACTGAAAGCCCAAGCTCTTTTGTTGTTTGTCTTTGTAGGTTATGGTTTCTATTTCTCCCTCTTTCTCAATCTATTTTGCCCATCAATGTCTATCCTTCCTTCACTTTTTGCCTACTCATTACAATATTCAATTACACAAGCATAACTTTTACTCTACCTACCCTAGCCCCAGCATTTTTCTGGGAGTTTAAGTCTCTTATGAATCTGGGAAGAAAGGAACTAAAAATGAGCAGGGATGAATAGGAAAATGTGCGGGTCAACAAGTAGCAGGCAGGACATTAGAGTGAAGCTGTTTTCTTACCCAGAAGACTGATGATGGGAAAGAAAAAAAGAACAATGAAAAATTAGTAGAAGAAAAGAAACAATTAATAAAACATGAATGCGTATTAATCAAATAGAAATTGGACAAAAAATGGTGAAAATGAACAAACTCAGTAGTTTGTCCTTTGAGAAGGTTAATAAAGTTGAGCAGAAAACACAAATTACCAACATCAAAAACACAAACTAGCAACATCAGAAATTTTAAAAAGAGGCATCAGTGTCATTGTACATTTTATAAACATTAAAAAATACAATTTTATGAACAACTCTGCTAATAAATCTGATGTCCTGAATGAAATGAACAAATTAACACAGAACTAACAACAAAAATAGAAATATCCCCACATATATTAAAGACATTTAATTCATATCTGAAAACCTTTCAACAAGGAAAATCTCAGTCCCAGATGGCTTCACTGGTGAATTCGCCACTAACATAAAGGAATAAATAACATTAGTTCTACAAAAACTCTTTCAGAAAACCAAGGAGGGGCATGTATTTCTCAGCTCATTTTTGAGGGCTACCTAACTTTAATCCCATAACCTAACAAAACACTAAAAGAAAAGCCCATTAGAATATTCCATATAAACATAGATATAAAATACCTTAACAGCACATTAGCAAATGGAATCCTGCAATATATAATAGGGTAATGCATCATGGCTGATTGGATTTCTCCCAGTAATGCAAAGTTAGTTTAACATCTGAAAATCAATTAATGTAGTACGCCACATAAGCAGCATACAAAACAATTCCCATGTAATCATCTCAATAGATAAAAAAACTTGAAAAAAAAAAGTCAAAACACTTTCATGACAAATACCCTCTGCCCACCAGAAATAGAAGAGACTTCCTCAAACTGAAAAGGGCATCTGCAAAAACCCTACAACTTATATTATGTTAACAATAAATGTTAAATATTTTACCACTACATCAGGAACAAAGCAAGGAAGTTTGCTCTTATAACTTCTATTCAAAATTGTAACAGAAGTTAATGTAGGACAAAGTGAAAAAACAAAAAGCCATGAATATCAAGAAAGAAGTAAGACTATTGTTATTGGCAGAAAATATGCCACTGTATAGACAGTAGAGTATAAAATTTGCTTGGCAAGCATCAAGTCCCCCACATCCACTCCCCTCCTTCATAAAGCCATGCAAAATTGCTCTATATTCTAAGTAAGGGCGGGATGTTTGATGTGCAAACGCAACTGTAAGATAAATCCCTGAGCAATATTTTTGGCCACCATGTCCTTCCTATAGAAACTCTGGGGTTATCACTGAGGTAGGGTTAGTAATGGTATGTGAGACTGGAGAGACGTGTGGAAACCACCTCATGGTATTTGGACTTCACTAGTTAGGCAAGAGGAAGCTATTGAATATTTCTGAGCACAGGAGTGACACAGAGGTGTACCAAGTAGGTGGGAGGCAGTGGAAGCATACTACCTCAGTGGGGAAGAGTATTGTATCACAAACTTTGTTTAGAATTGCTAGTACTTGGTAATAATTAAAGCAAAACAACTTTAATTGAATTTTGTTATTTTAATTTTACTTACAGAAAATTCATCCTCTTTTGTGTACCCAGGTGTTTCATTCTCACCATCTTACCGTAGGAGTATTATCATCGGAATTAGAGTAGATGAGGTAAGGCACAGTGGCTCATGCCTGTAATCCTAGCACTTTGGGAGGCTGAGGCAAGAGGACTGCTTGAGGCCAAGAGTTTGAGGTTATGGTAAGCTATGTTTCTGCCACTGCACTCCAGCCTAGGCAATAGAGTGAGATCCTGTCTCTTAAAAAAAAAAAAAAAAAGAAAAGAAAAAAAGAATTGGAATGAATGAAAATTAATTTGATAGCAGTTTATTAAACAGATTGGGGAGAGGGACAGACTGGCAGATATCATTCAGTATACAATAGCTGGTTAGTGATGGCAATTCTGAAAGAAAAAGTGGTAGAAACTGGGAGGTATTGCTAGTGTAGTATGACCTTTTAAAACTCACAGGGTGCATACCTTGTGGATGTATAAAACAATGTGAAAGAATAAATTTTCCAGAAAGTAAGAAGAGGAGTTAGAGACTTTTATAAAAGAGAAGTCTATGATGTTCTCTAGGAAAGAAAAGAATTTTCGGAAGAATGTATGCATTGATGAAATGATTTCTTTTTGCCCTCATTTATATTTATTTTCTGCTCAAATGAAACACTTGAACTACCACTCAATTTCCGGGACAGACTTCCTGTTCCTACATTCTTCAGTTTGCTTTCTCAATTTTTACTTTGTTTAGCAAAATCAACATTACCTCATTGGGTTTTAGTGAGTTTTGAGAGAATATATAATCTATAGAACATTAGTTCTTCTCTCCCACCAGACAGATGAGTGCATATAAAGACATGTATTTATATAGCTACTGTTTTAAAAGTGTTGCTTCAAATTACCTAAAATATGGCAACCATTATATAGAGAACCACTAATAAAAACTGTTTATATAATTTATCAATATTGAAATCATGCTTCATATTTCCTTTAAGCACAAAATAATTATTTTCACACATGTGCAAGAAATCATATATGAATTATTTGATGCCTTGAATTCACCCTCATAGAATTTCATCTCCTAATGTAAAGAAAACTGACTAGAGTAATTATTGCAGGATTGTACTCTTTCCTGTTGTCAGTAACCTTCCTACCAAATTCATTGTGAGATTTGTCACCCAATTGACTGTCCATATCCACCATTGCTCCAGAGCCTGGGCCAGCAGACTTTTGCTGCATAGTTCAAAATGATGACGTCCTGGGTGTGATTACAAGACAATATGAAGCAAACATTAGTGAACATCAGTGCTAGCAAAGAAATTCACAAAATAACAATTGGACTGCTTGGCTGATTCTTCCACTGTGCTTTCAACTCTTTACAGGTATAGGCCATGCCTTAAACTTCACTGAGTCTAGCACTGTTCCTGTTGCTATTATTATATTTGTAGCTTATGATAAGCAGAGTTAATTTAACATAGGGGTTATGAACATGGATTTCAGAGTTGGACGACTTAGTAACTGTATTAGTCCATTTTCACACTGCTGATAAAGACATGCCCGAGACTGGGTAAAAAATAAAAAGGGTTTAGTGGACTTACAGTTCCATATGGCTGGGGAGGCCTCACAATCATGGAAGAAGGCAAGGAGGAACAAGTCACATCTTATATGGATAGCAGCAGGCAAAGAGAGAGCTTGTGAAGGGAAACTCTTGTTTTTAAAACCATCAGATCTTGTGAGACTTATTCACTGTCACGAGAACAACACAGGAAAGACCTGCCCCCGTGATTCAGTTATTTCCCACTGGGCCCCCCCCACAACACTTAGGAATTCAAGATGAGGTTCGGGTGGGGACACAGCCAAACCTTATCAGTAACTGCACCACCTTTAATAAGTAATTATCTTTCTAAGGTTTAAATTCTTCTGTAAAATGAAGATTCATGTATTTTCACAAATAATAAAATGATGAAAATTCCTACCACTTTGGAGCTTACATTGTAAAGTGATTTGGGGGGTCGGAAGAGAAAGAACAATCAATAAGTATAAAAATAAGTAAACTTATTTACTAAGTTAAGTGCTATAGGAGAAAACTAGACAAAGTAAAAGGCTTTGAGAGTGCCAAATTAAGGAAGGGAATTGCAATTTTGGAAATGCAGCCAAGGGACTTTTAAATGAAAAGGTGGCATTTCACTTGAGACCTGAAGGAGATAAGGGAGTTAGTCATGTGGAAATCTGGAGGAAGAGACCCAGGCAGAGGGAGCAGCCTATGCAAACACCATAAGGTGGGAGCACCCCTGATGTATTCAGAAAAGGGGCTGCATAGCTGAAGTGAGCAGAAGAGAGAGTAGGAATGTCCCAAGCCTACGGGATCTTTGGGCAAGCTGCAAATAATTGGCCCTTTCACTCTGCAAGTACTGCCCCACATCCATCAAGTACTTTAGAAGGATTGAAAGAAGTTTGACTATCAATCATTTGATGAATTTTCCTGCCCACTATTTTTCTATACCAGTGTGAAATATACAGAGTAATACTTCTGCCTCATCTTTACCAAGCACTTACTATGTTCCAGAGATGATGCTAAATATTTTTACATTAATAATTTCAGTTAATCCTGACAACAGACCTATGAGGTAGATATTATTATGCTCATTTTATTGATAAATAAGTGAAGACTTAGGTAGATTTAGATTGTTCAGACCATAGTTAATACTGTGGCCAGTAATTACGGCACATAATCCTAATGTTTCAGGAATTTATACCATTTAGTTGAGGAGACACTCCTCAACTAACCCTCAATTTTACTTCAGGTTAAGTCACTTACTTTCCCTTTTATATTAGAGACGTCTGTTAGTTTGTCTACAGGAAGTATAATACCTCACAGGGTAATTTATTCACAAATAGGAAAATATGTATAAAATATTGTAGCAATCTGCCTGCAATATTGTAAGTGTTCAAAAGGTTGTTGATATTATTGTTGTTGTAAGCTAAGGAATGCTAGAAAAACATCAAAGTTACAATTACTCAAAATAACTTTTGCTGAGCATCTACTAGACATAAAATAATAATCACCTCATTATTAATATTGGACTTTCTGAAGTATATTCTTACCTTTCTCTTCTAATCTTTTAGTTGAGATTTTTTTCCAGCTTTTTTTTTGTTTGTTTGTTTCCGGATACAGAATCTTGGTATATTGTCTAGGCTGGACTCAAACTCCTGGGCTCTAACAATACTTCTACCTTAGCCTCCTGAGTAGCTGGGACTACAAGCACATGCCACTATGCCTGGCTCTATAGTTTTAATATTTAAGAATTCTTTCACCGATTGTTTATTCCTTTAGACTTTGTTGTTGTTTCTATATTTTTTAATGAATGCAACTTTTATCTTCTGAGGATAACAGAGGCATTTTATTAAATTGTTATTAGTTGATGATTTCTTCTACCTCTATTCCCTGCATTGTTTGGTTCCTCATCTGGATTATCGTTTTTCGTCCTCGTCCTTTATTTTTGTTTCTGTCATTCATGTTGTATATTTTGCATATATGTTTGATGAATTTTGCCATCTGCTTTATTCTGTGGAGAAATGGTAAAATTTTTCCAAAATGGCCATTCCTCATGTTTATGAGCAGCAATACAGCTTTTCTTTGCAGTGGTTAAAAGCTCAAATATTAGTTCTAGAGTTCTTATCTTTGTAGTTTTTTTCTGCCAGTTTTCTCTTTATGGAAAATAACTCTGGCTCCCAGCTTTCCGGATTTCCATAAACCCTGTAGAAGGGGAATTGTGGTGGTAAAGGGGAGAGGCTGTTTCTACAGACTTTCACTTAATCCTTTCATGTCTACCTTGTACCTCTCCCAATAACAAATTGTTGATGTTCCAACATTATGGAGTTGGTTAATTTCAGTTATTCTTGACAATAAGACTGATGTCACTATGGAGTAGGATTAGTTTGGCTGGCTGAGTGGGGTTGAAAGGGGACCTGAAAATCTAAATAGTTTCTATGTAGAATAACTCTAATTCATGATTCTCAGCCTTGGCACTATGGCTATTTTGGGCTGGGTAATTTGTTGTGAGGGATGGATATGTGCATGGCAGGATTTATAGCAGAATCCCTGGCTGCATGCCAGTAAACTACATGCCAATAGAACTCCCCTCCCCGCCCCCCCCGACCTTGACTACTAGAAAGTTCCCCTGGGGACAAAACCATCCTCAGTTGAGAACCATTGTTTTAACTTTAGACCTGTGTGTATCCTTTTACTTCTTTCAATGTTTCATTATCTTCAAATCTTAAGGCTCTCAAAGATTCTGTAGGAAAAAATCGGTTTTCTTGTTTTAGGAATCCAATTCAGCCAGCACTCAAGCTGAAACTTCTCTGATTATTCAAGAATGTTGTCAATATTTATTTCTATTTCTTAATTTCATTTTCTGTCTTCAAAATTTTTGTAAAATATATGTCTTCCCTATTGTTTTCTCTGCTGGCCTCATTAAAATTATAGGTTATATTTTTAAAAATTCCTATTTTGTTACTGAAGTATCAACAAAAAGAGGAAAAGGCACATGCTTGATCTGAACTTTATCAAAAATTGGTAATTGTTTTCATCTCTTACTATTAACTGTTTTCTAAATCAATCCTCTTGCTTTCGGAATCCAAATCAGCCTGCACTCATACTGCAGTTTCTCTGATTAGTCAAGAACGTTGCCAATATTTATTTATATTTCTTCATTTCATTTTTCGTCTTTAAAATTTTTCAAAAATATCTTTCTCTCATGTTGTTTTCTCTGCTGGTCTCATTAAAATTAGGGGTTTTAGTTTTTTAAATTGCTGTCATTTTGAAGTAGTGAGAAAAAGAGGAAAAGACATGTGCTTAATCTAAATTTTCCCAAAATTTTATATTTTAGTAAATGTATTTAGATGCATATTTTTCTAACAATAGGCATTCTTAGTTAACACCTGTATCCTTTTTCTTAAGCAAGAAAATAAATTTATTATAATTTTTACTTATTCTGCCCTAGTATTCCTCATGGGTAAATCATGTCTTAATTTTATTAATCTTTGAATACACCCTTTCTAACAAGTTGGATCCTTTATCAGAAAGCAGAGTATGTACAATATACTTATCCTTTAGTTCCGTCTTCCTGGGCACTAGCTCTCTTATCACAATAGGATATATACCTACAGATCAGCTTGATTATAATTTAATTTACTGTATTTGGCAGCAACATCTTATAGTGGTAACCCAGACTGAGATGAAATCTTCCATTTCAATTGACAGTTATAAAGCAACAGACTATAGATTTAAATTATTTGAGTAGTTACTACATTAAAACACATCTTTTGCTTTCCTTCCTTTGCTCCCAACCACATGCACAGCAACCAGTATATTTCCAAATTTTACTCCTGTTTATAATGCTATTTCTTAAGCTTCTAAACATTACAGTGTGCATTGCACCTCTGCTAATCTCCATCCAAATTCTGCTATGTTTTGGAGTTGTCTGTGAGAAAGTGTAGTGCTGATGAGGGGATTGAAGGTTCAGGATTCCAATTTTGGCTGCTTAACAGGAACAGTTGAAAGATGGCATGAGGTTTTTGATCCGTGGTTTTCCATTTTCGTGGTATAGTAAGCATAGGTATCACTGCCAAACTTCTTTGGAGCTCTATGTTATTTGGGTTTAGAGCTTGGAGCTACGTTAAACAGCTGAATAAATGTTTCTGAATGGAACTCTGTCTATGATGCGGCTCCTGAAAATTCTCTCTGAGTGTTGTTAACTAGTTTCCTCTTAAATTGAGTTTATAGTTGTTTTGTCATGTCCAAATGTCTTTTTGCGACTTTACTTCTAACTGAACAGAGTGATAGAATTTATCCTCCCACTTGAAATGATAAAAATAAGGACAAAATGTATTAAATAATTGTTTGCTAGATGTTGGACATCAGGCAACAAGGACAATGTTTGCTGAGAAATAGGAAATAAATTATGTGAATCTTACAATTGACCCAGATTGCTGCTTTCAGAGTATTTCCAGTCCATGACTTAGGGAGAGAAAACCCAGATGGAGCTCAGAGGGTTCTTCTCCAAATTGAAGAGATATAGCCAAGTGTTTCAGGAATTCAAAGTAGTTAGTTTGCAGAGAGGAGAGAGAGGAACACAGAGATAATTCCATATATCTACAGAGCATCTTCCTTAAGAATTCACTTGAGTACTGATCACTGCATGTATGAGGCTGCAGAAAGCACAACTTTCAATTACTAAAAGTAACAATAGTTGACACTCATGTAATGCTGGGAAATGTGCCTGTTTCCACCAGCTGAACTGGAGAGAAAATGTATGATTCACGGGGCTTTTGATAAGTGTACACAAAAGTGTCTAGCTTCAATAGTGGAGAATAGCCCTAGGCTGATAACTACTTCAATACCACCTAATAAATCTTAAGAGCAAGACTCAAAAGGAATTGTTTCCAAGTAATTTAACTGCATCCGAGAACAAAACTCAAATATATTTGTAAAAGCACTAAAATACGTAGTACCCAACAAGAAAAAATTCAGTCTCTGACACCAAATCAAAGATTATCAGGCATGCAAAGAAACAGGAAAGTACAACTCATAATGAGGATGCAAATACATCAGTCAAAACTGATCCAGAATTGTGAGAGGCGTTAGAAATTATCAGGCCAGTATATTGAAACAGATATTATAACTTTACATAGTTTAAAAGTTACATAAAAATATGGAAGGTACTAAATAACCCTACAGATCAAAATCCCAGAGAAAAACCTACAGTGTATGGAATAAAAATACACTGGATATAATTGGTTATACATTAAACATAAAACATTTATGTTATATTTAAAAAGTTAGTGAACTTGAAGTCATAGTAATATAAACCTATCCAAAATGAAACAGAGTTGAAAGAGCATTTGTAAAAATGAAAACAGCATTTGTGAGCTGTGAGACAACTTTTGGAGGCTTGGTGTATGTGTAATTTGAGTCCCTACAGGAATGGTGGAGTGGAGCTGGGAACATAAAAAATATTCAAAGAATTTATGGCTGAAAAATTCCAAGTACAGTAAGGACTGAAAACCATAAAGCCACACACCCATGAATCTCAAGAAAACTAAAAAATAAGTAACATGAAGGAAATTACAAAAGGCGTATTATAATTGAATTGCTCAAAGCTAGTGATAAATTTTTAATGATAAAATAAAATACTAAAGCAGCCAGAGGAAAAAGACATGTTAAATACATAGATAAAACAGTAAGAATTACAACAGATTTCCTATCCAAAATAATGCAAAGAAGAAGACAGTGGGGCAACATTCTTATAACCATGAAAGAAAACAAATATTGCACTTATGATTCTATATCTAGGAAAGAGATCTAAGATGAAGGTCAAATAAAAACTATTTGCAATACATATAATGAAAGAGTTCATCACACACAAACCTATACTATAAGAAACATTAAAAAGAATTCCTTCAGTTGGAAATAAAATGGTATCATATGGAAATACGGATCTGCACAAAGAAACAAAGAACACCCAAAATGGCAACTGCATTAGCAAATATGGAGGGTATTTTTCTAATGATTTAATTTTCTTTAAATACAGTTGACAGTTTTTAAAAATAATAATAATATAGTAAAGCTTTTATAACATGTATAAGTAAAATGTCTGGCAGTAATAACACCATAATTAGGAGGGGGAAAAGGAAGTACCCTTGACCCTTGAATGACATGGGAGTTAGGGGTGCTGATTTCCTGCCAAGTCAAAAATTCATGTTTAACTTTGACTCTCCAAAACCTTAACTACTAATGGCCTACCGTTGACCAAAAACCTTACTGATAACATGAACAGTCAATTAACATTTATTGTGTATATATTATTTACTGTATTCTTACAATAAAGTAATCTAGAGAAAAAAGAATCTTTAGGAAAATCATAAGAAAGGGAAAATGTATTTACTATTTGTTAGGTGAAACTGGATCATAAAGATCTTTGTCCTCTTCATCTTCACTTTGAGTAAGATGAGGAGGAGGAATAAGAGGAAGAGGAGAGATTGGTCTTGTTGGCTCAGGGCTGGCAGAGGTGGAAGAAAATTCTTTTACAAGTATACTCATGCAGTGATAACTCGTGTTGTTCAAGGGACAATTGTATACTATTGTAAGATCTTTATACTCTATTTGAAGTAGTATGTCACTTAAAGCTAGGTTGTGATAAAGATGTAGAATAGAAACCACTAAAATCATAAAACAAAGAGTTATAGCTAATAAACCAACATGGAGATAATTTGAATCATAAAGAAATATAAAATAACACAAAACAGGCAAAAAAAAAAAAAAAAAAAAAAAAAAAAAAGAAGAAGAAGAAGAAAAAAGAAATCCCAAACAGATGGGACAAATAGAAAGAAAATATCAAGATAATAGATTTAAACCTAATCATATCAATAATAATGCTAAATTTACATGTTCTAAATAATCCATTTAAAAGTCAGAGACTGGAAGATTGGTTAAAAAAGGAAAAAGTACAACTTAACTATATGTTGCTTGCAGAAAATATATTTAAGTATAAGACACAAATAGGTTAAAAGCAAATGTTGGAAAAGATAAATCCTGTGAGTACTAATCATAAGAAATCTAGGGTGACTTTATTAATATGAGAAAACATGAATTTTTAGACATTTTGTCCAAGATAAAATATTGGCCAGGATGAAGAAGGTAATTTCATTTTGTGAAAGGAGTCATTTTATCAATAGGATATAACAGTTCTTAATATTTCTGTAGCAACAACAGAGCTTCAGAATGCACAGAGAAAAAACTCATGTAACTGAAAGAGAAAATAAAATCCACATTTGTGGGCAAAAATTTCAATACCCTTCTCACAATAATTAGTAGAACAAACTGACAGGAAATCAGTAAATCCATAGATTAGAACAATACTGTCAACCAACTTGACCTAATGGCCAGTTATGGAACATTCAACCCAACAGAGCAGCAAACTGCACCTACTTTTCAGGCCTACACAAAATATCTACCAAAATAGATCAAATTCTGAACCATAACACAAACCTCAAAAGATTTAAAAGAATTCAAGTCATATAAAATACATTATCTGGCTGCAGTTAAATTAAATTAGAAAACAATAACAAAATAACCTGGAATTGCTCTAAATATTTGGAAACTAACTCACGCAATTCTAAATAACCCAAGATTCAAAGAGGAAACCCAAAGAGGAATTAAAAAGTATTCTGAACTGAATGAAAATGAAAACACAGTATAAGAAAATTGTGAGATGCCCAATACGGCAGGACTTAGTAGTATATTAATAGCACTAAATGCCTATGGTAGGAAAGGATGAAGACTTCAAAGAAATATCTTCTACTTTACGAAATTAGCAAAAGAAGAGAAGACCCAAGCCAGGCTAATGAAAGCTATTTCTGAGTATCTAACTGCATCTCATGGGGATGATCATTTCTTTCCTCTGCTCTTGTGGCTGAAAGCATGTTAAAGCCCAAAACTGTGATTCAGGCAAGACCGAAATTTCTAAGACCAAATTGCATTTTAAGCTGTAAAGAGCAGGAGAATCTCCATGACTTGAACTGTGAATAGGTATTTGTTTGTTATCAGAGATAGTAATTGTACTGCTTTATCTGTCTTTCCTTCCATGCTAGTAAAAGAAAGCTCAATAGTCGTTGATCACATGATCATAGAGAACAATCTACATTTCTCAGCCTCCTTGGCAGCTAGGTGTAGAAATGTGGTTTAAGTTCTGGTCAATGATATTGTATCTATTAACTTTTGCTGCTTAAGTTAGTGGCTAAACACAATACAAATTGCTTATTTCTTTAGGATTCTATGGTTTGGCTCAGTGCTGGCGTGCACTAACTTGTCCAACCTCTTCTGGGCTCTCTCATTTGTCTGTGATTAGCTAGCTGGTCAAGTAGCGGTTAGATAGGAAGACCTCACTCACATATGTGGTGGTTGACAAGCTGGCTGTTCACTGGGGCAGTAGGAGCAATTATTAGCTGGGGCACCTCAGTTTTCTGCCATACAACCTCTAATATTCTAGCAGGATAGCATGAGCTTGTTCACAAGGTGATCTCAGAGTTCCAAGCCCAGCAAGAGAGAATGAACTCTAAATTTGCAGGCATTTATTTATTTGTTTATTTATTTATTTATTTATACTTTATGTTCTAGGGTACATGTGCAGAACGTGCAGGTTTGTTATATATGTATACATGTGCCATGCTGGTGTGCTTTTGCAGGCATTTTTAAATGTCTGTTTGAATCATAGTTGCAAGCATTATATGTGCTAGTATTTGGCCAAAGAAAACCAATAGGTCAATCTAGAGTTGTCGTGGAAGGATCGTACCAAAGAGTGTCTTATGATTTGGAAGTATATTTTTAAAAGAAAGAGGAATGCCTTTCTCTCTTTCTACTTCTTGGTGGACAGGAATTGGTTTTAGAGTATGAGTAGATTTGTATTTTCTCACATTAAAAAGGGAGAATCTACAGGTATAGAATCTACAGAAGTAAACTTGGTATTTTCAGTTGAATTTTGGGAAACTGACTAAAGTTAACATTTTTAAAAGTAATAATGCCTTACTTTAGTTTTAAACTATATTTTAAGATATAGTTAATTTACAGAAATTATGGTCTACATGTGTTACAGAAACTTAGATTAATGAAATGGGAGTAAACTTGTTATTTTATTAATTTGTGACAGAGTTGTTCATATAGAAAGAATTGTTTTTATTGACAAAAATATCTGGATAAGACTTAGGTTTTCACAAGAATCAAGGCAATAATATACACTTTTGGGATGTATGTGAGAAAGTGACCATGCAAAGTCAGGTGTACAGAAAAAAGTGGATATGCTTTATGGCAGAGCAAGGAGGAAGAACAGAGAAGCCACAGAGGTGGTAGATAATTGGAGTGCCGATGAAAATCTCTAGCTATAGGGGAAACTAAAGGGATATTATGAATTGCAAAGTAATGATTTAATTCCTCTTTTACCCCAAACCTTTAATAAAGGTTAACAACTACATTTTGTTTCTTCGTTTGTTTTGAACAAGAGTTCTTGAAATTGAGGCATTAGCTGAGTTTCACCTCTGGGTGACACAGGGCAGTGCTGGTAGGAGCCAGAAAGACTTCAAAATGGAAGAAGCAGAAGTGTAGGGTCAGGGCGACTATGAAATGATCAATATGCGTAGAATTCTTATAAACTTAAGGAGCACTTCTGTCGTTCAGGAATGGAATTAGGGTCATAGGCAGCCTTATCTAGATTTCAAAAGGTAAGGACGCTTCAGCTGATACATGCATTACATGTAAATAAGAATACAACAAGACCAGGGGCCGTGGCTCATGCCTGTAATCCCAAATATTTGGGAGGCCAAGGCGGGCAGATCATCTAAGGACAGGAGTTCAAGACCAGCCTGACCAACATGGTGAAACAGTGTCTCTAATAAAAAGACAAAAAATTGGCCATGCATGGTGGCCCAGCTACTGGGGAGGCTGAAACAGGAGAATCTCTTGAACTTGGGAGGTGGAGGTTGCAGTGAGCCGAGATTGCGCCATTGTACTCCAGCCTGGGCAACAAGAATTAAGCCGTCTCAAAAAAAAAAAAAAAAAAAAGAATATAACAAAACATATAAAATAAAAAGTTTTTGCACTTTTATTTCTCTTTACCTTTTGCACGCTTCCTTGCTATTTGAAAACATATTGTTTACATGTGGGTAATGTTTAAGATTATTATTTGAGGGAAACATAATGTATGTCCAATGCCTTAAGGTGTTTACCATCCGTTTGGAGAACAGGACTGATACCTATAAAGTACCAGCAAATACTCAGGCCTGAGTTATGGGTTGATGTACTTGAAGTGTTACAAGTATGTACTGACAGGCCTATTGGATTTTCATGATGTGCCTGTATGTTACACATATCCACCAATAAATGCCATTTAGTTTTGTAGGCTGAATCAAATCTCTGTCTTGAGTAATGATTTTGTATCCTTTGGACTAGATGTGAATAAGACCAAGAAACAGTCAGGCATAAGAAGGCAATTCATCGTTCTTATTCATCTTTCTAAACCTATATGCATCTTTGATATTGAGGTTCATTATTATCTACAACTACATTTGGTTTGCATATAACCATTTATCTTTTAGTCTTAGATATTTTCATATCAATTGTCTTAATTTATCCTTAAATAAAGCTTCCAGTGAGTCTCTATTTCTTGGACGAGGAAAATTGAGGCAGTGATAGGTCTTTAAAAATTATTTAATTTCTAAGTCCTTCTTGTAACTGAATCCCAACCTGGATATTTTTAAATATCCTTGAAATTAAATAGAAATCAAATAATATCTTTTCACAAGTAGGTTACTTCCCTCTGTGGTAACTCTGCCTCCAAATGTGAAGAGCTGGATTCAATCCAAGTGAAAGAAAGTCAGGGGGGAAAATGTCAGGGACTATAAAAGAGATTTGAAGTCTGTACCCACATTGCTGTGTTAGAGTCCTAAGTTATTAAACTTCTCATATTTATTTGACATTTTATATACATATGTCTGCTTACGAAGAGTTTAGTTCTCATCTTTCTTTAATCAACCTAGTATTATCTATGCGTAAAGTGGATCAACACTATATTTTATGTATTTTCATTCTTCTCAAATCAGATGCTTGAAGAGTAAAATGGCACAGTATTTTAGCTGTTATTTTGCTTGAAAATGCTTTAAAACAAGAAACATTTTTGGAATTTCTTACCACAATATAAATCAGCTAAATATATTTAATGTGGTGAAATGAATCATACATATGCTGAATAGTCCAAAAAGGGGAGTTGGGTAAGAAAACATGTATTAGGGTCAATATCAATAGGCATAAATAATTCTATTAACAAATAACATTAAATATTGTTACATTGCTTATGGAATGATATCATTATAGAAAGATTCTCCCTTAATTTAAGTACCTAGCATTTACAAAACAAGTTTAAATCAATCAGACAGTAAACAAGAGGAATCAAACAGAGAGGTGGGCTGGGTGCGGTGATTCACGCCTGTAATCCCAGCACTTTGGGAGGTTGAGGTGGGCAGATCACGAGGGCAAGAGATCGAGACCATCCTGGCGAAATCCTGCCTCTACTAAAATTACAAAAATTAGCTGAGCATGGTGACAGGCGCCTGTAGTCCCAGCTATTCGGAAGGCTGAGGCAGGAGAATCGCTTGAACCCAGGAGGCAGAGGTTGTAGTGAGACAAGATTGCGCCACTGCACTCCAGCCTGGTAACAAAAAAAAAAAAAAAAAAAAAAAAAGAGAGAGAGAAATAGTGTCCTAAAGACTATATTAACTGCTGACTGTTTTCTATTTTCAGTCTCTACATATTTATATTTTGATTTCTATATATAGTATTTAATGGTTAATTCCCCATTTCCCTTTTATTCTTATACAACTAACTTCTATGGATTTTATTTTCATTCAGTTCTATATATTCCCCCGCTGAAGCCTCCCATGTTGTGTGTCAAGAGGAAAAATATCTTATTACCTTCTTGTCTGTTGAACATTTAGTTTTCTTCTCCCTCCCTCCCTCCCTGTCTTGTACCTAATGAGCAAATTATCTAAAAATAGATACGTTCATCATTCTACAAAATGTTGTATCTTCTCTAGATTGGAGGCCAGTGTAATTGTAAGAGACATGTGTCTGGCAGACAGTGCAATCAGTGCCAGAATGGATTCTACAATCTACAAGAGTTGGATCCTGATGGCTGCAGTCCTTGTAACTGCAATACCTCTGGGACAGTGGATGGAGATATTACCTGTCACCAAAATTCAGGCCAATGCAAGTGCAAAGCAAACGTTATTGGTATGTGTAACGCAAAAGTTTACAGTCACATCTCTATTACCATCTGGAATAAAATTCTCTATTTGATTTCTTAACTGAAGAGTAAAGCAAATTTCTTTGCTCAAGGAAGGCTGGAAAAAAATTTTTGGATGAAATTAACTGTTTAAAATGATTAAATTAATAATTCTATCAAACTGCAGCTTGAAGCTTAGTTTAATCAACCCTTTAGAAGTTTCTTTATTCTGTAGATGCATTAGTTCACATGGTCCCATACTAATAAGTCATAGAAAGATATAATTTGCTTACTGCATAGATGTTTCTTTTAGAAAATTAGGACTTTTTCAAAATGTTTTACACTTAATGAGTTCTAAGCAAATCATTTTCATGCTAGTTTTCTTAATAGACCAAAATAAATGGATTTTTTCAAAATATTCTGTGCTACAGGGTCCTTTGTGATAAATCTTTCCATTTTTTTCTATTATATTTCTTTGAACTGTTCCTATGAAATGCAAAATAAGTCAACATAATTCTACAGATCATGTATATTGCTCGGGTTACTTATAAAGGGCTACATAATTTTAATTTTGTAATTCAGCACCAAGTTGATTATAATAAACAGCTACCTTCGCTGTTATTTATCATTTTTTTATACAAGACGTGCTTTTTTGTTTGTTACTCCCACAGGTATTTTTCAGAAATTAGATTTGATTATAGCAATTTATTACATCCAACATTTTTGAGGGGAACCACTGCCACATAAGGACAAAATTTATCATGTGCCCAAAATGCACTATGTACATAATGCACTTTGAAATTTTGATATATGAGAATATTATGAGAGGAAAGTTTCCTGATGAAGTGAGCCCTGTATTGTAACTGAATATGTCTTGGTTCGTATAGGAAGTTTAAAAAAGACCTTTGCCTTTCTATTGTCATTCAAGACACCAAGTCATCCATGGTTTGTCTAACACTGACCTGAACCTTACAATAATAAAAATATGCCTGGCAGTGATCACTCTCTCTCTCTCTCTCTTTCACACACACACACACACACACACACAAATGCTTACATGTACACAAGCATATGTACATATCATTCTGAATACTATTTTCATTTCTGTAATATACCTCTAAATCTAATTCTTTATCTTTTATTTATGTAAGTATACATCATACTACACAATTCAGCTAGACAAATGTTTCAATTTAATAAAGAGAATGTAGGTGTGTTTAATGGCATTACATGAGATTTCTCTGGTTTAAAGAAACATTACATGAAAATCTGTAATGTAATTTGCCTTTATGCATCTCAAGCATACAAAAACTAATTTTTTAGAAAGAAAGAATAACTAACGTGTAAAGAGAAGTACGTATTTGTATGTGCTATATATGATGCTGAAGGAATTCTAAGACCTTGAATTCAATTTGTATGGCATCCTTTGTTCTTTAATGTGAGATATATTTTAAACTCAAGATGTGAAAACAGAAGTTAAAGCAAGGCCTTTAAAGACAGTGAAATGATTACTTCTTTGTATCAACGGAATCTTTCATGTGATGGTTAGATTCCAGAGCTTGAGGAAGGCAAAAATCAAAATTAATTTAGAATGTGTTATGCTATCCCTACTATGTGCCTGTTTTGTTGATTGATCCAGATGGTTTTCTGCAGGAAACAGAAATATATATTTTGTGAAGACTAAATTCTAAATTACTTCAGTATTATAAATAATTATTCTTTCTGGTGTTATTTCTGCAAATGTGGCACTTTTTATAAAAACAAAAACTTGATATGCATATATATTTACTTTCCTAATGGGATGAGCAAGTAACTTTATTCAATTTCACCTTGTTAATATGAAAAAAAAGAAACCCAGAAAATACAAGTGTATGTTGTATACGCTTCAGAAAGCAAACTGTTAGAGTTAACAAAACTGTTAAATCTTACTAATGATTCTATCACCAGTAAAATACATTAGCACCAATAATTTTATTAAAGTAGGTCATTCATCTAGAATAAAAAGGGAGAAGAATGTGAATTAAATGCCAAGTGTGCTAACTCGCCTGTACTTGTTAACACCGAATGTGATGCCCTGTAGGCCTTCCTGAGTATCGTTAGGAATAGATTACCTGTCAGGAATATGTATGGCATATTCAAATAAGCACTGCGCATATTTTTAAAACTGATATGATATGAATCCATGTAGACCAATTTTAATAGTTCAAAATGAGTCATAATTCTTGTTAACAATACAGTTATTTTTAAAATTTGCAGCAATAGTGGTCCTTTTTTATTTTCCTTATTGAAATTAAATGATATGCCTTAGGTGAGTCATTCATCACTGTTAAAGAACTTGCCTTCCATTGGAGTTCTTGCATTTTTATCCATATATATTCATATATATTATGCATTTCCTTCCAGTTTAGGAAATGTTTTTCTACATATGAGTTCCTGAGTGTGTTTTTGACTCTTATTTTAAGACTAATTTTTAAATTGCAATTATAGCTGGAAGTAAATGTTTCAGTTGATTCAACCCATGCAGTCAGTTATTTAAATTCATGGATATTTGGAGACTATCTAAAGGAAATATTTTGCATCTAAACATTTACTATTCTAATTTTTTTATTTCTTCGCCTTGTAATACCCTTTTTTTAGAATAACCTTACTTGTCAGAGATTTAAGTATAGGTGATAAAACATTTTTCTTTATTTGTAAAATGTATATGTGTACTACTTTAAATAGAAGTAATATAAAAAACAGAATTTACTTAGTGTTTAAAGAGGTATGTTCTGAGTCATACAAGATGACAAGCAATGTGATTGCTTTATGAGCCAAGGAGAGCATAATTTATATTAATTGAAAATGATAAAATAGAGGAGCATACAAAAGGATTAAACTAAGAATTGCCCTGGATAAGTTTTATTTATATTAATTACTTAAATGTCTGGATTCAGAAATAAGTGTATATGCTGTTTTCACAAAAATAGTTATCAGCTTACTTTTTTTTTTCTTTTTTTCCCAGCTTCACTAAGGTGTAATTAAATAAAAATTGCATATATTTATGGCAGACAACATGATGTTTTGATATATGTACACATCATAAAATGATTAATTCCAGCTAATTAACATATCCATCACCTCATGTACTCATCATGTTTTTGGGGTGAGAACATTTAAGATCTAATCTCTTAGCAATTTTCAAGTATACAATACATTATTACTAAGTATAGTCACCATGCTGCACAATAGAGGTCCAGAACTTATTCATTCTGTCTAGCTGAAACTTTGTACTCAGGTTAACATTTTATTAAACATGTTTAGAGATTTCTTATCTTTAGGAAAACAACTAATTTGTCCTATGTAATTCTACTATAATTTTAAATGAACACATTTGTTAAAGTAGTTTTTAAGATTTGTTAAAGAGAAAAAGAGCTACAGCATATGTAACAGAAACAACATTGGCATTAAGCATTTTCTTTGCATTAAGTAACAATTAAACATTTATGAAGTTCATTGCAAACAGTTGTATATTAAAGCTAAATTAAATATTGCCATTATATTTTGAGAGTATGATTAGCCCTCTATGGCACTACTTGTGAGAAAACACTCCATATTTTGTGTTCGTATTGTCTGCAGTAGCATTGTTTGTGCCTCATCTATCTTGAATGAAATCATTTTTCCATCCTCACCTTTTAAAAATATTTTATCTTTAGGGCTTAGGTGTGATCGTTGCAATTTTGGATTTAAATTTCTCCGAAGCTTTAATGATGATGGATGTGAGCCCTGCCAGTGTAACCTCCATGGCTCAGTGAACAAATTCTGCAATCCTCTGTCTGGGCAGTGTGAGTGCAAAAAAGAAGCTAAAGGACTTCAGTGTGACACCTGCAGAGAAAACTTTTATGGGTTAGATGTCACCAATTGTAAGGCCTGTGACTGTGACACAGCTGGATCCCTCCCTGGGACTGTCTGTAATGCTAAGACAGGGCAGTGCATCTGTAAGCCCAATGTTGAAGGGAGACAGTGCAATAAATGTTTGGAGGGACACTTCTACTTACGGCAAAATAATTCTTTCCTCTGCCTGCCTTGCAACTGTGATAAGGCTGGGACAATAAATGGCTCTCTGTTGTGTGACAAATCAACAGGACAATGTCCTTGCAAATTAGGGGTAACAGGTCTTCGCTGTAATCAGTGTGAGCCTCACAGGTACAATTTGACCATTGACAATTTTCAAGGCTGCCAGATGTGTGAGTGTGACTCCTTGGGGACATTACCTGGGACCATTTGTGACCCAATCAGTGGCCAGTGCCTATGTGTGCCTAATCGTCAAGGAAGAAGGTGTAATCAGTGTCAACCAGGTAAGAAAGAAATGTGTTACGTTTTCAGTGCACAATGACATTCCTTTTGTTAACTCATAACAGGTGACTTAGCCCTGTTTCTGGATTGTGGCTTCTACAAATTTTATTTCCAAAATCATTGTTGTATTTAGATCATTATCCAACACAGATACAACCATTTAACTTGTTCAAAATTATCAGGCTTATTTATGTTACTATTTTGGGAGGATACTTCAGATAAAACTCAGCCAATCAGATCTATTTCGTAATTGAGACTTAATTTCTTCACTTGAAGTAAATCTCCTTTTAACAGGTTTTTTAAAAATTAGGTTAAGAAGAGTCAATTTTATTTTCCAGAGAAAGGAAAATTTGAGTTGAATGTCCATATAATGCCAAATATTCAAATGATGGACTAAATCTCGAATAAAGCTGGCTAAATGTTTTTACTGAAGAGGCTATATGTTCTAGCTTTGTATAGAAATACTTAGAATTGTTTCTACATGTCATCAAATTAATAAAATAGGCTACTGTTTAATCTTATTGTATACAAACTTATCTTTCCATCTCTTTCCCAATTGAAAGAGGGATAGACCCCATCTATGGCTCTCCTTGCATTTAAGATTTTAACTAAAATACTCATTATGATATCATGATAAATATAAGTATTTATCAGTTGTTTAACAGCTGTGCTAATTGTTGTTCTGTCAGCCAATATTAGCTCTGAGTTATATCGGTCTATAAAAAATGAGCATGATACAAACTCAAAAGTGTGATTTGCTAGCCAGAGAAGGAGTAGAACAAAAGTTATGTTTACATAGCAAAGAACCAGGCCTAGGATAACTGGGCCACGTTTTTCCTTTGGCATTGGTCAGTGTGACAAGTAAGATCAAAGAGACAGGAAGGAATTGATGAAGTGTTCATTCTTTTTGACATGTAAGTATTAGAAAACAACTTGAACTGGTTTAAACGTAAATGGAGACTATATTATAACTAGATATTCCATAAAAACCTAAGAAGGACCACTACAGTCAGGACTCAGGAATTAGAATGCTTCCATTGATACATATTCATTCGTCTCTCTCTCTCTCTCTCTCTCTCTCTGTCTGCCTTTTGCAGAAGGGGACTTTACCTCTCTCTTTGTCTATATGGGTACATGGCCACCCTATGTCCCCTGAAATTGTTTATAATTCTACCACCAGCTACAATAGAGAGATTTATTAGCTACTTCTTAGTTAAAATTTCTAGAGGAAAATTGGAATTGACTCACTTTTGTTTGGTTGGTTACCTCTGAGCCAATTCACTGTGGCCAGGGGTGTCACATACTTATAAAATGAGCATGGCTTTTAGGGACCTTTTCATCAGGTAGGAGCAAGGTGGTAAGTATCCCAGAAAACAGGAAGATTATGGAGACCTGGGCAGACAGCCTAAATGACAGATACAACACATTCACTCTTTTTACCTTCAGGTTAATCCTTCCAAATTTGCAATTAACTTTTTGGTATCCTAAGATGATGCTTTTTTCTCTTTCACTGTGTATCAATATCTTTAATTTTGGAAACAAGGTAGGTACTCTGTCTCCTGCACAGTCAAATAACCATGATTTATACATCCTTCTTTCTACGTAAACCAAAAAAAGCTAATAGATCAAATGTTATATCCTTTTGAGTAATTATCAATTGTTAAAATTTACTGCTCCATTCTAACTTTAATTGTATATACAATACAAGTCACACGTTTTAAACAATTTTTTTCTGATTTTAGATAAACTCTGAAATCATAATAACAAACATTTGCTCCTTTTGGTCCTTTCAATGAAAGACCCAACCCATCATCTCAGTACTTTGTACACCTACCAGATATCTAAATGATGAACTAAAATAGTTAGAAAACGTTTTCTGGTTGTTTTGTATACCATGCAGAAATAGCCATGGATAATATATCTACATCATGCATAATTCTGTCTCATTTGTGCCCTTCCTAGGATGAAAAAATACTGACTTCATTGCTCTTTCCTTCATCTTTGTGGCTCTCATTGTGGTGATCTCTTTGTTCCCAACTCTAAGCCACTTTCTCCCACCCAAACCTATGGCTCTTTCCTATCTACCCTATATAGTATTGGCAGAATAATTCCCCTAAAGCACTTATTTAGTTATATCATTCTCCTGTAGGGTTACCTAAAATGGGTTTTATTTTGCTTATCATTTGAGTCCAATCTGGGCAAATCTTTATGAGTTTATATCTTCTGGTCATAGTCTAGACACCCAGCTTTGCTCCCTGATACTCCTATCTTCTTCAGACACTGCAGCCACTTCACTGGAGCTACACATGTCGCATGCAGAGCTGATTTCAATCTACCTGATGCTTTGGTTCATTCTCCTTTCCCGACATGGAATGCAGTATAATCCTCCTTTTCAATGTTAGTTGGCATCCTCTGACTAGTTTTACTATTCAACATACTGCCTACAATTCTCCATCACTCAGTGAACAACAAAGTTGACATGAAGCATCAGTGTTTTAAGAGGTGGTTTAACTCAAACCTATAGAAAACTTGAAAATAATGCATTTTTGAAAATGTGCTCAAGCTTCTATTGTCTTCATGTTCAATTTATTATATGACCTTGAAGGGAGGTTTATGTTCAAGAAATAAGATACAGATCTCATTGTTATTACTCCATAGTTATGCTTCTTTCTTCTGAAGACCATATGGACCTATAAATGGAATCAATGTGTTAAGAGTAGGGAGCATTAAACATGGTGAAAATATTTTTATTTACTGAAAAATTTCAACAGGGTATTGTAAAATATTTAGTATAAAATGTACCAGACTGAGAAAAAATATTTGAAGCTCCATTTCTTCAGCTTACTGACTCTCTAAAGGCATTCCCCTGTCCTTCTCAACAGGGGACTTCCATATTTTCTTCCAACTGTCTATTTCTAGCTGGGGGTAAGCAGCTTTATCTTTAAGCTGGTACCTGAGTGGAGCCTGTATCAGTTCTACTCATATCCTATTGGTCAGAACTGCTTTGTATGTCCATACCTCACTGAAAAAGAGGCTGGCAGATAGATGCTCTATCTGAATATCCAGGTGTCTAATTAAAATTTGGGGCCTCTGCTATTATAAGGAATAAGAAAGAAATTGATCCTTGAAGACAGCCTTGGCTATACTAGGAATGTCCTACACTTGCAAAATTGGTTGGCAGAACATTAGTTTACTTCCAAACAGATGCTTTTAATGACCATCAGTTTTGTACTTTTTGGATAGATCTCATTATTAGCAATTTTAAAAAAATCAGCCAAAGTTAATGAAGGCCTCTTGAGTCCTGAGGAAATATATGTACAAAATCTCTTCTTGGTATCTTCAACTGTTTCTTACATGCTTTGCCATATAGAATCACTTCTATTCTAGTCACTCTTCCTTCCAAGGATATGCTATAATGTATCAGTGGCCTTGCTGAGTTATTGACCCAGGATATTGACCTGGTTATGAAAAGCTAGAATGATCAAGCTATAGATTTGGATTACTATATTTTGTTGAACAGTGCAGTTATTTTCATATAGATAAACATTTCTCTTACTGAGAAATCATTTTCTTCTGAGTACCGTTGAGTTCTTAATTTAGTCAGAGAACATTTTATGTGTAGTAGCAAACAGTACTTTCAGTGAGCTTAAATTTTGATGGGGAAACTGACAGAATAATTTACAAGTAAATATATGATATAAATTTAAATAGAGATTATTTTTGGATCCTTGGCAATACTCAATTATGTTTCTTTGTTGCTAAGAGTTTAAGATACTATGGAGGTTACCAAATAGACTATTTATTTGCACTTTTATATCAGTGTTTAGTTTCCAGAAAGGTAAACTGGGTAGCCATGTTTATATTGTACAAGTAAAGTCATACTGATATTTCATTACAATGGAAACAGGAAATGGTTTAAAAGGAGGAATGGTGAAGTGAAAGAAATTATCAACCTGTTTCTTTTTATATTATTGTCTAAAATTAGTCATTTTTCTGTTTTTCTCTTTTGCTTTTTTTCTCATTTAAGATCATGAGTGCCTGCTTTAAAAAGCAGCCCAATGAGATGACCTTGTTAAAACTCCTGATTATTTCTCAGTGTCTTCAATTAAATAAACCCCTTACTGTGTGCCCACAATGTACAATTAATTATATTATTATTGTAGTTATGCAAGTTGAATAAGATAATACTTGCCCTCAAGATATTGCAACTCTAACAAGGGAAATAAGACAATTGCACATGTAAATAAAATACAATAATGCTTTAAATACGATCATTGTTTTTCAGTATTAGTGTTGATGCATTTTCTATATCTTCCTCTAAAGAAAGAAGACAATTTGCAATAAACCTTTGAAAAGGAGTTTTGTTACATCTGTACTTAGGCAAATAGTGACTAATAAATTATTCTCCTAAAGGCCACACATGGTGGCTCATGCCTGTAATCCCAGCACTTTGAGATGCCGAGGTGGGTGGACCACCTGAGGTTAGGAGTTTGAGACCAATCTGACCAACATGATGAAACTCCATCTCTACTGAAAATACAAAATTAGCTGGGTGTGGTGGCACATGCCTGCAATCCTAGCTACTTGGGAGGCTGAGGCAGGAGAATCACTTGAACCTGGGAGGCAGAGGTTGCAGTGAGCTGATATCACACCATTGCACTCCTGCCTGGGCAATAAGAGCCAAACTCTGTATCAAAAAAAAAAAAAAAAAGGCAAATGGGTACCAGATAAAGCTCTCCAAAAAAAGAGCCAGGAAAAGAGAAAGGAGATCAGGAGAGGGTTGCACGAGGAAGACTTAGTATTATTATCCAGTATTGTCATTTTTAAATTTAATTGGAATTTTAATCAAAATTTATATTTGCAAAATTTTAAAAAACAAGTAAAATGTAAAGAGCCCAGCCTTATCATTTTCCCAGGAATCTCCATGCTCAGGGAAAACACCTTCAACCTCTTTAGATGTTTCTTCTGGGCTTTCATGTCTGTATTTCCGGGATATATATATATATGTATATTTTATATATATATAAAATCTTGATTTTTAAAATGTAGACATTATTTATTTTCTTCCCCCTATAGAAGATGAGTTGTTTAGCTGCTTTCACCTCCTGCTTAGCAATTCCTTTGTTTGGTTAAATCAGCATTCAGATATTTCTTTACTATGACTATATAAATTTACTGTACATTTATGCCATATAATATGCTTTGACTATATTTTCTTTCTTCAAAAAATTTGCCTTTGCTTAGTTTTTCGGGACTCTCTTAGGCATTTCTAGGAAACGAAACTCTCCAAGGGAACTCTATTCAAGAAATCTATAAGGTTTTGTTTTTTCCCCCTAGATATGCGAGTGGGAAGTTTAGGCTGGTTGATCTTTAGTTCTGTTGCACAGCTATATCCAAGGGTTAACATTTGCTGCTGTACTAGCAATTGCCTTCCCCTGTCTCCCATGTTGGATCCTTCATTTCCTGAATCCTACACGTTCTCTATTCTTGGTTTATTTATTTGTGTGTTTGGTAGAGCACATGTGCCAGTAGCTTCTGAAAAAGAATACAAGGAGGGAAGTAATTTGAGGAGAAAATTTGAATATCTGAAGTATCTTTATTGTCTTCAAGTATCTAAACATAAAGAATGATTTGAAATTTTACTGCTATATGAAAACACTTTCATTCAAAAAATATTCAAAAATTTTAAATGTTTGCACCATTAGTTGTTAGCAATGTCAATCAGATTCTTGCTTCTTTTCCACTTCTTTTTTTTTTTTTTTTTAAACCATCTGGAAGTTTTTACCATCTCTATATCCTTGGGCTCTCAGTGAATCCTTTTGCCTATCGAAGATGGCTCTTATGTTCTAAGAAAATCTGCAAAACACATTCATAGCAACATCTAGACTCATGTTTGACCAAACAACTGGGCACCAAGCCTAGCCAAGTTGATGCATAAAATCAATAATCACAAGCAACCCTTCACATAATGCCTGGGTTTATGTACTTGTTGGGTCCAGACCTTCTTTGGTTTAACTTCTAAAGGAAAAGCTTACTGCGTCCTCCTAAAATGTAAGAAGGACAACTTCATGGTTGGGGAAGGTATTAGCACACCTGATATCTGTTTCCAGAAATCTCTGGAGCTTTCAATTCGAAACCTTTCTTTCTAGAGTTACACAACTTGAATCAATTAGCTTATTGTTGGGTTCTCCACTGCAAGAGCTTAGGTTTTTCTTCTAGATTATCTTTGTCATTTTCTCTTTCTCTCTCTCTCTCTCTCTCTTTTTTTTTTTTAAATTTTATCTCTGGGGATTTTAGGAGGGAAAAATTATTCAATCCACTGTGTTTTACTGGCAATGTTCCCCTAGTGTTTTTGGGCTTGTAACCTTTTCAGACCAAATCTTTGCAGCCATTCTTGAGCCCTCTCTTTTCCCCACAACCTTCGTCTCATCTAACAAAACCAATTCTGCTGATTTTACCCTCAAATATATCCAGAATTTGACCACTTCTTGCCACCCTTACTTACACCAGCCAGGTCCAAGCCACCGTCCTCTGTTCCTGGACTATTCAAGTAGCCTCCTACTCACCTTTGTCTTTTTTCCATCACTTCTCAGCAGACAGCCAAAGTGATACTGTTCAAACTTGAGTCACATCCCATCACTCCACCTTCCATTTGCTTTTCCCCGTAGCTAATAAGAAACAAAGTTTATATTATTTAATAACCCCCGTGGTCTATAATGTCCGTGATCTCTCTGACCTCATTTCCAGAAGTCTTCAGATCATTTCTTCCTCTCCAGCCAACAAGTCTCATTGCTGTCCTTCACAATTGTTCAGTGCTCTATCTCAGGCAGGGATAAGAGTACCTCCATAGCAGTGCTGCCTATGTATTTTCTGAATTAATGAATAATTTTATTTCAAAAATACCTCAGTGGCATTCTCCTGTTTTTAGGTGTGAACCTAGCAAAGGTCTGTGATGTTTCTTTCACAACACTTAGGAAAAGTGTTGTGTTCAACCTTATAAAAGAGGAAAAATAATAGTGACCTAAGTATCTTATATATTTTTTAACAAAACAAGATACAGTATACACATATGCATAGCCCATGAAAGGAGCAATATGTGCTTTGGGATGGATTTTCCTTTTTTCTTGGTTTTGCTTCAGAAATTCCACTTTAATTTTTTTTTCCCCTGGTTTTATGGTCTCTTACAGTAAAACTTGCACTGAAAAGAGAAACACTTATCCTGAAGTATCTTTATCATAAACAGATGTTTTGCAGTAGCCAGCCCTGCAATGTGCACAGTAAAATGTGCTGCTACAATCTTAAGCTTTCATTTACTTATTTAAACATGTCTGAGAGACCTAGATCATATACCACAGGGGCAGACAGCACACTGGTGTGTGTGAGTAGTGGGGCATGGAGGGAGAAGGATGGGGTAGGAAGGGATGAGTAGCAAGCTTAAGGACTTCTGCCTCCCTTTCATCTGTGATTGCAAATACTGCTGACCCATACTAGGTGACTGCACATAGATTCTTGTCCCACTTTCTTAAAAAACATTATTAAGGAAGGTGCATGTAATGAAACCTCATGTATTATTAACCTAACCTTACTACAAATGTACAAGGAATAGGTTTAATTCAACTAAAATTTATAGGCAATTTGTTAAAGCAGCAGTGCACATTAGAAGGTACATTAGAGCCACATTGGTTTTAATATGCCATTCAATAACTTGAACAGAGGTTAAAAATGCTGCTTAACCTCCATTAAGTATTTTAAAAATGCTTTAATTTAAAATTATTTGGAGTGTGTGTACATATATGAATGTACACATATCCACACTAATAAATATAACACTAAATATCTTTTCCCAGTTCCCTATTTCTGTGCTGGATGACCTTATAATGTTCAGCAGTAGGCACTTAATCAGAGGCCAGGCTGAGGAAGGCAGGGAAGGATGTCAAGGCATCCCAAGCCAGTGACCCACCCTTGTCCTTGAGAACTAGAGGCAGAGAGTGCTTATTGAAGACTCTGCAGCTTTGGAATAAAATAAAGGCTAATTTATAACGAAAACAGCTTCCTATGACATGTTTTGTACTAATAGGACAATGCCTCATGCTTCCCCCTAGTATTTACTTTTGGTTTTCTTTTACAATTCATAAAACAAAGCATCTTGTTTCATTAAGTAGCACATCATATTTATTAAGTGATGAGCTCATAAACTAGAATTGCGTACAAGACCCTGCCAATGGAATTGGAATCAGATGTTGATGTTCCATTAAAAATCAATGCATCAAAGTTGATATCCAATTATGCCACATTTCCTAGTGTTTGGTGAGACAATTTTCTAGGTTAACATGTTTTTCACAGAGAGACCTGAGTCTCAAAGTAAGAACCTCTTCCTTGATAAATCATCAGGAAGGAATCTTATCACAGGAAATATAGACCACAATCTTAGGTATATCTGGGGGAAAAAAAGTAAAAGACGCTGATAAGAAAAATATCTCTGTCATAGAAGACTTGCTAATTAACAATTACAAAGATGATAATAGATGATATTTACTGAGACTCCGCTGTGTGCCAGGCTCTGTAATAGGGCTTTGCCTGCAAAGTTCCATATAACATGCACAGTATTTCTTTTTCTTTTTTTTTTTTTTTTTTTTTGAGATGGAGTCTCGCTCTGTCGCCCAGGCTGGAGTGCAGTGGCCGGATCTCAGCTCACTGCAAGCTCCGCCTCCCGGGTTTCTGCCATTCTCCTGCCTCAGCCTCCCGAGTAGCTGGGACTACAGGCGCCCGCCACCTCGCCTGGCTAATTTTTTTGTATTTTTTAGTAGAGACGGGGTTTCACTGTGTTAGCCAGGATGGTCTCGATCTCCTGACCTCGTGATCCGCCCGTCTCGGCCTCCCAAAGTGCTGGGATTACAGGTTTGAGCCACCGCGCCCGGCCTTAACATGCACAGTATTTCTATGATGGAGGTGCTGGGATTATTCTCGTTTTAATCTAATTGGGGAAATCAGATCTAATTAAGTAGAAGAGCCATTTATAAGTACAGGTCCATCTGACTCCAGAGTGTATATTCTGAAAGAGTGGAACTTTTTCTAAATAACTAACTCAATATTTGTCTTAGACATTCACACAATAAATATTTGAGGGTGAGTTAGATAAATACTGTTTCTTTCCCCCACCTTCAAACATATCTCAACTCATGATTCTGGCTTACTGCTTCACATCCTGGGATACTTCATTTGTTGTTCAAAACCCAAGTAGTAGGCATAAAATGACAATTAACAGAGTCCTGGGAAACTACAATGTTCAAATAATGTTGAGGTAAACTAAAGGGGTCTAGAAATGGAATTATCTCTGAGAACTTCATTGGAGAAATTTTGGAGATGGTTGGAATGGCATAGGAGACAGGCTTTAGAACATACATTTGATAAACACTGAATGGGAACAGGGAATAAGAGTTTTGCTGTGGATTTTGAATATGCATACACACATATATTAATTATAATCTCCAAGATGTAATCGGAGTTGTCATTATTTGGGTTATTTGTTGTTATTGGATTTGATTCTTAGAGAGTATGTTACTGAGGGCCTTTCATGGGTATTACCATAAATAGAAAAATTGGATTATTTATGAAACAGAAAATTCCAATAATGTTTTCTCTTACATGAGCATATTATTATGTACTTTGCTTTAAGAACTAAGATATAGTTTTAGTGTAACATTTTCTTTCTATAGCTCTGTTCCATCTGTTGCTGTGATAAGCACTATATTTTAAATTTATTGTGTCTGATTCATATACACTCCTCTCTAGACTCCCTGATCGGACAGGCCACTCTGACCAACCACTCTCATGACTCACAGATTTATGTTTACCATTTTCCTTTTAAGTGTTAAAGGAATCATCTCATATTTTAGAGGGCAGCAGATCTTTATCCATCCATCCACCCATTCATCCATTCAACTATCTATCCATTTCATTCATATATCTGTTTTTCAATAAACATCTGTTGAGTAAATTACCAGGGACGATGCTGGTGTTAAGATATACAATCACAAATATACTAAGACATTGTGATTTAGTAAGGGAAACTGACTCACATGTAAATGTATCACAATGTGATAAGAGCAATATTAGAAATATACAATATGGAGAAGTAGTAAAGTGAAGGAAAGGATCAATTCTTGAAGGAAGCAGAGTGTTAGGAACTTAGAGAAAATGATTTCTGATCTGAATTTTAAGAGGAAATAGGAATCAGCAAGCTGCTCAAGTAGGGAGTAGCAGCCCAGAAAAAAGGAATAACAGCAGAATAATTTAAGTTTATCTAATTTAACTGAAAAACATTTAAAAATTGTTTTAAATAAGAGAAATTATACCTTGGGATGAATAATATTAATATTTATGTATTTACTTGATCAAGTAAGTCTAGAAGTAATTTTAGCAGGATTTTATCTATAACTCCCAAATGGAGGAAAATTATTATTGTTTTAATTTGAAAACTACCATTATCAACTATATTGAAATATAGTTTACAAACAATACAACAGTATTGAAAATATTGATTCCTAAAGCCATTCCCAAGATAGTCTTTTGTTGCATGGGTATAGGTGAGCCACACATCCCTCCCTGGGCTCTCGTGTAACTATTATGTCCATTTTCTGGCTTAAGGGGAGAGTAGTTTCTTCTAAATGTCTTACAATTAGTGCTTAGCCCCAGTGTTGCCCTCCTTTCTTGAATAAGGCCTAGAGGTTACACTTCTTTTCTTTCTCCCTTTCAAGACCTTGGCAAAGCCTGGTTGTTCATGGTCCTCAGGAGGGACATTGCTGGGAAATGGGCTCTTCTTTTATGCCCAGGACAAATACTGTGCTGTGCAAATAGCCACTACAGGAGATAATACCAGCTGCCTTGCTAATAACTTTGAACTCTATAGATCCTTCTCCTAGATAAAGCAACACTATTTTATGATATGGGTGACTCTTTGCTTTAACTGGATGATACATATTTTTCCACTTGAGGTTTGTCGTGTTTAAAACCAGGGGTCAGCTAAATAATATGGGAAAATAATAAACTAGCGAGCTGATTTGGACCATGTATGTGTGAACACTCAGCACTACATAATGCAAGGCAATGATGTTGTCCTAATGACCATGCTTAAGAATGTGGTACAAAATCACTCATAAAATGAAATCTCAATAAGATCAGTTACAATGCTACAGATACAAAGATTTGGAACATGAAGTAGAGCTAACGAAGGGGTATCAGAAATGCATTACATTAAAATAAATTAAGGTCAGTTATAATTAAGCCACATTCAGGAGTTGAAGTTTAAGCAGAAGGAAAGGGAAAAGATTGTTTTCTATAGTTGGAAGTCATAAAAGGGAGGTAATGGTCTAGAATTAGGCACATTCAGGTAAGGCAAGAGGAAGTTACCTGAGTCATCCTAATTAGAACTGCTTAAAAATAGGACAACTAAAATACTGGTGGGATTAACCTTTATAATCATGCTCCGGAGAGGAGGAGGGGAATTAACCCCAAGGCAAATTCCCATGCAGTCTTTTCCTGGAAGCCCTACCTTCATTTGCAGTCTCCCTGGGTGCTTAACATCTTTTTAGTTCTTCTCTGCTTAAATTTCTGATTTTTCTGTGTCATTCTTTACTCCGCAAAATTTGGACTACCCAACTTGTGCACCAAAATGCCATCCCCTACTATACTTAGAGGTTTATCTCATACATCATTTCTTCTAAAACTCACCCTTAATTATTCCAAATTCTCTGTGGCTTGGAACTATTGAAATAAGTCTAAATTAATTCTACTTGTAAGTATCTGTGCTAATGGGTAATTTATCCAAATTGGAGGGCTGTTAGCACATTCATGATGCCATCATCATGGATTTAAGGGCCTAGATACCTTCACAGGAACAAAAATACAAAGAATCACAACCACAGTGGCCTTGAATTTAAATGGAAGCCTTCTGAATTTGACTTTGACCATGTGATGAATCAGGTATAAGAATATATACTAATTGTTATGGCCATGATCTATTTCTTCAAATGTATATATAAGGGAAATTGCTGTCAGGTGATACAAATAAACAAACAGCGAAATCTGGCTGTAAATTATGATAAAATGATAGTATTAGTTGATTTCCTCCAACTGAATGGCACAGATTTTGAGCCCTTTCCTTTTCCTCCCATGGAGCACAATTCTGTTTTCCTGCCCTTGAAACTTTGTAAGACGCAATGTACAAGATCTAGGGGAAGGAAAAAAACCAATTGTTGGTGGCTATAAGAAAATGGCTTGTTTTCAACTAGAGCCTGAAATGAGTTTCAGAGTATCCTAATTACTTTTTGCTGTTCCCTATAGAATAGATAACAGAATGGATTCACTTTGTGCTGATGCTCTCCTTCTTTCAATATCATTGCTATTTTATGAACTTTGAATTAGTGTCATGACAATTGTACAATTCATTTTTATTTGCTGTAACTGTATTCATTAGAATCCTTCTGTGATCCCTCTACCCCATTGTTTCAGTAAAATTCTTTGCAGCATTTTGCACATGCTTGTGTGTGTACCCATGTGTCTGTGCATGTGTGTATATGTATATGTACAGATACATGCACACACACATCACATAACCCTGAGAACCATTTCTCCCTCATATGCCTGCTCCATAATTCAACCGCCTGATAGCTTTTGAATTTTATAACAGTTAACTTCCATCTCCGGGCTCCAAAGAGATTTTAAGTAACTTGAATAGACTTTTGAATCATATTTGTATTTCTTTCCTTTTCCTACAAGAAAAAAATACGGGTTTTAGAGTTAAGCTAAAATCTCTAAATTCTGCAGGCTTTTTCTTTTTTTTTAATAATTGAACTCATTTTTATTTGTTCATAGAATGTGTATGGAGTGCCTACTATGTGCCAAGCAGTGTACTGGCTACTAGGGAGACAATGATGAATGAAACAGATGGGTTTTCTGCCCTTATGGAAGTTAGATTTTGATGGAAATGAGATTGATTATAACTTTTGTAAACACTTAGGAAACAAACAGGATGCTATGAATTTGTAACAGGCATACCTAGCCTGGCCTAGGGAAAGTTGCCTGAGGAAGTCACGAGACCTGACATATATGAGTGAGCTAAGCAAAAGAGATATGTCAAAATCATCCCAGCAGACAGAATGGCCCATGAAAAGGCCTTTAAGTCTCAAGAAGAGGAACAAATATGACTGCGAAGGACTGAGTGGGGAATGGGCCATGAGCGGAAGCTAGAGACGTAACTGGGACCTGACTGTAGGATTAGAAATTGGAAGAGAGATTTGGATTTATTTCCTGAGGGGAATAGGAAGTCATCAAGTAGTTTCAAACAGAGAAGTGAAATGTCCAAACTGCACTTTGGAAAAAGACTGCTACGAAGAATAGATTGGAACAGGACAAGAGGGATGCAATTAGAAGAGATGGCCTCTGGGACTTGGTGGCCTGGGTGTAAACCTGAGTTTTGCTATCCATTAACTCTACCATTTTAGGAAAGTGTGTTAACCTTTTCAATCTTCTGTTTTCTAATTGACAAAATAGATGTAATAATAATTCCTGCATTATTTGCATTTCTATGACAACTAAATGAGATACTCAACATAAAGTCCCTGTGGTAGCATCTAGTTTGAGGTATTAGTTATAAAAAAAGTGGTTGGTGACTTTATCTGGGAGGTGGTAGTGGGGATGAAGAGTGGAAGGTTTAAAATTGTTAGGAGGCAACATCCATAGGACTTGATAATTAGCAAAATGTAGGGGGTCAGAGAAGAGGAGGATGCAAACTTTTATTTTAGTGAAATACAGAATTAGTTTAATTTGAATTTCAGATAACTTTTTTAGTCTAAGCAAATGCTGCATGCAATGCACCTTTACTAAAAAAATTCATTGTTTGTTAGAAATTCAGATGTAACTGGTTTCCTATATTTTATAAGTCTGCCCTACCAAAGATACCTCAGTGTTCTAGGCAAAGCAACTCTATGACTGGTAATATCTGTTGGAATGGAGCTGATTAGAGGAGGTCAAGTTTTTTGTGGGAATAATACGCAGCAGATTTTAAATGCATTGAATTGTAGATGCCTGGGAGACACCCAAGTACAATGTAGATAATTTACTCAGCTTTTCTTTGGTCGTAATTGACACACTGAAGAACGGATATAACCACATTTGTATTGGGAATGAGATAGTGCCATGGTAGAGTATCCTGTTTTTCTGTGTAATCAATTATTATGCTTTAAACAAAAGAGTGGATAAAAAGTATATATAAAACTTTTAATGTCTTTATTTCTAGGTTTTTATATTTCTCCAGGCAGTGCCAATGGCTGCCTGCCATGCTCATGCCATACAGCTGGCTCAGTTCATCACATCTGTAATAGCCTGACTGGTCAGTGTGTTTGCCAAGATGCTTCCATTGCTGGGCAACGTTGTGACCAATGCAAAGACCGTTACTTTGGATTTGATCCTCAGACTGGAAGGTACATCTTTATAAGCTTTACTAATTAAACTCTTTCTTTACCAACAGTTGACTTTTTTTGGCAGTTGCAAAGCAATAACTTCTGTAAAAAGTATTTTTTTTGGCCGGGCGTGGTGACTCACGCCTGTAATCCCAGCACTTTGGGAGGCCAAGGCAGGCGGATCACGAGGTCAAGAGGTCGATACCATCCTGGCCAACACGGAGAAACCCCCGTCTTTACTAAAAATGCAAAAGTTAGCTGGGTGTGGTGACACGCACCGGTAGTCCCAACTACTCAGGAGGCTGAGGCAGGAGAATCCCTTGAACCCAAGAGGGGTAGGTTGCAGTGAGCCGAGATCGCGCCACTGCACTCCAGCCTGGGAGGCAGGCGAGACTCTGTCTCAAAAAAAAAAAAAAAATGTGTTTTGTTATTGATGTTTTTGGTTCCGTGACATCTGCATTTACTTAATATATGCTAATCTTTGAATATTTTCTAGAGTGGGTTGCTATATATTGATAGATGTGTCCCTATCCGAGCATCTGGGAATGTTGAATGAGATAAAATATATTTTCCCTCAAAAAACTGAGAGTCTGGATGTGGAGAAAGACAGGAAAAGACATATCTGAAGAAGAAGATACACACACACATACTTTCTTTCTCTCTCTCTATATATATTTTATATATATATATATATTTTATATATATATTTTATATATATATATTTTATATATATGTATGTATGCGGGATATATGTATATGCTTTGTTCTTCATTGCCCTTGAATTTATTGCATATTAGTTCATTGCATTTATTTACATTTTCCTTGCCTTTCTAATTTAGCTTTAAAGACTGGCAGATAAGAAACATAGCTTTGTATTCTGCGACATGATTTTTTTCAGTGTGTAAAGTATATTATGAAAGTAAATCACTTTTGAAAGTTACACTCTCTTTAATATTCTACTTCTTATTCTCTGGGTGTCTGTGGCCATTTGCCTTTACTCATTTGTGTTTGTTGCTGTATTTTTGAAGATGTGCTATAATGCCAGTTCCGTGTGTGTGTGTGTGTGTGTGTGTGTGTGTGTGTGTGTGTGAGAGAGAGAGAGAGAGAGAGAGAGAGAGAAAGAGAGAGAGAGAGGGAGGGAGAGATTATGCACTTGTCTAAAGTCTGGACTAAATCTATGAATTCTTTGAAGCGCCTATCCCTGAGAAGCTAGTAGTGTGTGCTGAACTCCGAAAGCATGTGATAAAACCAGTCAAATCTGTTTCTCAATATGTGTGTATTTATAAATATAATGGCTAATTATTTCAGGGTTTGTGATTATCTGGGCTCTTTTAAACTCATTGCCCCCCTGCTGCCTGCCTTTTGGCTGCTCCACTCCTCATTAACACCTCCATTAGAGGGTGGACAGGTGACAGGGTAATTACTGAAAAGGAACTTAAACTAGTTCGTTGTGACTTTCTTTTAAAATTTGATGTGATTTTTAAAAACTAGAAAAATCATTTAACATTTTTATTAAAATAATTTTTGTTTTCATGAAATACAGACATACAGACATACATATATTTTAATCTGTGACACTCCACTTGTTATCTTGATAGTCTGAGAGCATCGTGACTCTTTTCTACTAATGTTATTATAAATAACTTAAATGAGTATAGAAAGCACATGGCACAGTAAATCTTAAAAGCACTGTCAGGATTTTGATGGTAAAATAGGAGCCAATCACTGCACATACTATCTCCTATGTGTGACTCTTTTGAAAGAATATTCTACAGATTCCCCAGTTGGAACTCTTGGGCTGGTTTGTTTCACTCCTGGCCACCTCTGTCTTTTTCATAGTTCTGACCACATTTACCAGGAGAAAAATATCCTCCCCAATCCACCATCCTCCTTGCAACATTCGTGCCCATCAATGCCATTTTGTGACATTCATTACCCATTTTTGTTCTACTCATCCCCCTTGTTAGTCTTCCCAGGGTTATCAGCAAAATGCCTGTCCAGTGACCTAGGGATGTCTGATTGTCTCAGCTTTTTCAATTAACTTTTTTTCTTTAAGTGAGATCTGATTTCCTTTATTACATTGCTTCCTCTACCCTTCAATATTCTTAAATTCAAGGCTGAGACTTTTACCCCATTCTGTTCCTCTCCCATTATCTATCTCACTGTTACTCCCCACCTTACTTTAGTCCAGTAACAAGAATTGCTTAAAAACTACTGTTCCATCTCCTGTCACTCTGCAGTAGGCCTGACTAGCACTGGAGCTAGATTCCCTGGGTTAGAAGGTGGAATGAAATGTTTACATAAATCGATAAGGAATAGGAAGGATCAAAGAAGTGGGTATAAGTTACATTTTTAGAAGGTACTGAGGTTACAATAAAGAAAGCAGAATTCAGTCTGAGTACTGTGGCTAACTCCTGTAATCCCAGGAATTTGGGATGCCAAGGTGACTAGATCCCTTGAGTCCAGGAGTTCAAGACCAGCCTGGGCAACATGGCAAAACCCCATCTCTATAAAAAATAAAAAGTTAGCCAGGTGCAGTGGCTCTTGCCTGTAGTCCCAACTACTTGGGAGGCTGAGGTGGGAGGACTGCTTGAGACTGTAAGGTCGAGGCTGCAGTGAGTCAAGATTGTGCCCCTGCACTCCAGCCCGGGCAACAGAGTGAGACCCTGTCTCAGAAAAAAAAAGAGAGAGAGAGAGAGAGAGAGAGAGAAAGCAGACTTCAGATACACAAAAAGAATGAGGGCAGGTTGGAGTCTAGAGAATAGAGCTAAAGTGTGAGGAGCTGAGTAGATTTCTAAAAATATGAAAGATTCAGAGTAAGTGTGGGATTTTTCTTTTCTTTTCTTTTTTTTGACAGAGTCTCACTCTGTTGCCTAGGCTGGAGTGCAGTGGCACGATCTCGACTCACTGCAACCTCTGCTTCCCAGGTTCAAGGGATTCTCCTGCTTCAGCCTCCTGAGTAGCTGGGATTACAGGTGCATGCCACCGTGTCTGGCTAATTTTTTTTGTATTTTTAGTAGAGACGGGGTTTCACCATGTTGGTCAGGCTGGTCTTGGACTCCTGAACTCGTGATCTGCCCGCCTCAGCCTCCCAAAGTGCTGGGATTACAGGCTTGAGCCACCGCGCCAGGCCAAGCCAAGCGTATGTTTTAAACAAAAAGATCCACAAGTTTTATATAAATGAGATTGGATATCTTTACATATTAGTTGACTACTGTTATATTGATGGGGGTGGTGAGAATTACCTTTTTAAAATTACAAATTGTCCTTGGAAATGGTAGCACTTTTCTTCCATCCCTGTATTAGTCCGTTTTCATGCTGCTGATTAAGACATACATGAGACTGGACAATGTACAAAAGAAAGTTTATTGGACTTACAATTCCACATGTCTGGGAAGACCTCACAATTGTGGTGGAAGGTGAAAGACATGTCTCACGTGGTGGCAGAGAGAAGAAAGCTTGTGCGGGGAAACTCCACTTTGTAAAACCATCAGATCTTGTGAGACTTACTCACTCTCATGAGAATAGCAGGGGAAAGACCCTGCCCCATAATTCAATCACCTCCCACTGTGCTCCCTCCACAACACATGGGAATTGTGGGAGTTACAATTCAAGATGAGATTTGGGTGGGGACACAGCCAAACCATATCAATCCCCTTTGTTCTTATCTTTCTAGTTCCAGGAGAGGGATTCTATTTTTCCCCCTTTTCTAACTCCTGCCATTATTTTAAACGACTTTGAAATGTACTGATGCAGTTCTTTGGCCTCTTCATTCACTTCCCACTCCAACAACCCATTTCTATGGCTACACTCTGGATTTTGTGATCACTTATAATTTCTCTATTTCTCAAATCTTCCTAATCCCATGAATGCTATTCTATGGATCTATCATATCTTTCCAACTCCAATTGACCCTGGAAGCCTCACATAACCTGCTCCTTAACTTCTCTTAATCTTTAGCCCATTATCCCTACTTACTCCTCTTTTGATCAACCCCATGCCTAACTTCACTGTCTTCTCTTAGCCTGAGGCAAAACCTTTTTTATTCTGACCCTTTTGAGTACCTGATTGCAGACTCCCTTCTGCTGTACTGTGGGGTCAGCTCCAGGGATGATCACCCTATACCTGCCCTGATCTGTGAGGACTTGGGGAAAGATCAGGTACCTATGCTGATGTGAAGCACTACCGTGTATATACTTCTTATCAATTTACTTTCTTTCTCCTTTTAAGCTCCTGCCAGTCTCCTCAGTTTTAATTCTATGCTCTTGCCCTTGCAGATAATCTGGCCCTCTGCTCATAGACAAAATAAAACCAGATATAAGTATCTCCAGATTATCTCTTCTCCACCTCCAGCTTGTCTACATTGTCACACATTTTTAATTTTTTTATCTAGTCTTAGAAGAAAACCATGTGTATTTTTGTCTAAAAATAACCTGTTCGTGGTTCTTGATATAATCCTTCCTGTTTTCCTACTCTTGTTCCTCCCTTCCATGATCTTTGCTCCATCAAATCCTCCCTTTATTTTAACTCAAACATCTCTCTATGGATAATATCATAGCTGTCTACAAAAATGCTATTCATTCTACAGCCTCCTTCCCTTGATTCTGCCCTGCTTTATGAGCCCTGAAAGTTATTGTCTAATCTCTCACTCTTCATTCACTTACTAAGATTTAAAAAGAGCACTATGATTCAAAAAAACGTGATTTAAACAATAAAAGAGCAGCAGATTTTTTTCTTCTTCATTTCGTTTCTTTCTCATTCATTCTTTATTCACCATGCATGATACATACATTAGCAGAACTTGCAACATGTAGACATTCAAGAACTAGTTATGTGACTATTAAATTCTCATGCAAATCAAAGACAAGGTGTATAAAGAGATATAATAAATAAAAATAGATTAAGGAAAAGATAGAATGAGGGAAAAGGTTTCACTGGTGGGAAAAAGGGAGGGGTTGGTGGTGCTTTCCACTTGAGTCCAGTGAAGAGGTCTTATTTGATCCTTTGAAAGGTGACATGTGTCTCCTGCAGTTGGAGAGACCAGTGCATTGATATCTATCTTAGATCTGGCAAATCTAACTGACAAGAAACAGTCTAGCTAGATTTGGATAGGTAAGTTGGAAGACAGTGCCCTGCATATCTTTTTATTATTATTATTATTATTTTTTATTATTATACTTTAAGTTCTAGGGTACATGTGCATAACGTGCAGGTTTGTTACATATGGATACTTGTGCCATGTTGGTGTGCTGCACCCATCAACTCGTTAGCACCCATCAACTCGTCATTTACATCAGGTATAACTCCCAATGCAATCCCTCCCCCCTCCCCCCTCCCCATGATAGGCCCCAGTGTGTGATGTTCCCCTTCCCGAGTCCAAGTGATCTCATTGTTCATTTCCCACCTATGAGTGAGAACATGTGGTGTTTGGTTTTCTCTTCTTGCGATAGTTTGCTGAGAATGATGGTTTCCAGCTGCATCCATGTCCCTGCAAAGGACACAAGCTCATCCTTTTTTTACAGCTGCATAGTATTCCATGATATGTGCCACATTTTCTTAATCCAATCTGTCACTGATGGACATTTGGGTTGATTCCAAGTCTTTGCTATTGTGAATAGTGCCGCAATAACATACGTGTGCATGTGTCTTTATAGCAGCATGATTTATAATCCTTTGGGTATATACCCAGTAATGGGATGGCTGGGTCATATGGTACTTCTAGTTCTAAATCCTTGAGGAATCGCCATACTGTTTTCCATAATGGTTGAACTAGTTTACAGTCCCAGTAACAGTGTAAAAGTGTTCCTATTTCTCCACATCCTCTCCAGCACCTGTTGTTTCCTGACTTTTTAATGATTGCCATTCTAACTGGTGTGAGATGGTATCTCATTGTGGTTTTGATTTGCATTTCTCTGATGGCCAGTGATGATGAGCATTTTTTCATGTGTCTGTTGGCTGTATGAATGTCCTCTTTTGAGAACTGTCTGTTCATATCCTATGCCCACTTTTTGATGGGGTTTTTGGTTTTTTTCTTGTAAATTTGTTTGAGTTCTTTGTAGGTTCTGGATATTAGCCCTTTGTCTGATGAGTAGATTGCAAAAATTTTCTCCCATTCTGTAGGTTGCCTGTTCACTCTGATGGTAGTTTCTTTTGCTGTGCAGAAGCTCTTTAGTTTAATTAGATCCCATTTGTCAATTTTGGCTTTTGTTGCCATTGCTTTTGGTGTTTTAGACATGAAGTCCTTGCCCATGCCTATGTCCTGAATGGTATTACCTAGGTTTTCTTCTAGGGTTTTTATGGTATTAGGTTTAACATTTAAGTCTCTAATCCATCTTGAATTAATTTTCGTATAAGGAGTAAGGAAAGGATCCAGTTTCAGCTTTCTACTTATGGCTAGCCAATTTTCCCAGCACCATATCTTATACTCCCAGAGTTCATCATGACAAGGAAGACTATGTATTTCTCATGGCCAGACGAAGACCACAAGGAAGAGAGACAGGGTTAGGTTGTCTTAGTGTGTGCTCAAAGTACCACTTAGAAGACAAAGGGCCTGTGTAGAGAAAAGGACAAGATTCCTGTGGGCTACAGAATTAATAAGCAACCAGTCAAAAAGAAAATGCATCTGACTGCACTAAAACAAAAGGCGAGTGATACCTGATAATGAGAAAGATGAATGAAGAAGTCAGGAAGGCACTACTGTCAGTGATAAGTCAGTTTTATGTATATGCAGGACCAGAAACAATAGACTGCTTTGGGTGGTGCTAGTCCATTGAGTTTCTACCCTTCCTGCAGGCTCTACATGAGGGGGCAGGCTAACCAATCTACCTTCTCTGGTCATAGCCTTGCTGCCTTCATCATGTCCTAGCTAGATGAAAAGGAGAGAAGTATGTTCTTGAAAATGTCTGTTCTTTAAATAAAGATTGGAGTGTTGACTAATATACAGGATTAGACATTCTATTTTCTGAATTGAATTTGTATTTTGCAATGTAAAGTAACTGTAGGACATTCTATTGCCTGAGAAAGACCAGAAAAGCCATGTGACTAACTCATTTTATATCCACATGGAACATGGTGGAATTAGCTCCATATTATACATTTAGTAAAAGACAAAAGTAAAACTGATTTATGATTGCTTCTCATGACTCACGGTTTTTCAATGTGCTGGTCATTTTATTGTTTCGCTTTATTTCTTAAAATTACCTCTTCCTTTGGCTTCTGAGATTCTACTTCTCTTATTTGTTTTCTATCTCTTTTGTTGGTTATTCCTTTTTAATATGTCCTTTCAATTTCCACAACTGTGTCCCTGATTTCAATCACTACATACATGTTAATGGCTCTCAAACATATGATCATGCCTGCCATGAACTCTAGGCCTGTAGCCAGCTGTCTCTCTGAGGTTTACGCTTGCAAGTCCCTCGTGCATTTCATTTTTAATATAGTCAGCACAGAACTAACCATTACTTCCTCATCTCCCCCCAAATAAAAATTAGTCTCATGCCATCTCATGCTATCATCATCTTGGTGAAAAAGACATAAAACTCCAAATAATTATTTAAGTCCAAACTTCCCAAGTTTGAGTGGGGCTTAGATTCTTCTCAGGTCTGGCAGAATTGGCTCTGTTGTTAAGTAGAATGAGCCTACGGGCTACTGCTGGAAAGTGCTATGGAAAGAAGAGCTACTCTCTAAAAAGAATAGAAAGAATAAAGCTTCCCATGGCCATATGGGACCCAAGGAGATCAGCAGGATTTGTCTCTTACTAAATCAGTCGTGTGGAATGCTGGTAACTTGACTTGACCCTCCTATCCTACTGATGAATTCAGCTGTCTCTTTTCACTTCAACTTTGATAATCATTACAGAGGAAATCCTGTAGCACAGAAGGGCATGGAGAAAGATATTTTAAAATATGACAACAAGAATTGCTTGAGTTTGGACTTTCGTTCAACATTGAAAAGAGATAAAAATGGGTTTTCTCTTTTTTATGTTTTTTCACTCCTCTTTTGAATTATACTGTTCTTAAACCTTTTTTCTTTTTTTTTGACTTCTGGTTGTTATTGTGTATACACTAACATTAGCTACATTGAAAATATGTAACAATTGGCTAAGATATATGGGATTCCATCAAGTATAAGAAATTTTCGTTTCTTAAAGGAAAAAAATCACACGTAGGGTAAATGTATACAGATATGCAGTATAGGGAAACAGCTATGACCTGATGTTAAAACAATTTTTTTGAAAACAGAGTAGATTGCAAATCAATTGAATCTACTTTGAAATCTAGGCACTGTGGTAGGTTGTTACAAATAGAAATGTTTCCATTTATAAAAATTACAATGCAGCTATAACAAATGGAAATTAAAATATTAATTTTCAAAATATACAGTAGATTGTAAGTATCTTATTATGAAAGGGGAAGATACAAGTATCACGTTACTTCTTCATCAATTTGGAAAATAACCTCACCTCCTTATCTGTCTAGTTCACATATTCATTACCTTCCTCATGCTCTATTTGTTGGATGCAACAAGGTTTGCTATATTGTTTTCTCTTAGTTTATTTTCTACACATTTTTTTGTATTCCCAAGGGCAAAATAAATAAAATAAAACAGACCTTGACCCTAAACTACACAACCAACAACAAAAATCCATGCAACACAACAACTTTCTGTGACCAAGCAGAAAGTTTATTCTTCAAAATAAACTTTATTCTTCAAAAGTTACCAGTAAAAAGGGGGCATGGATTTAAAAAAGCTGATCCTAGTGCAAACATTACTCCATTTACCTCTGACACATAAAGCAAACATGATTTAATCAGTATCGAAAACAATGAAGCAAAAAAAAAAAAAAATCTGCCCACTGAAAAATCAATAATTCAAAAAAGTATACAGTGTTTGTCTAACCCAAAAACAATGAGACAAAAATGGACCATATTTAATTCATCTCAGTTGGTAGTGGAGACCCGTATTTGACACCCTGCACTTACTGGCACTATCCTCAAGTTGACCTGTTGCTCTGCCCCATAGCCCCCAGGACTGCTCCAGTTCATCTGGTACCCCACAGTTGTCCTACATAACAACCACACATCACAACTCCCAAAAGTTTCTTCCCTAATGATGTACCCTCTCTATATTCTATGTTACCTTGTTTTAAGCCTAAAGGAGTTAGTAGTGTCACTATTTGTCCCATTTACTAGCTGACACACACTGAAGTTGTCCATAGAGGGTAGGACACCAAGGCTGGTTAGGGAGAATAAAGGCTCGGACTTTTGGAGCATAAATACAGGGAAGTTCTTCTATACCCAGATTATTTTTGGTTTTACTGCACATGTTCTACATTTCAGCACTAGGTTATAGATTTGGTCCAGTAATCTTTTCACAGGCCTTTTTTCTGATTGATCTCAGTTGGTCTTTTCTCTGAGAACCAGGTCAATGACTTCAAATGAAAGCAGATAACTTTCTTGTCAACTGATTTCCTTTTATGGTGTGATAATGGAAAAATTAGGGAGTGTGCCTCATAGATTCCCTCTCCTCAGTGACTCTTTGTCAGACAGCTGGCTGTCATCTGGGGTGACAGGGTAAATGGGCCACAAGCCTGTCATCATCTGGCAGCCAAGGCAGGGCTTTCTCACAAGGTAGTGGCAGATTTCCAAGAAAGAAAGCAGAAACATGCAAAGACACTTGAGGCCTGAGCCACCAGTATGTTACTTTTGCCTTATTCTACTGGCCAAAGCAAGGCACGAGGCTTGACCACGTTTGGAAGTGGTGGGGAATAAACAGACTCTCCTTTGTGATGGATAGAACTAACTATACAGTTAGCTGCAAAGGACCTGCACAGAGGGAGAGGTGAAGAGTTGCGATTTTTGCAATCTCCTGTGGCTGCCAAACCATATATTCTCCCTTAATTTAGATGATATACGATCCAATAAGAAGTATCAGTTTTTATGTATTAGTAGCATTTATTCAATGTGATGTAATAGGAATAACACGCAATTGGACATCAGAATATCCAGGTTTCAGTTTCGTCTTTTCCGCTAGACCAGATATAGTAGCTTCCTATTACTGGTGGAATAAATTACCTCAAACTCAGTGGCTTAAAACAACATGAAATTTTATTATCTTATAGTTTTGGAAATCAGAGGCTCTAAATGAGTTTCACTAGGCTAAAATCAGGCCTGTATTTCTTCTGCAGATTCTAGGAAAAAAACCATTTCCTTGATTTTCCCAGCTTTTAGAGACCACCTGCTCTTTCTTTCTTTCTTTCTTTCTTTCTTTCTTTCTTTCTTTCTTTCTTTCTTTCTTTCTTTCTTTCTTTCTTTCTTTCTTTCTTTCTTCCTTCCTTCCTTCCTTCCTTCCTTCCTTCCTTCCTTCCTTCCTTCCTTCCTTTCTTCCTTCTTCCTTTCTTCCTTTCTTTTTTTTCTTTCCTTCTTTTCTTTTTTTTTTTTTGAGATGGAGTTTTGCTCTTGTTGCCCAGGCTGGAGTGCAATGGTGCAATCTCTGCTCACTACAGCCTCTGCCTCCTGGGTTCAAATGATTCTCCTGCCTCAGCCCCCCGAGTAGCTGTGATTATAAGCACGCACCACCACCCCCAGCTAATTTTGTATTTTTAGTAGAGATAGTGTTTCTCCATGTTGGTCAGGCTAGTTTGGTTTTGAATTCCCACCTCGGCCTCCCAAAGTGATGGGATTACAGGCGTGAGTCACTGTGCCCTGCACACATTCTTTAGCTCATGGCTCCTTCCTTCATTTTCAAAGCCAGCAGAGCAGTGTTTCCTTGGACCTCTGCTTATGTCCTTACATGTTTTCTCTCTGACTTTTACCCTCCTGCCTTCCTTTATAAGGACCCTAGATTACATTGGGCATTGTTAGATAATCCAGGATAATCTCCCCATCTCAAAATCCTTAACCAGATCTGCAAATTCCTTTTACCAAGTAAGGTAACATTCACAAGTTTGGGGGATTAGAACCTGGATATTGTTGGGGTGAGCATAATATGACCTGCTCTGCCAGAGTGTAGCAATCTATAGCCTGGGGGTCTGCCACATGTTTATGTAAATAGAGTTTTATTGGAGCACAACAATGTTAATTCTTTACATATTTTCTGTGGTTACTTTAGCACTACAGCAGCAGCAGCGGAGGTGAGTTACAATAGAGTTCACATGGCCTGCAAAGCCTAAAATATTTACTATCTCATCCTTTATAGATAAAGATTGCTGACCTTGTAACTAGATTTACTGTCACCTTGGGCAAATTACTTATTCTCACTAAGCATAATAGAATCATAACTTTATAGACTGGGAAAGAACCTTAAAAGTAATTTTGGTTAAACTCTACCCTATACATTTCTCTGCATAAATCACCTTTTCAGAATAACTGGTGAATGGCCATTCAGCTTCTGCTCCAAAACATGGAACTAAAAGGACCCCACTATCTCATGAAGTAGCTCATGTTTATTTCAAACAACTGTAATTCTGCAACAAATAGAAATATATTATTTATATTGACCAAAAAGTTGCAGTCTCTTGACTTTCTTGCCTAGTCTTATTTCTGCCTTCTGAGACCATAGAGAATAAGTGAAATCTCTCTTCTTTCTGAGAGCACTTTAAAAAATTGATTCTGCTATCATATCTTACAGTTCTTTAGGTATTTGCATAAATTTGTGGAGTGTCAACAAAGGAGAAAGAGATAGTGTTCTCAGATCAGAACCTTGCTAAGCAAGCTGCCTGGACTTAGCTGTCACTATTGCCTGGATGCAAGGGAGTCACTGCCCCTGGTCCAGCTCTTATGAGTTTCTCTATTTGTGCATGGGAAATTCACCAAAAAGGGTGGGTTTGCACACTGTTAACTTCTCCCTTTCAGATGAGACACACGTATTTCCTTGTTCAATAAGTCATGTAAGTATGGCTTTCAGCTCACACAACATGGATGCTCAAGCCTCAAATCCCTCTCCTATAATTCTAATTCCACCTCCAAGAGAATAAAGATGTTGTTAATAGGCTGTAACTAAAGGGAAACTAAGAAGCTCAATGAAACCACAACTCCACTGTTAATCGGGGAAAACCAAACTCCCCTAGAGGGCACTGTAGCACTCACCGAATTCTGTGAACTGAGAACACTGGTCTAAGAGAATCTGAACAGAGACCAGCTCTTAAAGAAAGCTGTCCATTCCCTGGGAGTGAGGTTAGCCAGGGGGACAGAGTTAAGCCAATAAAAAGGGGCTCAAAAGAGCTAACCTGTTATTGGAGCTACAAACCATGTTTGGATTAATCTCTGGTGTCCTATCCTAAGTCTAAAGCTTCCCTGGTGCTTTATTCACAATCAATTCCTGTATCCGACAATATTTAGCTAATCCTTACTGTGTGCTAGTCTTTGTGTTAGGCACTGATGGAAAAAAAAACAAAAAGAAACAAACAAAAAAACTCGGCCCAATTTTGCCAATTTGCCTTGAAGTCTCTTTCTGTTTTGTTTATTAATAATCCTTATCTAAAATCCCTTAGCAATTGGAGTTCTCTTTCTCCTTCATTCTTTATGTTGAATGATGTCTCATCATCCCTGTCAACAAGTTAGGAGACCAGGAGTAACTCTATACCTATCCTCCCTTCTCTTTTCAATTCGGCATCCCATTCTACCAATTTTACTTAACATTTCTCAGGTCTATCCTGCTCATTTCCATTGCTCCTTGCCACTGCCCCAAGGTAGCATGATCTTACTTCTGCTCACCTTTCCAGGTTTACCTATCACCATTTCCCATTCTGAATTTACATCCAAGAGTACTGAGCTGCTTGAAATTTCATACCTTGTTTTACTTTTTATTTTTTTCTCTATTTTTGCCCCTCCCCGACTTACCTGGCTTATTTCTACTCATCTTTTAACATTTAGCCCAAGCATCTCCTCCAAGACTCTTACTTAAAATTACCCTTCCCATCCCTTCTTCTGCTACCAGACTAGGTGAGTTGCCCCATTTCTGGACCTTTAGAGTCTGGATACATCTTTATTAATGCTCTTTCCATTTTATCTTGCATACGAGATTGTGAGCTCCTTGAGGACGGGGGCAATTCTATATGATTCATCTCTATATCCTTGATGTTTATTCCAGTCCTGGAACATAGCTGGCCCTCAATGAATGTTATTTATGTCAATCAATATTTAAATCAATTTGATAGTACCCATGAGCTGAGGACCCAGACAGAGGAGGGGTGTACAAAGAGAAATGTCAATAAAGTGACCTATATATCTTGGGATATATCTCTGGGCCTCCTACAGTAGTTCTCCCTCAGATGATGAATTTTCTGACAATGACGTGCATTACTGAAACATATTCCTTTCATTAATAGTTAGGTTTCTTCAACAGTAATCATTAGGATAACACTTTCTCTCACTGTTTCCACAACTGGAAGAAACTCCTAGGAAAGGAAAGTATATAAATTTGTGATTTAGGAGACAGAGGCCAACTTCTTTCCCATTGTAACCAGTAAATACTGAGTTATGTAAGGGTCCAAAGAGTACTATCATAGCAAACGGCTGGCAGAGATTAGCGATGCTTTACTTCTGTTTTGTTTACCATAATGAACTGGTCAATAAACATCATAAGTTGTTTATCTATATAAATCTTGACAGATTACTCTTTATGAAATCCATTTAGCAAGAGAGGTTTTCCCATAAGGATGAAAAATGAAGATTTTAAACAGATTGCGGGAGAAGCTCTGGCTGTACCAAGAGAGTCAGTGTAATAAAGGTTTCTTTATATTAATATTACAAAAACCATTTATCCTGGCAAAATCAATATTGCAATTCATCTTAGTTTGGTGTTTCTCTTTCTAAGCTTAAAATGTCTTTTCCTTTATTATGTATAATTTTGTTTCAATAAATGTGAAATATATTTCATTTAGGAGGTACTCTTGAGGAGGGATAACTTATAAAATGACATCAAACTTGTAGCTTATTTGCTAAAGAGTCTTGGAAATGTTTAAAATTATAGTTGAGTGGCTGAGAAATCTAAAGGAATCATTTTACTTAATCCTTAATTACAAAATTATCCCCAGTGTCCTTTGGGGTAAAAACAAACTACAATGTTCAGAAAAGTCTTCTCCCATGAACTTCATTTAGGAAAAATTCTTACTGAAGTCAAGCGATTATAACAAGTCAGATAAGTTGACTATAACAATGGCTTGGAAAAGAGACTATGAAATCAAGAACAGACACATTTAATTGCTCAAAACACTGCATGCTTTGGATGGAAAAAAATAGAACTACACCAAAGAACGGAATTATGTTATACACTGGAAGCTATTATTCTAAATGTATTATTTGTAAAATAAGTGTGATTGTCTCAGGAGTGAATGGTAATAAAAACTGAAATACTCAAGAGACACACATGAGTGGTGCAGTTATACATATATACACAAACACACACACACACACACATTGAGAGAAGCTTTTCTCTTATTGTTTATGCTCACTAAAATTATATTAAAAGCCTATAAACAATAGACTCTACATAACAGCATATAATGAAATTAAGAGCAAATCAAATTTTTTGCATCTATAATTCCATTTTAATTATAATACATACTTTTCTCAGCTCTAAAACTTAACCTAAACAAAACATCTATATGAAATGAAATTCTGATATAATGTGTATAGATAAAAGACCTAATACAGTTGTTTGAAGGGGGAAAATGTCCTTTTATCATGACCATAAAAAGGGCAAACTACAGTACAGTGGTTTTCAAGAAAAACTGTACTTTATTTATTCCCAAGGGGATATTAGTCCATAAAACAAATTTGCAGCTTATTTGGCAGTCTTAGCTTTTATCAGCCTTTTTAAGGGTGTTGAATGATTACTCAAGAGATCACACTGTAAAAATTGCAGTGGGGAAAAGTAACTCCGTCCATTCAGCATCTTTATTAGAACATATAGGTGAATCCTTTTGACATTTTAAACATACCACAAGGAGAGTACCTTTTTAATGGTGAGTGGTCTTCTTACATCTGCTGTTTTGCTTCTCTAATACCTCATGGCACTAACATTGCTTATCCTAATCAGTGCCATTGGCATAAGCTACATGTTTGAATAATTCACTGTGAGGGAACAAATTTTATTTTCTATTGTGGCAAAATGCCACTACTGGTATTTTTACAGGCAACTTTGGATCCAAGAAATTTAAGCTGCAGTAAAGTTATCTTATTATGTTCACATCATTTGCATCTTTTCATAAATCAGAATAATACTGTATTCTCCAACCATTGTGGATAGATAAGTTTAGTTCATAAAATAGAAGATGAAATATAACCCGTATTAAGGCATCAACAATATTTGAACCTGTCTTCCTCAAGCAACTTTCTTAGTGAAATTTAGTCTTCATAGAACTAACTATAGAATTTTAAGATTTTTAGGGAGAGCAATGATTTACCCCTGGTTTTCTATTTTGCAATTGGATAGTCACTTGAAAAGATAATTTTATGGGTACCTAATCTAAATTTTTAGCTGACAGGAAAACTGCTTTTGTAAAAGCAAAATTTACAGTATTCCTAATTGAACAAATGGATTCAAACTAATCTACAAGATATACTGTGGGATTTTAAAAAACAATATAATATATTTTTTGCTATTAGTTAGTTTATAAAGAGGAAGCTTTATACAGGTTTTACCAGGAGCAGTAGTTTTATAAACATCTTTTCTATTTTCCTTTATTTTATGTTGATTCTATATTTGTTTAGCTCAAGATTCTTTTCAATTTGTTGGCTAAAATAAACCATCTTACTCTACAATGCTTATGGGTAGGTGTAACTTATACTATGAATTATTAATCAAAACACTATTCTCTTTGATGGTTTATTTGTCTTGTTTTCAGATGTCAGCCTTGTAATTGTCATCTCTCAGGAGCCTTGAATGAAACCTGCCACTTGGTCACAGGCCAGTGTTTCTGTAAACAATTTGTCACTGGCTCAAAGTGTGATGCTTGTGTTCCCAGTGCAAGCCACTTGGATGTCAACAATCTATTGGGTTGCAGCAAAAGTAAGTGAACTCTGGCTCAGTGCTGGTTTGTGAAGCAGCATCTTACAGGAGACTGCATCTCATTGTTTTATTTCTCCATTTAGAACTCATCAGAAAGACTTAGTACAATGTGAAGAATGTAGGTAAGAAATGGAAAAAAAAAATACATTCAGTGAAATATGTGTGCTTTTCCTTGGTTAGACAATTGGAAATGATAATACAATTATGTTCACAGTGGCAAATTTACAATGGTTTTTTGGAATGAAATCAACAATGAGGTGATTAAAGTCCTAGGTTTTCCCAGACCAAAGGTTTCCCCAGGACACAGGACTTTCAGTGGTAAAATCAGGACAGTACTGGTTAAACCAAAATAGTTGGTCACCCACACAAAGACATTTCCATGTAAGTTTTTTGTTTGTTTGTTTGTTGTTTGTTTGTTTTTAACAAATAAAGGGTGTATTCTTGTTTATTATAAGTTTGATATTCTTCCATCCCCCAAAGTTTATGGGCACTATTATATCATTAGTTGTTTATTGATATTACAATAATTAGTATCATCCACCACAGCATATTACTCACCCTATAATTGATATTTCTTTCTACTTTAAGTTACACTCGTTTAAATATCTCTCACATTTATATTTTTAATTCCTTAAAGCCAAAGATTACATGTAAGTATCTTTTGACTTCTCAACATCACTTTTCAGTTCCTTGCATTGACCTCACAAGGTCACCTGCAGTTCTACAATTTCCTAACATATTGACCGTTTTCCTATATTTACTTCAAGATCATACATCCTTACCTTTTCCAGAATTCCTAAGAAATGCCTGCTGGGAACATGTGGTAGGAGCCCTCTACAACATATTGTGCTATGCATATTCTCCTTGGGGTGTCCTGAGACTGTCATGAGTCACAATGATAGGAAACGCCACAAGTCATGACAGATCATCAAAAACCAGCATGTCTGGAACTCTGCTATCTACATTTAAGGGGAGAGGGAGAGAGATAAGTAATGGAATATTGGACTCCAAAACAACTGTACTAGATTTTGAGGTAATGGAAAGCAGGACGTAGCTAGTGATTAAGAAGATGTATTGATATTTTGTACCTGTGTAGCTTCTCTTCAGCATCCCACATTTCATCAGTCCCTCTGGATTTCAGAATAAGTAAAGCTAGGTATTTATGCTTCTTTCGGGAAGGAACTATCGTAATTCCTTTCATGTATAAATACAGTCTAAACACAAATCTGGACTTCATTGGCCACTTAATTATGATGTGTCATATATTGATTAGCAATACAATTGATTGCTTTGTATGCAACAAAAATTCTAGCATATTCCTTTTGGATATGAGTTGTAGATCATCATTTATGAAATTATGATATCTAATCTTAGTGATTTCTGACTGATTCTGCCACTAATTTTGTGAAAATATTGGCACCTGCTTTACTTTTTGCTACCTATTCTTTCTTGCATTTGAGACACAGTCTGGGAATTATCTCTCAGGCAAAACTGGATAGTCATGTCACTGGAAAGCTAGCCTACAATTCTTAGTAGTGGTAGACATTTACTTTTATATTTTATTAACTGGACATTTTTTCCAAGTGTTTCTGATTTGTCAGAATTTTTAAAAACTTTCACATTCCTAATGATTCTTCGCTGGACATATTCCTTTTGGTTTTTGATCTCTTTAAAATCATGATACATCATACTGAGCACAGTCTTTCAACTGTTTGTGGTTGTTTCTGCATCTGTTTTAGGTTTTTATTTTTTTTAATTTTTTTATTTTTTAATAGTTGAGATTTTATTCTAATAGCTATAATTACAGTGCTTGTTTGTTGAAATGAAAACTGAAAACAAGTATACAAAACAGTTGATTACTAATCGTGTATTGAAAGCAGTAAGAGGTTCCATGACACCAAATAGACCAGTTCTGAGGTTTCCCCAAGATAAATTTAACAGCTCCAGCTTCTTCAGTGTTTATCAAAATACAAAAGAAAGAAGTAAAAGTTGTCTTTTTCGATGGCAAATCAGACCCTTGCAGGCTGAGGGAGAGAAAGCTACATCACACACAGAGGTGGGGTGCTCCCAAGGGGCTGTGGGTCTAGGTGGACCGCCTGCCCAGCTTGCACCGCTCCTGCTGGTGAGGCCCCAGACATCCTGCCAAAGTGTCTGAGCGAGCACGAGGGTTGGGGACGACGGACCTACTCTGGCCACAAGGTGACCGAGGGACAGATGGGGCCCTGCCTCCCATAGGCTGCCTGAAGGTGGGTGGGGCGGCCTGCGGGAGAGTGGGGTGGCTGTGGGCTCCCAGCCTGGCCCCTGGGAACCATGGGAGCACAGGGACAAGCACATGGCTATGGAATGCAGGGTGACCCAAGGACAAGCGAGTTGTGGGGATCTCTACTATGACCATGCAGAATTGATCGCGGTCTGCTGCACCACCACATGTTCCTGAGGGGAACAGCTGGGCTGGTGACCGGCATCCAGGCCAAAACTGCAAATCTATGCTAGGTGGGGTCTCCCTTCTGTGTGTTCAAGTGTTCTTGACTTGGATTCTTAACTATTTTTAAAAATGCACTGAGTTTGGGTTAAAAACCAACCATCAAAATGGATTTCAACACAGCTCTAAAGCCAAGGGTATGCCCGGCTCTCCCAACACAGCGACTCCTGGAGGCCAGGTACCCATGGGCCTACATCCCCTCTCAGCACTGAGTAGTGAGTTGAGTTTTCTTTTTAAAATAAAAAAAGCTGAGTGATATTGCATAGGAGTACCAGAAACTGCCTCATTGGAAACAAGAACTATTTACATTAAATAAAAAGCCTGGCTGCAGGCTGCGTCTGCCACATTTACAGCACGGTGCGATGCACACGGTGACCAAACCACGGAGGCAGCTTCTGGCACTCATACCACGAGCCGCACGTTTGCCACATGAGAGTAAAGCAGAGGGCAAAAGGAGTGAGAGGGAGTGGGGTCACATTCACTTCTGGTTCCGGAGCTGATTGGACAGCCAGTGCAGTCCTTCATAGAGCCCATCACCGCTGGTGGCGCAGGTGGCCGGAATGTACCAGTTCCTGTGGCGTAGGAAGTGCAGCCCCAGCTTGTCTGTGATCTCAGCTGCATTCATGGCTTTGGGGAGGTTCTGCTTGTTGGCGAACACCAGGACGACAGCATCCCGGAGCTCGTCCTCGGCCAGCATTCTCATGAGCTCCTCACGGGCCTCGTTCACGCGCTCTCTGTCATTGCTGTCCACCACCAAGATCAGGCCTTGTGTGTTCTGGAAGTAGTGGCGCCACAGGGGCCGGATCTTGTCCTGGCCACCCACATCCCACACAGTGAAGCTGATGTTCTTGTACTCCACGGTTTCCACGTTGAAGCCTATGGTGGGAATGGTGGTCACGATCTCACCCAGCTTAAGCTTGTACAGGATCGTGGTCTTCCCCGCAGCATCCAGGCCCACCATGAGAATGCGCATTTCTTTTTTGCCAAGAAGGCCCTTGAAGAGGTTGGCGAAGATGTTCCCCATAGTTGTGGACAGGTGGAAGGACACTGGCCAGGGACACCTCAGAGGCTGCTGCTCCGAGCCAGGCGTTGGTTTCGCTCCTAGGTTTTTAACAAAATTTTCAAAAACACTGTGTAAAGTTAGAAGCTCAGCATCAGCAGAGGCAATTTATTAGAAACAAATGAGACAACATGCCTGTCTTCAAAGGGGGTCAAAACATAGCTAGAGTGACGGACACTGATAATAGGAGGGGAGCAGAAAAATGTAAATTTTGGCATGAGGATGAAGGGTGCCAGCCTTCTCTCCTGTTCCAGCTTGATAATCACATGGTCCTTGTGTTGGATCCTAGCAGAAGCAGCCAGAACAACTGGCTTCACAAAGATATGATGAGATTGAAAGGAACGTAGTGCTATCTATTGTTGACACAGTGAACTACCTCTGGCTAGTATTTTTCTCTGTATCCCACAGATGTCAAGAAGTGCTTTCATTTAAAATTAAAATTTCTCATGGTACCTCACTACACAGTTTGGGAACTGCAGGATTATAACCCTCATTATATCTTCTAGGGGCCACTAGCAATAGTTTAGTAATATCATCTGTGATTTGTTTTTTGTTTTTTTGTGTTTTTTTGGCGGGCTATCAAGGTAGGAATCCTAGGATTTAATTTCCAAAATGCAAGAGGATTGAATTAAAATAAAGTAGTTAGACCTTTTCTTATAGTCAATTTCCATACTGAGTGATTCACTTCTTTCCTTTAAATATTGGTTTCATACTTTCAAAATGATAGCCATGCTTCTTGAGAGGAAGCAAAACAGGAATTAACATAAATTAAATATTCCCATTTTCTGTATTCTTTCTTAGTGAATGATATTACAGTTAGTTCAACCTTCTATGAACTTAACTAAAATTATACACATACACACACACAAGTATACAGTTAGCCACTTATTGTTTAATAGTGTTTGTCTTCTTGACACTATTCTCATTGTTATTTATTCATCTTTATATCCACATTTTTCTTTATCTCTCCTTACCAGAGAGTCTCTTCTAGCTCTCCTTTTACTAACAGCTTTATTAAAGTATAATTTACATATTATACATTTAACCACTTCAAGTATATGGTTTGATGGATTTTAGTAAATTTATACTTGTGCAAGCATTATTATTATTATTATTTTTTTTTTTTTTTTTTTTTTTTTTTTTTTTTTTTTGAGACGGAGTCTCACGCTGTTGCCCAGGCTGGAGTGCAGTGGCGCGATCTCGGCTCACTGCAAGCTCCGCCTCCTGGGTTCACGCCATTCTCCTGCCTCAGCCTCCTGAGTAGCTAGGACTACAGGCGCCCGCCACCGCGCCCGGCTAATTTTTTTTTGTATTTTTAGTAGAGACGGGGTTTCACTGTGGTCTCGATCTCCTGACCTTGTGATCCGCCCGCCTCGGCCTCCCAAAGTGCTGGGATTACAGGCTTGAGCCACCGCGCCCGGCCTGTGCAAGCATTATTATAATCCAATTGTAGAACACTTATGTCATTTCAAAAAAGTTCCTTTGTGCCTATTTCCAGGCAATCACGACTCCTACCTCTAGCCCCAAAAAACTAGTTATAGGGTCTTTGATGAGATAATTTTGTCTTTCCCAGAAGTTTTATATAAATGAAAGTATACAACATTTAGCCGTTTTACAATGTATAGGCTTTTGTATCTAGCTTCTTTCTCTTAACAAAATGTTTTTGAGGTTCAATCACATGGTTGCATGTCTCAGTAGATTCTTTTAATTACTGAGTAGTATTTTCTGGATATACTATATTTTGTTTATCCATTGATCAGCTGATGCATAGATTGTTCTCAGTATTGGTCTATTATGAATAATGCATCCATGAACATATGGTTACAAGTGTCTGTGTGGACATTCGTCTTTATATCTCTTTACATCCTGAGAATAAAAAGGCTGGTTTGTATACTGAATATATTTTTAATGTTTTAAGGAACTGCCAAATTATTTTCCAACACGGCTGTATCGTTTTACATTTACATTAGCAATTTTAAGAGGTCCAGTTACTCTACGGCCTCAGCAACATTTGGCATTGACTCTATTTCATTATAGCCATTCAGTGAGTGTGTAGTAGTATCTCGTTGTGGTTTTAGTTTGCATTTTTCCTGGTGACTAATGTTGAACATCTTTTCATGTGTATTGTCATTCATGTGATTTTTGGCAAAGTATCTTTCAAATATTGTGCCTGTATTTTAGTTGAGTTGTTAGTCCTCTTACTGAGTTAAAGAATTCCTTATTAATTTGGGATAAAACTTGCAAATAGTCGTCCCATTCTGTGGATTTGGTTTTCATTTTCTTAATGGTATACTTTAAAGAGCAAAAGCTTTTACCTTTCATGAAGTCAATTTACTAAGATTTTCCTTTATGGGTCATGTTTTTGTGTCCTATCTCAGAAATTTTGGGCTAACTCAATGTAAAAAAAAAAAATTCTCCTTTATTATTTTAAAGTTTTATACTTAAACTTTTACATTTAGATCCATGAAATAATTTGAATGAGTTTTATACATGGTATGAGTTAAGCATCTAAGCTTTTTATTTCACTTTTATTTTTTGACACATAGATATCCAAATGTTCCATTAACATTTGTTGAAATTGCTATCCTTTCCCCATTGAATTACCCAAGCATCTCTGCAAAAATGCAGTTGACCCTATAGCTAACATCATATTCAAAAATGAAAGACTGAGATCTAAGATCGGACATAATACAAAAATGTCCACTTATTAGCCAGAGCAGGTAATCAAGAAAAAGTAAGCAAAAGTCTCCCAAATTAGAAAGTTGATGTTCTTTACTTGTAGATGATATGATTCTATATGTGGAAAATCCAAATGAATTCACAAGAAAGCTACTAGAGCTAGTAAACAAATTCAGCAATGTTCTATGTTACAAAATCAACACACAAAATTAGTTGTGTTTCTAAATGCCAGCAATGAATGATCTGAAAAAGAAATTAAGAAAGCAATTTCACTTATAATGCATAAAAATTTAACCAAGGAGATGAAGATTTGTACATTATCTGTTTTCTGTGTGTTTCCAGGAAACCTATAGTATAATTCTGCAATGTTATTTCTATTCACTGTTCCTTTCATGCTTAGCCATGTGCTCTCCAGTGTCTCATGAGTTTCATGCAGGATCCGTGTGTGATCACTTTTCTATTAGGATACTAAGATAGAAGTAATTTTCCCATTAGTATATATTATCTGTGCGCATTTATTGCCAAATAAGCCATTTATAATTCTTGGGATGTAAGAATCAAGGATGCCTTCCAACCTACTGGAGGGTAGAGGAAATAAAGGTGATATTTATTGAGCAACTACTTTATACACACATACACACACACACCCCTACATACATATGTGCATACATACACACACACCCCTTATCTTCAAAATAACCTTGACAGGGAGACATTATCGTTCTCCTAATATAAATGAGAAAAGGCTCAGAGCGTCCAATCAATATTTGACGATAATAATACAACTACCAAAGTTCCAAAGCTGGAGATTCAAGCTCGTGGTTCCCAAAGAGATGGATCTAGTCACAGTATTATACTCTCATTCCATAAAAGGGAGTCTGGCATATGCAAATAGCATTCTTGGCAATTTTGATTGAATGAATATGTGAACATTTTCTAGGAATTCTACTTCAAGCACATAAAGGGTCAAGTTTTCTCATGCCCAAGATGTAATAATATTCTCAAAAGTGTTGGTAAGTCATCTAAACCTTCTGGTTTAAGAAAATTTCAATTTAAATACCAAAGAGGTACTATTTATTTATGCTGTGGAGTCAGACAAGATTGTGGTTGACATGGTCATAGCAAGTAATCAGCTTAAATGTTTGGAAAGAGCCTATGTGTGTGAAGAACTTTTGTTGCCAAGGAAATTTTCATGTAATGCAAATCATTTTCTACACCCTTTGACATGGGAGTGAAACATCTCTCTCTCTTTCATTTTCATTCATCCCCAAAGCATTTTGCTGCCTTAGAAAATCATCTGAAGGTCAGTTTTGATTGCTCTAACTCTGAAATCTGTTGTGTTCCTGATAGCATGCAGAGTTTTAGATGAAATCACTAATATTCACTAAAAAATGTTAAATTGCCATGAATTGCAAGGTTGTTTGAGAGTGCCATAAATGAGGCAGTTTATGATATTTGTGGCTCCACCAAGAACAACAGGATTTCAAACCCTAAATTAAAATCCACTGAAAGGGTCAAATGCATTGTCAGTGTTCAACCGATCAACGTGACCATATCAAATATGCAAAATCCATGAATTCAAAAATGTAAGGTGCTATTCGGAAATAATTCTTTTCTCATGTGTCATTATGAGATTGTTGCTACTCTTTTCCTATGTCTAAATAGGCATATAGACTGTTGGAATGTTAATAGAACAATGCAAATTCCAAAGAAGAAAAAGACAAAAGGAGAGCAATGAGCATATATCTAGTTTGAATATTTTAAAACATATGATATAAATATTGTCTGCCTTAGGATCAGACTTTGTCTTTAGGAAGCCTATTCATAATACATGGAATTTTATATATTTTACATTCAGTGCTGTGTAGAATAAAACAACTTTTCCCCCCCTCTGTTCTCACACCACTATCAACATAGACTACTTTGGTGAACAAGCAATTCTGCAGCATTAATATCCTGCAACCCAGTTCAACTCTTGCACTATATACCTGGAAGTAGTGGCAGATTCCACAGGTGAGGGCTCAGTTCCCAAGGCTGCCCACAACTTCTAACACCACTCACAAGCTCCAGGTTATTTTGCCTGTGCTTGTAACCCTCTGGCTATAGATTGGGGTGGCTGTGACTCCCTCCTTGGGTTCAATTAATTTGGCAGATCAGCTCACAGAGCTCAGGAAACACTTATTTTTACTAATTTATGATACAGGATATTACAAAGGATACAGATGAAGCAATGCATAGGACAAGACACGTGGAAAGGGGAGCAGAGCTTCCATGTTCTCCCTAGGTGTCCCACCTTCCAGGAACTTGCACGCGTTTAACTACCTGGAGCTCTCCCTGTACCTCCACCGTCCCCCTGCCCCACAACCATGGCCTCTTGGACCCTTTTTTTTTTTTTTTTTTTTTTTTTGAGACAGAGTCTCTCTCTGTTGCCAGGCTGGAGTGCAGTGGCGATCTTGGGTCACTACAACATCTGACTCCCAGGTTCAAGCGATTCTCCTGCCTCAGCCTCCTGAGTAGCTGGGATTACAGGTGCATGCCATGATGCCTGGCTAATTTTTGTATTTTTAGTACAGTTGGGGTTTCACCTTGTTGGCCAGGATGGTCTCGATCTTCTGACCTCATGATCTGCGTGCCTCGACCCTTTATAGCAACTTCATTGGATAAGCATGACTGAAGCATGGATGTGGCAGACTACCACAATTACCACTTGAGACCATCACTACGACAGTTACTACTGTTACTACTTGAGACCATCATTACAAGACTGAACTAAGGGGGATGAATACAGAAATGAAAACTATAAACAAAAGTATTTCAAAGGAAGGGTAACATGGGAAGAAGGGGATCCCTGCTTCTCGTGAGCAAGGGCAGCTGCCTGAGCTTCCACAGCCCTTTGTATTTATTGGGTAGAAAGAGCAGGGGGGAGGAGGTAATGTTTGGTCAGCTGCTTGATTGATCACAGGTTCATATTATTACTAACAGGCTTCAGATTTGCCTAATCGTGCCTGTGTTGTGACTGCCCTCAGCATTCCTTCTGGGTGGAGATACAGTTTGTCAGTTTGCCAACATCCTGCTTTCATGGGAACTTGCTGTTTACTCATATAGCCTCCAGTGGTATACTGAGTTGATCATGACCCTCATTCTTTTGGCCTTCAACACATGGACAGATATGTAGAAATGTGATTTAAAGAAAAAGGGAGTATGATTTCATACTATTCTACTGAGTGGGGAAACCCAGCAAAGCTGCCTATTCAGAGTCTTCTTGGCCTCTCTCTGCAGCATTCATTCCTCCAGGGTATGGGACAAGACCCCTTCAAAAATGAGGGTCTCATAACCCAAAATCAGACAAGGTAGTTCAGAGAATTTCCTTATGGCTGGCTCTAAGACAGAAAGGTGGAGGAAGATTAGAGTATATTTTTAGTTTCTGTGGCCTGCCTTGGGGAGAAAAAGGAACAGGTAGAAGCAGAACAGAACAGAGATAGACCCTATTTTCTGAGTCCTACTTCTGAAGCCTAAAGCTCCCCAGTATTGTAACAGAAGACTGTCCTTCACCCGTATTGCTTTTAAATTGTTCTGAAGCTGCTTCAGGACCCCTGGACAAAACACCAATACTTCAACAAAAGACATGCTTACTGTGTTAGTCACCAAGGAACTAACAAGGGCTGTGGAAGTTATGAGCCAGGAACCATGGACAAAAACATGTGTGTGTGTGTGTGTGTGTGTGTGTGTGTGTGTGTGTGTGTGTGTGTGGTGTATAAAAATCAAAGTGCTCTTGAAATCCGTAACAATTTGATTATATTATATCTTTTAGACAGAGTTCATATATTATATCTGTTAAACAAGAGTTCATCACTCATGGGTCCTGGTGAATTAGCAATAGCTCTGAGGTGGAAGTCTTTGCCTAGTTTGCAGAATAACTTCATTTTACTGTTCTCTACTTTTCCACTTTGCTCTGTCCTCCAAGATTGTATGTGGTTTGCATCAGCAGCCTCCATTGCCCTCTGGCTTTTAGTTAGTTGATTTCAGCTGCTAGGAGGGACCCACCAAACATCTGGAGGGCAGGTGGAAAAGGAAGTCAAATATTTAATTCCCCACTCCCTGTGTCCACGTAGAAGCAGCCTCAAGCTAACTGCATCCCTCCATGAGTGGTCATAGCTCCTGTCAGGTGATGCTCTTCATACAGTCCTTTCTGTCCCTGAGTTCTGTCCCCATTTAAGCTAGAGACAGTGTGCAGAGAAGAGTTAACATAGCAAGCCTGACTGCTTATTTTTAGAAAGACCTGCTTACAAAGCTGGCCTTTGGCTGGCATCTGGATCCACATTATCCCCAGAACTGATAAGAGAGGACCACTGCACTTAAACATTTGTACAAAGTATGGTTTAGGCTTAACACCTGCTTTCCTTGTGGGGGTCTTAAATTTGGGTAAATGCCAGACAGAGGCTGCTCATATGAACAGCCCCCAATAAAAACCCTGTGCAATGAGTTTCTAAGGAGCTTCCCTGACTGGCAACACATTACACACATTTTCATAATGCATTGCTGGGGGAATTAGGCCTGTTCTATCTCTACTGGAAGAGAATTCTTAGAGGCTTGTGCTTGGTTTCCCCTGGACTTCATTGATATGCCTTTTCCCTTTGTTGATGAATTCTGTAACCTTTCATTGTAATAAATTTTAGCCATGAGTAGGACTATATGATGAGTCCTTGAGTCTTCCCAGTGAATCATTAGACCCAGGGTTCAGGGTTGGCTTGAGAAACCCTGACATAAATAGCGAAAAAGCTCTGCAGTTTCCATACCTGAGAGTACTGCACCATCTCTTTTGCCCACCCTTTTGAAAGTACTTCCCACCCTTTTGAAAGCTCTCCCCAAGTTACTTTTTTTAAGTGTGCTTTCTTTTAGTGAGGCTTCTAATGACTGTAGATATTTCATATAAAAATATTAATTAATGGATTCTTTTCTGTACACTATATTTACATATTTCTTAAAACAAAAATATTAATGGTTTAAAAGTAAGGTAACACAGCAACCTGTACCCTTGACATCTTATTTAATGAGAATGTTTGATTAAGTTGTGCTTCTTTAAATGGATGGGGGATTGTGCATCTTGTTTAAACTAGAAAGTAGTACATAAACTGGTGGTTGATTATCCTTAAAAATATTTAGCTGTTGTTTTTCTCCTTTACGTTTGTGTATTCTGGGGAAGAAAAGAAGAAAACTCACTCTCAAAAGCAGGGAGACTAAGGAAAATTTACAGTGACAGAATACAGTGTTTTCATGGTATATATTTGTATTATGGAAAACGTCACTTAAGTAGTTAGATGAATGTTCTTATTTTTTATGTGCCTGATAAGCAATCGTATCACATCTTAAAAACACCTCTAACAGATGATGGTACATTCATATAGTATATTCGAATTGTTTCTTGATAATATTTAGATTATTTAACATCCATAGCTATTTATATCACCAAATATTATTCTTTCTTTTACACTATGCTCTCTGAAGCAAGATAAAGCATTGTGCTTAATGGAATGGAAAGCTTCCGCTCAAAAATCCAAAGATTATGCTACTTAAATTTCAAGTTTCAGTGGAACTTATGTCAACTTTAAATTAACTGTGTAAAAAAAATATATGTTATACATCCTTGGATGGTTTCTCAAAAAAAAAAAAAAAAAAAGGCAAAGAAAGAAATGCTTAATGTAAACTATTGTGGTTTTTTACCCCCATCTATATTTATGCCAGATGCTTTGACCTAAAAAGTTGTTTTTATGCTTTTGGATAAAAAGCTTTGTTTTAGAGAACTCATGAACCCTTTGTTTATTAATGTCTTGGTAAACCACATGTCTTCTTGATAAAGTAATCCTGAATGAGAAAGGCCTCTTTGCTGGATATCTTACTTCAGTTTGCTTTTCTGTTTATTGATTGCTTTGCTAATAAATGCTCTCTTCATTGTAATTTAGCTCCATTCCAGCAACCTCCGCCCAGAGGACAAGTTCAAAGTTCTTCTGCTATCAATCTCTCCTGGAGTCCACCTGATTCTCCAAATGCTCACTGGCTTACTTACAGTTTACTCAGGGATGGTTTTGAAATCTACACAACAGAGGATCAATACCCATACAGTGAGTTTAAGGGTTTGGTAATAGAAATAAGTATTCGGAGAAATGACACATTAGTTAAGTTCTTTGACATTGAGGATAAATGCTGTTGTGGTTTCCTTTGTCTGGCACAGAGTGTTTCAAACAGAGAGAGAATTACAAATTTCACTAGGAATCAAAGAAATACAATAAAAATGAGACGCTTAATATCTGATAAATACTAATGCTTATCAAATTCTCAAAGATGAAAAAAAATGACCCCATCAAGAATTGATGGGAATGTGGGGAAGCTGGAACTTTTATAAACTGCTGAAGTGTCTGTGTGAGTTCATTAGTACAACTTTTCATGTACAATAATTTGTTAAAATCTATGGAAAATCTTTCCTTTTAACATAACATTTGACTTAGCAAACCTACTTTAGGAAGTTTTTCTCAAGTGAATAGTCATAAGTGGACACACAAGATTTCTATACCTATACTATTTGTAATATCAAAATATTGAAAATGATTCAGATGTTCACCAGTGTTTCAGTAGATTATAGTATATGGCATAACAGAATCCTGGTACATTGTTAAATAAATTATAGGCTGTGATAGCAATAAACTGATATCTTAGTTCACATATCAATAAATGGAAAATGTTCATGACATATTGTTTAAGGCAGGGGTCCCCAGTCCCCAGGCTGTGGACAGGTACTGGTCCATGACCTGTTAGGAACAGGGCCACATAGCAGGAGGTGAGCAGCAGGCCGGCAACATTACCCCCTGAGCCCCTGTCAGTTCAGCAGCGGCATTAGATTCTCATAGGAGCACGAATCCTATTATGAACTGTGCATGCGAGGGATCTAGGTTGCGCCCTCATGAGAATCTAATAATAAATATAATGCACTTGAATCATGCCAAAATCATCCCTCCTCACCACCCCATCCTTGGTCCATGGAAAAACTGTTTTCCATGAAACTGGTCCCTCGTGCCAAAAAAGTTGGGGACCACTGGTTTAAAGTAATTAAAAGTTATTAAAATAATCTGAGAATTATACCATTTTAATTTATAAATACTGGAAGACATAATAAATAGATCTAGTTTTCTCTAATTGTAAATATTATAGAAAATTTATCAGCTATTTCTATTATAATGAATTCAAGTTTTTTAATTCTCAGGTTAAAGAACTATTAA